>NC_062215.1:70034339-70339489 GCF_902686445.1 Sciurus carolinensis | reverse complement strand
CACCACAACAGCAGCCCTAAGTTCTTCAACTGTTCTACTGATCACAATTTCACAGGCTCAGATAAGATAACTGAGATCATCTGTAAGGACTTGTGGCTTAATCTCCTGAACTACTACAAGAGAACGAAGTCACTAGAAGAGGGAGCAGAGAGAACAGGAACCACCCAGATTTTGAACGGAATACAATGGAGCATCAGAATTTACCTAAACTAATAGGTAAATGTCTTCTCAAATGCTATGTCAGGTTCAAGAGATGAATACTCAGTAGGATATTCTGCCCAGGAAATAAAGGAAAAGCAGATCAGAGGGTGATGAAATGCAACCAGCGAGGCATCTGGAAAGATCTGAATTCATATTAAAGGAGCAATAAACAGGAAAAAAAAATCAAATTAAAAGAAAACAAAAATTCTCTAAGACCAGAGAGAGAAGTTCTAGACTCTTGTCAGAATATTAAGGGTTAAGATGAGCTGCTAGGGATTGGCCAGTGCTGTTCTTACCATTAACTTTTCCCCAAATTAGCTTAGACCTTGAAATCATAGGGAAGAAGTCTAAGGTAGCAAAAACATAAAATATATATATATATACACACATACATATACACACATGAGTATATATATACGTACATACATTTTATTTTATGTATGTATAAGATCATATTTATTTTATTTTATTTTAACTTTTGGAATGCTGGGATATAACCCAGGGTTTCATGCATGCTAGACAAATATCTAACATGGTGGAGCTACATTACCCAACCCATTAGTATGGCAATTTAACAGTTGGGAACTGTTGACCTTAACCAGACTCGTTAGGATGCTTGTTAGATTATCTCTACTACACGGAACAGAGCGAGTCAAATACTCTTAAGTACAGAAGTATTTGGTAGGAGCCCAGCCCAGAGCCCTGGACACACTGCTACCTTGGCTGACGGATGGTGCACGATGATAGTGCCATGACAATATCTTTAGTGCCAAGCAATGCTGTCAGAGGAGGTGGTGAGCCCCTGAGGTCAAGGCCAGTGCAGCTGAGTGGAATCTTGGCTGTCGTCAAGGACAGCAAGAAAAGCAGCACCTAGGGACTGGCTGCTGATGGTGACAGTATGTTAAATCAACCACCATGATCTCTAGTCACACACAGCATGGAGAGTTGAAGTCCCCAGGCATATTTATAAAATGCTGATATCTAGATCCCTCCTGCAGAAATTCTGATTTAACTGTCCTGCAGTATAGTCTGGGCATCTGACTTTCTAAATCTCCCACGTGATTCTGCTAACTATTAAAGCTGAGAAATATTCCATGAAGTCTCCAGAACCATCAGTCCCCTGCAGACTGGTCACTTCTCAGGTCTTCCTCCTTGACACTTTCAGTTCCCCTTGGGAGCCTCAAACTATGCTCATTTCCTTCCACACGGGGACAGAATTCTTATGTTTTTGTCTTTTTCTCCTCCATTCCTTGTAGGAAAATTCCAAATCATCTTTCAAGACCCACTTTCTCCAGGAAACCTTCTTCTGACCAACTGAGCCTATTTGTTTTTTTTTATTGTCAACATGGTGGGTGTTTTCTGTGAAGTATCCTGTTTTGTGTGGCCTGGGTCTTCTAGTACAGGGCAGAGAAACAAAAACAAATGCTTGAAAGTTTGTTAATTGGCCAGAACTTGTGTTGAGGTTTATGCTGGAATATACCTAAAAATTCATTAACATTTCTAGACGTTAACATGAGTATTAAGTTTGAATGGTGCAGTTTTCCTTTTAAAATTTTATATAAGTGTTTTCTCATATAATTTGCTAAGATATTTAAAAACCAGCAGATGATTTATGAGAATAAAAAATACGTATTTTTGTTAGGGATGTTCTTGAGTATACATATGTATTTGATTAAAATCTGCAGTGTAGCTGTTGGAATGTCAGAAGGACTCTTCTGTTGTTTTCTAGTTTCTATAGGATTCATGTTATTTCTTTTTCAACATAAATTATCTTCATTCTTGATAATTATTATTAGTAGGATAATTTATTGATCACATACAGTAAGGAAAGTAGTGCATATTTCTTTTCAAATTTTACAACAAATATTAAATAAAAAAACTCTTCAATTTTACCAGTAAGTATACTTAGGATCATAAAAGTTAACTAAAATTACTCAAGATTATAGAGTCAGATATGGCTAATTATAGAGTCAAATACTAATATCCCAAAGTCTTTTCTATGTCACCTTATTTTGTCTCTGAATTGTCATTAATATTGAAAACAATTAGCATTTATTTTTAGGTTCTAAAAATGGTATGAGAAAGAAACTAAAATGTGCCCTAAAGTGTATTGGAGAATTGACTGAACTACCATGTTGCACACACAGAAAATAGATGAGAAAAATATAACATGGATTCTATAGTAGTTATTTCTGAGTGACTGGGTTAGAGTGGTTTTTATTTTCCTCGTTACCTGTTTTTTCTACATTCCAAAGTTGATAACATGAATATGTATTGTTTTTGTCTCAAAATCAATAAATACAATGTGCTATGAAGATCTAAGTAGAGAGAAAATGGACATGGACCAGTTCAATGGTCCTACGGGACATTCAGTGATTGACACTGAATGTGTTGGCTGTCACAGATGCTCTGAGAAATCCCAGGTGAGACTGTGGATCTGGGAAGGCGGAAGAGGTTGGCTGGCTATGAAGAGCCATGCACTTTGGGAAGGCAGAGAGGTGGGAGGAGACAGGGAGATAGGTGGGCGAGGTCCTGGCAAGTGGGTAAATGGGCTGGGTTGCAAGAGGAAGATTCTTCTGCCTGTGAAGGTTGTGGAAGGTGCCCCTTGTAAGACACATCTGTCATATGTAAATATGCCACGTGTGTTGTTGTTGGATTTGGATTGTCTCAGACTATCAGGAACAGACTGTGCCCAGGATTCCTCAGAGGGTGGCACGTGTAAAAGCAAAGGGAGGGCCAGACCCTTAAGCTCCCTTTTGAAACACTAGCTTTCAACTCTTTCTCCAGCCTGCTGGCATTATCCCTACTTGTTTTTCTTAATTTCTTTGTCAATATGAGTGCATTCCTTATTTTGGGGCAGCTGTCAATTTCCAACAGTTTTAAAATAAAGACTCCAAGTCTCTCTCTCTCTGTTGCTTGAGGTTGAATTACTAAATGAGCTCCTTTTGATAAATGAGGTACGTGAACTAGGTCGCAGCTCCCTTGTCCAAATTTGCATAATAGTAAACACCTGATATAAGGTCTGACTGACTCCAGAACCCTTCTTCTTTCACTGTACCACTCACTCAAACTCTCAAGAGAGTGCCTTGAAGCAAAACCCTGGGTTACCACACCCTGGAGTAAGGAATCCTCTCTGCTTTGACCAGGAGCAGGGGTCACCATGTCACCCAGCCTCTTTGCAGCTGCATTTGGTGTTGGGTATGTCCCTATGTGGTATGCAAGACTCTCTCCTTTGATCAAAGATCTTAGAGTCTTTTCGTTTGTTCTTTCGTAGGCAAGTTGGCAGTATATCTACCTTCTTTTGACCTACCTGCTCCTTCGCCCTTTTAAATTCTTCTTAAATCTGAATAATTTCCTCTCAGTTAATCATTTTACTAATATCTTGAGCCTACCTTCCTCCGTCTATTATGTTTACCAGACTCCTGTTCCTGGGGCCTTTGGAGCAGAGCTGATAAATTACTCTTTGTGCTCCTGGTTATCTTTAGAAAGAGCAGATTCAAAGGAACCCAGGTGGCAGTAAGGGGTGAAGTTTTGTGAGTTCTCAAGGTGATTGTGGACATGGTAAGTAGAAAAGAAAACAATTAGAGCTGAAGCTGGTGGCATGTGGCTGTCTTGGCCATCCTAGTGCTCCTGGTGTTGGAAACAGGCCGCCATTGGGCATGGCATCACCCTACGCTGGTGATTATATTCTGAAGGGGCAGGAAAGAACAGGTCACCTTCCTGTTCACCAGTGATTTACACACCCCACTCCACTTTCCTATTACTTCTAGAATCCAGTAAGAAGCAAAATCTATAGTGAAGAGCAAAAGGGCAGAGATGGTACATCAACAGTGAAGAAAGAACTCAGCAGAAATTTCAGCTCAGAGTTCTTGAGTTCTTACTTTTGAAAGTGATTCTTTTGGGGGAGTAGGTTTAGTTTTTTTGGCGAGATGACACCTAAAATTCATATTGTGTATCATCAAAGTTTCTCTGTAGGTGAATCATTACCTACTGAATGAGCCAATGAAGGAAGGAAGGCGTTTAACATTTAAAGAGGAGATTGGCTCAATGGCGTGCTCCGTGGAAACGAGAGAGCAGGTGCTGGCAGTCCTCCTCCTACTCATCACTGATAACTCACACCATTGCAGCCCTCTAACATTTCTTAAGGGCTTGCACTCACCACTCACCTTGGCATTATCATGAGAAGATGGAAGTCCGTGGCTTGGGATCCGCTGGGCCACTTATTGCTTCTCTGAGCCTAAGCTCTCTT
Source organism: Sciurus carolinensis (assembly GCF_902686445.1). Classification (NCBI taxonomy): domain Eukaryota; kingdom Metazoa; phylum Chordata; class Mammalia; order Rodentia; family Sciuridae; genus Sciurus; species Sciurus carolinensis. The sequence continues at coordinate 70,335,039 of NC_062215.1, read as the reverse complement.
CGTGGTCAAAGGAGATCCTGTGTTTACAGTAACTGATGCGAGGTTTGTCACATACCAGTATTTCAAAGATTATTTTGTCATCCTGAATTCTTCCTTTGTCTACATCAGAGGTTCTTTCCACATTGAGCCATTTTGGGGTCAAATTTGCAGTTAACCTTGAGGGAAGCAGAAACATATCTGCCTTGACCTTGGGTCAGTGCTACTAACTGGGTAGAAAAATTCTCATTTTTTTCAATAATGTGGTCCAATCTACTAAGGAAAAATCCACCACATCATTTGAAACTTGAGGGGTGTTTTGCTTGTAAAGCTCTAGAATCCTAATAAAGTGTTCAATACGTTTTAAAAGACAACATTAAAAGTTTAAGACAAATTCCACCCTATTATAGTGAAGAAGGAGCAGGGGGTTCAGTTGATTCAACCTGACTCAACTAGTTGAAGATTCACTGATCTTTTCTTGTGAGGAAGGCGGTTCAAGAAGAGTAAAGACAAGGTCTTGCCCTTTGAGAACTTTTGATCAAGAAGGCATGAGAGGGAGTGTTTGAGGTGGAAGTGGACTGAATTCCCCTGACTGCTAAGGGGTGGCACTGTTACTCACCAGACTCCACATCCCTTAACACATCACATGACCGACCTGTGAGGCTGGTACCAAAGGTCATGATTTGGGGATAGAACTGCATAATCCCATTTTCTTAATTTCCAGAAGCCTCTGTGATGACTCATAGAGTGGCCACATAGATTTGAGGCAGCAAGAGTGCCTCTCCCCTGAGATGCCAAGTGGATAGAGGAAATGTGGGAAATAAGGAATGTGTAAGGCTGAGCCATAATCTGTTCTTTTAGTTAATGATCATTTATTATCATCTCCCACTTCCCCAGACTACTACTCATACTAGGACATGGTGCAGTGGACAAAATATATTGTTTTTGAGGATCTTAGAGTTTATTGGTGAAGACACATAATACATAAAATACACTTCATTTTAGGTATCAAGAAATGCCAAATAGAAAAAGTTGAAAGCATAGGAGGGATAGGAGGCATCCATGCATGCCCCAGTATTCTACATCTTAATCCATGGTTCTTTTATGTTATTTTATGTTGCAAAAGGACACTGCAGATTTTTTAGATGGGCACAGTATTTGGGTTTACCCAGGTCAGTACTAAACGCATTCACAAGGGACCCTTTATGGGGGACAAGACGGTGACATGGGGATAGAGGCAGAGATTGGAGGGATATGGTCAAGAGCCAAGAAACACCAGCAGCCTCCAGGTTAGAAGATGCTCCAGAAGGAAACCAGCCCTGCCAACAACTTGACTCTGTCCCCTGATGGCACTTTTTGTATTCCTGATCTCCAAAACTGTAAGAGAATAAATGTGTGATGTTTTAAGATTTTGTTTTTGTGGGAATTTGTTTCAATAGCAATAGGTAGTACATGGGAGGGCTCATTGAGAAAAAGAAATTTAAGTATCTGAGGCAGCAAACATGAGCTGTATGGAGCTAAGGGCCTAGCACAACCGTGCCTGGTGGGCTGGAGGAACAGCTTTGGGGCTAATGTGAGAAAGGAGTGAGCTGGGTTTTGACAGTGTTTTGGGGGTTTAGGTCTGTTGGGGGTATAATTGATACACAATAAATTAAACCTAGGTATAGTGTACAGTTTGCTTAATTTTTGTATCAGTGAAACTGTCACTGCAATCAAGAGAGGGAACACATCAACCAACCCCAGATGGTTCCTGTGCCTCTTTGCAATCCCTTCCATCTCTGGATGCAGCTACCCTTCCAGGCAGACACTGATCTTTTTGTCACTATTAATTAGTTTGCATACTCTATAGCTTTATATAGGAACAGGAATATTGTGGCATAGACTCCCTTTTGGTCTGGCTTCTTTATCTCAGAATTCTGAGATTCGTCCAAGTTGTTGCATCGATCAGGTTCCTTCCTTGTCATTGCCAAGTAATATTTCTCTATATTAATACTTCTTGATTTCTTTATCTAGTTGCCTATACACAGGTGTTTTGGCTATTTCTTATTTTTGGCTATTACAAATAAGTCTGTGAGGATACAAAATTAACACCCATAAATCAGTTTTGTTCCTATACACCAATGATGAATCAGCTGAAAGAGATTTTAGGAAAACCATCCCATTTACCATAGCCTAAAAATAATACTTGGGAATCAATCTAACACAGGAGGTGAAAGACCTCTACAATGAAAACTGTAGAACACTGAAGAAAGAAATTGAAGAGGACCTTAGAAGATGGAAGAATCTCCCATTCCTGGATAGCAGAAAAAAATGTTGTCAAAATGGCCATAATTCCAAAAGTGCTATACAGATTTAATGCAATTCCTATTAAAATTCCGATGATGTTCTTCATAGAAATACAAAAAGCAGTCATGAAATTCGTATGGAAAAGTAAGCAGCCTGGAATAGTGAAAGCAATCCTTAGCCAGAAAAGTGAAGCAGGAGGCATTACAATATCAGACTTTAAATTATACTACAGAGGTTGGGGATATAGCTCAGTTGGTAGAGTGTTTGCCTCGCAAGCACAAGGCCCTGGGTTCAATCCCCAGTACTGCAAAAAAAAAAAAAAAAAAAAAAAAAAAAAAAAAAATAAATAAATAAATAAATAAATAAAATAAAATAAAAATTATACTACAGAGCTATAGTAACAAAAATGTCATGGTACTGGCACCAAACAGACACATATACCAATGAAACAGAATAGAAGACATAGAGACAAACCCATATAAATACAGTTATCTCATACTAGACAAAGGTACCATAAAAATACATGGAGAAAAGATAGCCTCTTCAACAAATGGTGCTGGGAAAACTGGAAATCCATATGTAGAATGAAAATTAACCCCTCTCTCTCCTCCTGCACAAAACTCAACTGAAAGTAGATAAAAAAACCCAGGCATTAAATCAGAAACCCTGCACCTATTAGAAGAAAATGTAGACCCAACACTACAATATGTCCACTTAGGGACTGACTTCCTCAATAAGACTCCTCAAACACAAAATGTAAAATCAAAAATCAATACATGGAATGGTATCAAACTAAAAATCTTCACAGCAAAGGAAACAATCAAGAGCATGAAAAGAGAGCCTGCAGAATGGGAGAAAATCTTTGCCACCTGCACCTCAGATAGGAAATTAATTTCCAGGATATATAAAGAATGTGAAAAGCTTAACACACGCACAAAAATTTAAAAACCCATATAACCCAATTACTAAGTGGGAAAAGGAATTAAACAGATACTTTTCAAAAGAAGAAATGTGGTCAACAAATATATAAAAAACATGTTCAATATCTTTAGTAATTAGAGAAATGCAAATTAAAAATACAGGGAGATTTCACCTCACTCTTACTAGAATGGCAATTATAAAGAATACAAGTAACAATAAATGTAGGTGAGGGAGTAGGGAAAAGGGTACACTCATACATTGTTGGACTGCAAATTAGTCTAACCATTCTGGAAAGCAGTATGGAGATTCCTTAGAAAATTAGGAATGGAACCAATATTTGACCCAGTTATCCCACTCCTTAGTGCATATCCAAAGGACTTAAAATCAGCATACTACAGTGATCAAGGCCATCAATGTTTATAGAAGCTCAATTCACAATAGCTAAGCTATGAAAGCAACCTAGATGCCATTCAATAGATGAATGGAAAAATAAATTGTGGTACATATACTCAATGAAATATTACTCAGCCATAAAGAAGAATGACTATGACATTTGCTAATAAATGGATGGATCTGGAGACTATCATGCTAAGAGAAGTAAGCCAATCTCGACAAACCAAAGGTCAAATATTCTCTCTGATATGTGGATGCTAACATACGACAAGTGGGGGAGGAGAAGAATAGAAGTTTAATGGATTAGACAAAAGGCAACGAAGGGAAGGGAGCAAGGATAGAAATAGTGAAAACAGTAGGATGAATCTGAAATAACTTTCCTATGTCCATATGTGAATATACCACAGTGAATCTCACAATCATGTATATTACAAGACTGGGATTCTAATTGAAATAAAATATATTCCATGCATGTATAAATACATCAAAAGTTTCTACTGTTATGTATAACTAAAAAGAACAAATAAAAATAAAAAAATAAGATTGCAATACGTATCTATTTATAAAGACATAGTCTTTCTTCTTTCATTGGGTAAATACTTAGGAATGGAATATCTGGATCATCTGGTTGGCGTGGTTAATTATTTAAGAATTGAAAAATCTTGTTCCAAAGTGGTTGTAGCATTTTACAAAAGTTTATGAGTTCCAGCTGTCCCGCATCCTTTTAAAAATTTTTATTTGTGGGATGATGTATGTAATATAAAATCTCCCATTGTAATCATTTCTTAAATAAGGCATTAAGTGCATTTACATTGTTGTACAGCCACAACCACTACCCATTTCCACAAACTTTTCATCTTCCTAAACTGAAAATTTCCACCTATTAAATAGTAACTCCCCATTCTTCTATTCTCCAACCCCTGGAAGTCACAATTCTGCTTTCTAAGTAATTAACTGCTCTAGATAGCCCATGTAAGTGAACTCGTACAGCATTTTTCTTTTTGTGCTTGGCTTATTTCATGTATCAAAATTTCCTTCCTTTTAAAGGCAGGAAGTTATCCATTGTGCGTGTGTGTGTGTGTGTGTGTGTGTGTGTGTGTGTGTGAGAGAGAGAGAGAGAGAGAGAGAGAGAGAGAGAGAGAGAGAGAGAGAGAGAGAGGGAGAGAGAGGGAGAGAGCAACATTTGGATTATCCATGTATCTAGCTTTAGATATTTGAGTTGTTTCTGCTTTCTGGCTATAGTGAATAATGCTGTTGTGATCATGGGTGTACAAACACATATTCCTGATTCTGCTTTGAATTCTTGCAGGCATATATCTAAAAGTAGAGTTACTGGATCATATTATAATCAAAATTATTTTTTTTGAAAACCCACCAAACTGGTTTCCACAGTGCCTACAACATTTTGTTTCCTCAGCAATGCAGAAAAGTTCCTGTCTCCACATCCTTATAAATTAACAGTTGTCATTTATGTACTTTTATGTTAGGCATCCTAATAGGTGTGAAGTGATAATCTCATTATAACCTGCATTTTCCTAATGATTAGTAATATTGCCCATTTGTAAATCTTCTTTGAAATGTCTATTAGAGTCTTTGCCCTTTTTGAATTGTTTTGTTGTTGATATATTGCTATTGTTATTGTGTTTTAGGAGTCATTTCTTTGTATATTCTAGTTGCTAATCCCCTATTGACATGATTTGAAAATAATTCTCTTAATATTCTGTGACTTGTCTTTTCACTTGGTTGATAGTGTTCTCTGATGCAAACCATTAATTTTTATGAATTGCACTTTATCCCATTTTTGTTCTTGCCCCTGCCTTTTGTGTCATATCCATGAAATCATTTCCAAATCCAATGTCATGAAGATTTTCACCTGAATTTTTGCTCTTACATTTAGGTCTTTGATCATTCTTATCTAATTTTTAAATATGGTGTGAGGTAAAATTCACCTTTATTCTGTTGCCTGTGGTCAACCAGTTGTCTTAGCATCATTCATTGAAAAAGGATGCCCGTTCCCCAGTGAATTGTCTTGGGACCCTTTACACCCCAAGTTAGAAAGTCATTTGACCCTAAATGCAAGGGTTTATTTCTGAGCACTCTATTCCATTCCATGTTATTGTCTTTTTGCAAGTCCTACACTATTTTGATTATTGTAGTTTTGCCATCAGTTTCAAAATCAGGAAGTGTGAGACCTCCAACTTTGCACTTCTTTCAAGATTTTTTTTTGGCTATTTCAGGTCCCTTGAACTTCCACGTGAATTTTAAAATGGAATTTTCTGTTTCTGCAACACGAATCCTTGCAATTTCGATAGAGATTTCACCAAATCTGCAGATTGCTTTCAATAACATTGACATCTTAATAATATTAAGTCTTCTAATCTCTGAATGTGGGGTCTTTCTATTTATTTATATCAGCAGTTTCTTTCAGTGATGTTTTGTGGTATTCAGTGTACACGTCTTTCACCTCAGTGGTTTAGTTACTTCCTTAATACATTTTTTGAATTTCTGTTACTATTATAAATTGAATAATATTTTAAATTTCCTTTCAAGCTAATCTATTGTTAGTTCATAAAAACATAACCAATTTTTACTTGTGGTGTTGCCTACTATAACTTTGCTGATCTTGTATTTTTCTTATTTCTTTATTTAACCACTGTTCTCTGGTATTTAACATATCCTTTATGCTTACTTTGTGTGTCATTTAATCTTTTTTCCTAGTGTATGAAGAGAACATAGAATTCTTCAACTTGAAGCCTTTCTTCCTTACTACAGATAGTTAGTCCTCTACATTTCCCATTAAAGATTGCTTTCATGGCATCCCACAACTTTGTTACACTGCATTCTTAGGAACATTGATCTCAAAATAATTTGGAAATGCCTTCTTTCACTTCTTCTTTGCCTCATGGGTTATTGAGAAAGTTTCTATCTATTTTGAAAATATCTGGAAATTTTATAGATCTCTTGCTGTTGTATCAAATTTTATTCTACTGTGGTCAGAGAACATGTTTTATATGACTGGAATTCTTTTAAATTTGTGGAAAATTGCTATGATCCAGAACACCATGCCTTGGTAAGCTTCTGTAGTGTACTTGTAAACACTGTGATTCTGATCTGGTTGGGTGTCATGTCCTTTAACTGTCAATTATTTCAAGTCACTTGAAAATGTTCAAGTTTACTGTATGTTTGCTTATTACACATTTTTTTTCTATCAATCTCTGTGAGAAAGGATTTGAAAATTTCAACTGTGGATATTTCTATTTCCCCTTACAGTTCTATCAGTGTTTGCTTCTTGCATTTTGAAGCTCTTATTTAAATGCATGATGGTTTAGGATTGCCTAATACTCTAATTATTTTATCACTATGAAATTATCTTCATTATCCAATATTATACACTTTGCTGTGGAATCTACTTTGTGTGATGCTAAAATAGGTGCTCACATTTTTTTTGTCTTTGTGTTTTGGCTTCAGCATCAGACTGTTATCATGACATATCAGTTCTCATTCTTGAGCGAGGGTTGAACCCAGAGGCGCTTCACCACTGAACCAAATCCCCAGTCCATTTTTTAATTTTATTTTATTTTTATTTTGAGAAAGGATCTCATTAAGGTGCTTAGGGCTTCACCAAGTTGCTCAGGCTGGCTTTGATTTTGTGATCCTCCTGCCTCAGCCTACAGAGCCAGCGAGGTTATAGGTGTGTCCACCACACCTGGACCCCATTCTTGAACTTTTAATCTATTTATATTTAAAGCAGTAGTCGACAAATAGTGGACTCTTTTTCTCCTAAGCCAGCCTAAGCAACTTTTCACTTGGGTTATTTGAAAAATTTATATCTAATGAAATTAGTGAAAAGATTAAATGTATGTCTATCATATTTCCTGTTTACTTTGTCTGTATCTTATTTTATTTATCTTATTAATGTTTATTTTGAACATTTTTAACTCAATAGTTTACCTTCACATTTAATAACATAGGAGATTTAAAATTAATTACATAATAGAATAAATTAATAACATAATAAAATGGAGTTTAATAGCTTTATACTAATACAGCAGTAAATCTAATAGATAAACAATAATATATATCTTTAACTTATAACAATCTGCTGTAATTTTATATGGTTCATGTACAATAAAAGAAAGTATAGTAATATATTTCCATATGTTTCATCTATGCCTTGATGCTATTATTTCATACACTTTCCTAATACATATTTTAGAAGGCCCAAATACATTGTTATTATTTTTATTTGAAAAGTCAATTAGCTTAAAAGATAATTAAATAATAGAAATATTTTATTTTTATCCATGCAGTTAGTGTTTCTGTTGGGCATTCTTCCTTGATTTAGATCTGTATCTTCATCTGGTTTCATGTTCCTCTGCCTGTAGGAATTCCTTTAACTGTAATTATTGGAGTGTGAGTCCTTTGTGATGAATTATTTGAATTAGCCTTAATTATGTCTTTATTTTTATAAATATTTTTGTTGGTGTAGAATTGTAGGTTGATTATTTTGTAATGTTTTGTTTTTAGCACTTTAAAAATGTTGTCCCACTGTTGCTTTGCTTGTGTTGCTTCTTATGAGAAATTCAGCTGTTATTCTTTTATTTGTTCCTATACAAAAAACACACAACGTGAAATTGTCTGTGCTCTCCCCCTTTGTCTGCCTTAAGATTTATTATGAGCTTTGAACCATATGCCTATGGTGAGTCTTGGTGCAGATCATTATTTTTTTTTTTCATGTTTCTTGTGCTTTGAGTTCATTGAATATCAGTTTGGAAAATTTTGAGCCTTTGTTGTTTAAGCCAGATTGTGGAACCAACCTAGATGTCCTTCAATTGATGAATGGATAAAGAAAATGTGGTATATATATACAATGGAATATTACTCAGCCATAAAGAATGATAAAATTATGGCATTTGCAGGCAAATGGATGAAACTGGAGAATATCATGCTAAGTGAGATAAGCCAATCTCAAAAAACCAAAGGAAGAATGATATCGCTAATAAGTGGATGATGACACATAATGGGGGGTGGGAAGGGTTAGTGTTGGGGTTGGAGTTGGGTTTAGGGAGGGGGGAAGGAATGGAGGAAGGAAGGACTGTATAGATGGAGGGGAGGGGTGGGAGGGGTGGGGTGGAAAGGAAAAAATGGCAGAATGAATCAAACAACATTACCCTATGTAAATTTATGATTACACAAATGGTATGCCTTTACGCCATGTACAGACAGAGAAACAACATGTATCCCATTTGTTTACAATAAAAAAAAAGAAAAAAAAATGAAAAAAAAATATTCAAATATTTTTTCTGTGCTCCCTCCTCTTCAGTGACTTTAATTAAATGTACACCAGGTTGTTCAAATTTGCTCCACATCTCCCCAATGCTCTTTATACTGTTTGTTTTATTTTAGATAATTTATGTTGTTATATTTTCAAGTTAAGTAAAAATTTCTCTATTCATCCATTAATTCCACTGAACAAATTTTTCAGTTCAGATGGTATAGTTTTTATCTTTAAAGTTTATTTGAACCTTTCTTATATTTTCTATTTCACTACTTACTATTTTAAGTATATAAGTAGAATGATATTAACTATATAATTTTAAGATTATACTAGTTCTGGTTTAATTTACTTGATCAATTATTTTCTTCACAGGTTTTCCTGCTTCTTTGTATACTTAACAATATTTGTTTAGATGATAAGCATTGTGAACTTCATTTTGTTGGATATCAGATATATTTTTGTATTCCTAAATGTTTTTTAATTTTGATTCATTGTACACAAATGGGGTACAACTTTTGTTTCTCTGGTTGTATACAAAGTAGAATCACACCATTTGTGTAATCATACATATACATAGGGTAATGATGTTTGTCTTGTTCTATTATCTTTCCTTCCCCCCCACCCCTCCCACCACTCATTTTCCTCTATAAAGTCCATCCTTTCTCCATTCTTGTCTCCTCCCACCCCCCATTATGTATCATCATCTACTTGTCAGAGAAATCATTCATCCTTTGGTTTTTTGAAATTGGCTTATTTCATTTAGCATGATAGTCTCCAGATCCATCTATTCACCTACAAATACCATAATTTTATTGTTCATTATGATTGATTAATATTCTATTGTGTGTATATATATATATATCACAGTTTCTTTATCCATTCATCTGTTGAAGGGCATCTAGGTTGGTTCCACAATCTGGCTATGGTGAATTGAGCAGCTATGAACATTGATGTGGCCGTATCTCTGTAGTACACTGATTTTAAGTCCTTTGGGTATAGACCAAGGAGTGGGATAGCTGGGTCAAATGGTGGGTCCATTCCAAGTTTTCTTAGGAATCTCCACACTGCTTTCCAGAGTGGCTGCACCAATTTGCATCTCCACCAGCAATGTATGAGTGTACCTTTTCCCCCACATCCTCTCCAACACCTATTGTTGCTTGTATTCTTGATAATAGGACATTCTAATTGGGGTGAGGTGAAATCTTAGGGTAATTTTGATTTGCATTTTTCTTATTACTAGAGATGTTGAACATTTTTTCATGTATTTGTTGATTGCTTGTAGATCTGTGAAGTGTCTGTATTCCTAAATATTTTTGAACTGCAGTTATATGACTTGGAAACAGTTATTTCATTTCAGGTCTTAATTCTATCACTTGTGAGGAATATCAGGAACAATACTCCATATATTGATCATTTTTCCACACTACAAAGTCAAGGCCTTCCTGAGTGAGCCCACCAAAAACCCATGAATTAAGAGTTTTCCCACTTAAACCAACAGGAAGAGACACAACAGCCATCCCGGTTGAACACTGAACTCTAGTATCATTCTTTCAGGTGTTGCTTCCCCACCCAGAGGTAGTTTCCTAATGTGTAAATGCTGATCATCATTATGCTGAATCTCAAAGAGGACCTTCTGTAGATCTCTAAGTTCCTTTCTGATAAAGTTCCTCTTATTGGTACATTGTCATGCAAGCTCTGGATGTTATTGATTCCCTGAACTCTTAGTTCTATCTTATCTCTCTTTGTGGACCAGCCTGGAAACTCTTTCAAGTGGCGGGTTGGAGAATTCATAGGAATCACTTGGTTTATTCTCCTCTCCCAGGAATGAACAGTTTGCATTATCTGATGTCCAGTGTTTTTAAACTAATGTTTAATATATTTTGTCTGTTTGTTGTTTCAGGTGGGGAGTGGGAAAACAAATCAGCTCCCTGTCACTCCATCTTAAGCAGAAGTATAAGTCACACTTGCTATACCTGATGACTTTGCTAGTTAATAAGAATGATGTCCTTATGATGTGTTTTCTATGTACCAATAAAGCAGCTTGAAGAATCACATTAGCAAGACATTTGTTCCCCATGATGACTCTATAAGGCTGCCTATAAGGCAGTTCAAACACACATTATGTTGAGGGGACTAAATTAGCTAATAAAGGTACATGACTTAGTTCATCACTTGATGTGTAGAAAAACTCAGTGAGGAAAGGCATAGAGAGTCTTAGTAATTTACCAAAATTATTTACAAAAGTTTAGCAACTTGACGAAAGTCACACAGTTGTTAAATGCAAGAGCTTGGGAAGGAGCCTAGTACCATCTAACTTAGTGACATCTTTCTATACAATAGTGGGTGTGACTTCCTGGAGAAGGGAGGTCTTGTAGTAGGCTACAAGGAAATAAAGATGTGTTTTTAGCTGTAGTGGGGACAGTGGGAGACAGTTGAGGGAAAATGTTGGAGGGACACCTTCCGGTTTGTGTCTTCCAAAACACTAGTGTCTAGTGAGCCCCAGAAAAGGGTTCTAATACCACAGACCTTGGTAAATTGTGTGCTGTCTCACAATATGATTTCATAGCCAGCATTCAATGAATAAAAGCACTAATAAATTCCATAGTAAGGAGAACTTAATAACTTTGTTTATGTAGAGCTGTCTATTATTTTGCACAGATTTACAATAAAATCTTTTTAGCCTGTGAAATTTGAGAGTTTAATGGTGACTTGGCTATGGGGTGATGAGGTCTGATAATTATTGGTAAAATTAGAGATAATATATATTAAGTTTCCAGAATTGAACCTGGCATGCCATAGATGCTCAATAAAATAGAGATTTCTTTTATGCATACATGGGAGGACCACCAGTTTAAAACATTTCCTGTAATATAGTGTTGAATTCAAATCCCATCACCCTGAACTATATAATCTTAGAGATTCACTTAGTCTTGTCACACCTTAGTTTCCTCAAATGTAAAGTGGGTATAATAACATTTTCCTCATGGAATATGTAACTTGTGAATGTATTATGCAATTCTGAATGATAAAGAAGCTTTGCAATGCAATGTTTGTAAAGAAACTGGTTCCTGTTAATGGTTTTCCTCTTTCCTTCCTGCACTCTGAGGTGGAGTCTAGACAGGCATCTTTACCCTTTAGAAGCTCATCATCAACACAGTGGAGTACATTTGGACTTCCTTGGTGCATGCTGATGTGAGAGCTGCCTCCTGGTTCATCCAGGACATGTTCAGCCATGCCCTGTGTGGCTCAGATGTATTTGGGGCCTCATTGCATTTAGCAAGTTAATTGTTCATTAAGGGGAAGGGACATTCACAGAGCTAGCCTGACATCCTGATAAAATACCAAATGACTTTCAGTGTTTGATTTATGGGCACAGGCTCAGCTCCTTGCTGGCTCATGTCAGTGCAGGCTAGAGCGATAAGCACACATTTATCTCTGGGCCTTGATGAATGACAGTGGAACGTAGTACCATAAAGGCAACAAAACCACCCTGTGGGAAGAAGACTGTCACTGAGTGCATTAGGAAAGTCCGATCAGACTCCTTGTGGGAGGACAATGAATGGAATTAAAAGTTAGAATTTTAATTATCATACAAATTAGAAGGAAATTAATCAGCTCATATTTTACGACTTGACTTGGTGTGGAGCACTGCCGGTTAACTTTTATGGCAAATCTTTGATTAATTGAGACGCAGCATGAAGGTATAAAATCCAGACTCCAGCTGCATGTTAATCTCTCCCTTTCCTCCCGAGTCACCCCAAGGTTAGAAACTGGGTGAATGAGAGATGGATGCTAAGAGGCTGCACGCCCACACATGCAAATGCCGGCTCACAGTTTGACTCTCCATGAGATCCTTGTTTGCATTTTCTCAAGGTAGCTGCACAAGAGTCTTCTGTCCTCTGCTTCCCTTTTTCATGTGGTCACCCCTGACTTCTGAAGCCTGCCACAGTGACCTTTGAGCCAGAGACTACTGAGCTTAGAGCCACCAGACACAGGACAGTCATCCCAGGAGAGTCACTGCAGAGATATCAATCAGAAGTCCAGGCCCAAGTGTCCATCCTCCCTTCCCTCCCAAGTCCTGGACCAAATTAAAACTTGGCAGCTGAAGGATGGTTTTCACAAGGTCAGCCCAGTCATCATGGCTCTAACTCCAACAGGGCTGGGCCACTCCAAGCAACGACTTCCGAAAATGGGAGGTTGGCGGGAGCTGCCTGGAACACTGCAGCAGGAGTGCTGTGGTTAGGATCTTGAACTTCCCCCAAGTCCCGTGAGTTCAACGTGTGGTCCCCAGCACGCGGTGCCACTGGGAGACTGCAGAAGCTCTAGGGGATGAGGTCTCCAGGAAGGAAGGAAGTTAGATCACTGGAGGGAAGTCCTTGGAGGGGACATTGAGAAGCTCACTCCTCCACTTTCTCTCCCTTTGCTTCCTGGCTGCCATAAGCTCAGCAGTTTCCCCTACCATGTGCTTCCACCATGATGTACTGTCCCACCACAGGCCCAAAGCAATGGGGCCAAGTGATCATGCTTTAAACCTCTGAAATTGTGATCCAAAATAAAACTTACCTTCTTCTAAGTTGATTACCTTGGGTATTATTATTATTATTTTTTTCTACCGTGATGAAAAACTGACTCACACAAAGAGAGACTTGCCCCTGGATTGCTGCAAACACATGGAGGAGTTGCTGATTTGGCAGGTCACTATTCTAGGCAGGGAGCTCATGGAGAACTGGAAGGAGGCTGTCTCGGGGTGAGCAAATGTCATCTCATGTCGAAAACATTCACTAAGGGCTGCTAATGAACGTGTCAAATACAACATGCCCCACCCCGAACTAGTGATCTGCTCTGTGTCTGAAGTTCATCCCAACTTCGCATAGTCTTCTCCATGTTGATAAACAGCAATTCAGTCTTTCCACTCGCTCAAGGGAATATGGAGTCATTTGATATGTCAGTCAACCTTTAGGATGTTCTATAAAAATAGCGGCAAGAACTGCTGCTTCTCACCACATCCTTTTAGGCCGCGCTATTCCATTCTCCTTCCGGGCTACCCAGGTAGCTTCCTCCTAGACCTGCTCCTTTCACCCTTGTCCACTTCGGTCTGCTCTAAGCAGAACTGTGAAGATGGACTTGTCGAGATGCTCATCGACTCCTCTCAGCACTCTGTTCAGTCCTCTGGTGACTCTGTTTAACCTGGAATAAGAATCAATGTCCTTAAGGTGACCCAGAAGAAAACATGATCTGGCACCTGGGCCTTCCCTGGCCCCAGTCTCCACCTAGTGTCAGGGCATTCGCATGACATGCTGTTTACCAAGAATGCTGCTCCCCCTGGTCACCACAGGCCTTCACTTCAGCCTCTTCTCAAATGCCCACCACAATGCTTAATTTTATATGTTAACTTGGTTGGGTTATGGTTTCATATATTTAGTCCCACATTATTCTAGATATTTCTGTGAGGGTATTTTTTTGATGAGATTAACAATTTCTTTTTCCTGGAGATCTCTCCTTTTTTATTATTTATTTGATTTTATTTTTACAGACTGCATTTTGATTCATGGTACACAAATGGGGTACATCACTTTATTTCTATGGTTTTACACAATGTAGATTCATACCATTCGTGTAATCATACATGTACATAGGGTAATGATGTCTGTCTCATTCCAACATTTTTATACCCCCTCCCTCATTTCTCTCTATGTAATCTAAAGTTCCTCCATTCTTCTCTCATCCCTGCCCCCCCCACTCCCATTATATATCATCATCAACTTATCAGGGAAAACATTTGGCCTTTGGTTTTTTGAGATTGGTTGTTTCACTTAGCATGATATTCTCCAATTCCACTCATTTATATGCAAATGCCATAATAGTATTCTTCTTTATGGCTGAATAATATTCCATTGTGTATATATACACCACAGTTTCTTTAGTCATTCATCTGTTTTTTGTTTTGTTTTTTTTTTTTTTTTTTGGGTGCTGGGGATCAAACCCAGGGCCTTATGCTTACAAGGCAAGCACTCTACCGACTGAACTATCTCCCCAGCCCCTAGTCATTCATCTGTTGAAGGGCATCTAGGTTGGTTCCACAATCTAACTACTGTGAATTGAGCTGCTATAAACAATGATGTGATTGCATTACTAAAGTATGCTAATTTTAAGTCCTTTGGGTATAAACCAAGGAGTGGGATAACTGGGTCAAAAGGTGGGTCCATTCCAAGTTTTCTGAGGATTTTTATTAGTGGAACTTGGGTATAGCAGATTATCTTCTATGATGTGGTGAGCCTCATCCAATCAGTTGAAGGTCTTAATAGAACCAAAGACTTACCTTCCCTAAGGAAGTGAAATACTGCTCTGCTTTCAGACCTGATTGATTATAAATTTCTTCCATAATCAGTGATGCCTTCTTTAGACATCCTATCTAAAACAGGAGCTCTCTCTCCCTTACGCATGCTGTAGCATGTGGTACATGATGCTCTGGTACATGATGCAGTTCAATGACTACTTTGAGATTAAGGGGTAGGACTCACCAATTTGTAGTACTTGCTGATTTTCATGATATAAGTTCTTTCACATGTCAATTTTAGCCTGCCAAAGTAAAGACAAAGGTCACGCAAAGTTTCTGAAAATATAACAGTTAGTTTTTGCAATTTTCAGCTGGTTTTGGCATGCCTTCTTTATAATCATTTTCTCTTCTATTTGTCTTCTTAGTTTCAACTCTTGACATACTATTTATTTAATTTATATGTTTATATCCTATTTCCCCATTAGAATATAAATTTCATGTGAACAAATTTTATTTATTCATTCTTTGCCTAGTATGATGTCCACCACAGTGCTTATTAAATAGTAGGTGATCAATAAAACCACTCCCTAGAAGACACTGATGAGTTTGGGGATACAGAGAATAAGCCAATGTCCTTGACCTTGACTTCTGTCTTGAAGTGAAGAAAAGTCTATGCAATACAAGGGGCCAGGGACTAAGCTGGAGTTACTGTCAGTAGAGAAAGAGCATAGGAAAAGTTTTTAAAACCAGCTTCAAACGTCGGTGGTGTTAATTCTTACATGAATGGAGGTATAATTGTATAGCTATTTATTTATTTATTGTGGCACACAGATTAAACCTAGAGGTGCTCTATAACTGAGTTATATCCCCAACCCTCTTTCTTTCTTTTATTCTTTTTTTTTGACAGGTCTTATTAAGTTGCCCAAACTGGCAACTTGAAATTACAATACTCCTGCTTTAATCTTCTGTGTTGCTGGAATTATAGGCAGGAACAACTGTTCTTGGTTTAATTCTATAATAATGATATTTAACCAAGCTCCCTGGAATGCCCAATTTATTATATACTTCCTCTTCTTTAAATTCTAAATATATGTTTTATTCTGTGTTGTGTTGCTATAACAAAATACCTGAGACTGAGTACTGTATTCAGCTCACAGCTTGGGAGGCTGAAAGCCAAAATTTGGCAGTTCTATTTGTTTGGCCTCTGGCAAGGACTTCTCTACCTGTGTCATAACTTGGCAGAGTAGCAGGAAAGGAAATAGCTGTGTGTACAAGAGTTCACATGCAAGACCGGAAGCCAGAGAGATTCAGGTGTTTGGCTTGCTCTTTTTATAAAAATGTACTCTCTTGGGAACTAACAAGAGTTCCAGGATAACACAGTAGTCCGAGGGTGGTACTTGGTGATATAAATTCCTCCCATTAGGCCATACCTCTTAAAGCTCCCACCACCTCAATTCCAGCATACAGGGCACCAAGATTGCCCCACAGGAGCCTTCGGAAAATCACTCAAACACATCCAAATCCTAGAGATATAGATGTAGAACACAATGGTGCTTTAGTAACTTGCTGAGTATCTCTAAGTCCTCATAATGCATGTTATGGAAGACAAAACACATAAGCCAAGGCACACGACATCCAATTGTACAAATTAGCCAACACTGGAGCCAGAAGTAATACAACAGTCTTTAATGCTCCAGAAGGGAGTAATGTGAGAGCAGGCCCTTCCTACCTACCCTTGAGGCATCTCCCAGCTCTCTGTTCAGTACAGGTCATAAGTGTCCAAGACGTTAGCAACGGTGACAGTCACTTTAAAACACAGTGATCCTATTTAGCAGTGTACAAGGTCTTAAAAGAATACGCCTCCATTCCTCAGTATTTTTTTAGTTTTGAATAAGTGTGAGGAGGGCCCAAGGGAAGGGTGGAGGCTTTTCCATTCCTCTATGCATAGTTAGTGATTTAATGTGCAATTTATCCCAATGCTGGATGCATTTTGAAATTTGGCAGGGTGAAGGAAGCTGACACTTGCTGGCAATGCCAAGACTCTCTACACACACACTGCCCGAGGGTTTTGTCAACCGAATGTCTGAAATCCTCTAAGCTGTGCTCATAGCCTATGTAGTAAACTGCATCAGAACCCAGTAATTCCTTCGTGAGTTTCCTGAGTTTACTCAGTGTTCTACACTCTGCAGGCACTGCGTACCTGTGTTTGTTCTCCCACATGCATTCTCTTCTGTTTTTCACCCTGCTCAGTGCCCTGTGATGCTGACGTAAATGAGCTTTAGATAGGCTCTCCACTGTTGGGCTTCTGGTTGGGCCAATGTGAGGACTCAGGGAATCAGACGGAGGGGGAAGATGAAGTCATGGTATCTGTGCTCCTGGGTCCTCTGGAGGTCACCCTGCAGGCCTCTTACACCTCTGTGCCATGCTTCAAAACTACTTCAGGCGGCCCCTGGCTGAAGGTCCCAAGCACCTCTAATGGCTAATGTTTGCTTGTTGCTGTGACAAAATATCTGATAAGAAAAACTTTGATGAGGAACAATTTATTTTGGCTCACAGTTTCAGAGGACTAGTCCGTGGTTGGCTGACTCCATTGCTCTGGGTTGGAGTGAGGTGAAACCTCATTACAGAAAGTGTGGTGAAGCAGCTCAGCTCATGGCAGTTGGGAAGTAGAGAGAGAAAGAGGAAGGGGTCCTAGGGAAGATGAACCCTTCCAGGGCGTGCCCCCAGTGACCGGCCCACCTCCCTACAGTTACCACCCAGCTAGACTATACAAACCAGGATGGATTGATTAGGTTATGGCTTTCATAATACAATCATTTTACTTGTGAATATTTCTGTGTTAACAGAATAGCTTTTCGTGGACACCTCATATCCAAGCCATAACACTTGTCTTGAGAAGCTTTGCAAAGGACCTCAAATGAGGTACAGCAGAGTCTCCTTGGCAGAACCTGGTTCTAAATGTGTGTGAAGGTCAGAAACTTTCCAGAACTTTTTTCTGCTTTTCACATTTTCTCTAACTTGTTTTGCTCTGCTTCTCCTAAGAAGGTAGTTTTCTCTATACTTCCTTATAGTTAGAAGGGCAGGGTAGGGCAAAAACTCGTGTTGTAGTTGCCATGAGCTAAAGGGAATAGGCTTAAAATGTCACCTCTAAGATTTCCCAGCTTGAGTGGGTCCTGGTTTAGAGAATCTTTATATTTGCAAAATCCCACAGGACTTGGGAATTCTGGAGTTTGATTTTACTTTCTTTAATCTAAGAGGGCTGAGGGTATAGCTCAGTGGTAGAGTGTGTACTTAGTATGCAGAAGGTTCTAGGTTGAATCCTGACAACACACACACACACACACACACACACACACACATAGAGACTCAAGAAAGTGTAATTGCCTAAATAAATTCAATTTAAGTCTTTAAAAGACTTTAAAAGATGATCTGAGATTCCCCTTCTTCAGCTTTTACATGCTTTTTTATGTGATTTTTTTCAAAAGATATTTATCCAGCATTTAAAATTGTCTTCTAACAAGGTTGCCTCAGATGAGTTATTCTTATTTCTTAAAACTGGAAACTGGAAGTCCATGGGATGATTGTTGCATGTGGTTTTCTAATTGAAAAAATAACAGAAATTATTTCAGTAAAGAATTGGCAACAACTATTTGAATGAGAAGGGTCTAGAAGGTAGTGAAACCCAAGGTGACTTTTGCAAAAGGTTATTAGTGAGTAGCTTCCTGCTCCTTCCTTTCTCCAAAGAGGGAGTCTGCGGAGGATTCCCCCTCAGGGGGACCTCAAAGGCCAGAGCTCACAGAACACCCTGGCAGGATGTTCTTTTCTTGATAATTAAGATCTCTCCAGAAGATCCAGAGATGTTTGAGTTAAAAGCGTTAGGTACAGATAAAAATAACAGTGAGATAACATCTTCACCTATAAATTAGAAAATGTTAAAAAAGTCTATTGTGATGAGACAGGCACTCTCTTTTATTAGTGTGGAGTGGAACACATTTGGAAAGGCTCTGACAACTTGAATATAACCTAAAAGGTAATTATGCCTTTTGGCCTGTAATTTAATTTCTAGGAAATTATATTAAGTAAAATGTAGAAAAATCATGGTGCATAAAGATTCATTTACTCAATAAATATTTATTGAGGGCTTATTATGTCCTAGATATTTTTCTGAACACTAGGAATTTAGCAGTGAATTAAGAATGAAAACCTAGCACACAAGCAGTACTTCAAGTTGGAGATGAGGCAATCTCTCAATAAAAAAAAACAAAGCATTAAGGGGATTACATGTTATTAAAAGTGGCTTAAAGTAGTCCATTTCTGACCAAAACAAATTAAGCTCACTGAAGATGTTTTTTTCCCTTTTCAGTGCTGGGAATTGAAAAGTGCAGATTATTTTTCATAGTAGTTAAAAAGAGACATGCTGGACAAATTACAAAATAAATAAATAAATAAATAAAAAATAAAATAAGAACAACTACCTTAGGACATTAGAAAATGATTAGCAGCCAAATTGTGGGGGAAAACTGTCCTAACATTAGGAAAGACCAGTATGGTAGTGGTGAACTCCTGTTTTTTTTTTTTTTCCCCCCTGCTCTGGTGCTGGGAATTGAACCCAGGGCTTCATATATAAGCAAAAACATAAAATATAAAGAAAAAATATGTAAAAATATATAAACTGTGTATCATCAAAGTAAAAAAAATGTGCTTCACAAGACACCATCAAGAATGAAAAAAGACAACAGACTGAATGGGAGAAAATACTTTGAAATCATATATCTGATATAGGACTTGAACTCAGACTACATAAGGAACTATTACAGTGCAATAATAACCCACATATTAAAAATAGGCAGATGATCTGAATAGAAAATTCTATAAAGAAGATATATAAGTAGGCAACAAGCACATGAAAGAGCTTCTCAGTAAAATTAACCCTAAGGGAAATACAAATCAAAAGCACAATGAGATACCGCTTCATACCCACCAGGATTGCTATAACCAAAAAGACAGAATTCACAAGTGTTGGTGAGGATGTGGAGAAACTGGAATCTCCATACACTGCTGGTGAGAATGTAAAATGGTGCAGCTGCTTTGGAAGATAGTGTTGTGGTTTCTCAACCCATTAAACATTGATTTACCATATTATGGATCAATTTCACTCTTAGATATCGACCCCAGATAACTGGACACATATATATATACATACACACGTATACAAACTTGTACATATATGTTCTTAGCAGCATTGCCCATAATAGTCAAAAAGTGGGAATAACTCAATATCCATGATTTGATGAATGAATAAATGACACGTGGCACATCTATACAGTGGTATAAAATCTGACAATTAAAAACAAAAAGTGAAGTGCTACCCATGTCACAAGGTGGATAAATTTTGACACGTTATTCTAGATGAGAGAAGTTAGTCATAGCAGACCACGTATTCTAGGATGCCATTTTTCTGAGAAGTTCTGAATGGCAGACCTATGGAGACAGAGGCATATTAGTTGTGCCCACAGCTGCTTGGGGAGGAGAATTTGAGGGTGGCAGCTAAGAAAGAGGGTTTCTGTTGGAGTAATGAAAGTATTCCACAATGGACTATGATGACAGTTGCACAACTGTGAATACACTAAAATTTGTCAAGTTACACCAAGTGGGTAAATTGTGTAGCATGTGGATTCTATCTCATTAAAGCCATTAATGAGGAACACCAGCGCTCGACACATTATAATCAAACTGCTGAAAAATCAAAGATCTTTAATGAATTCAGAAAAAAAAAAAAACCAACATATTACTGGAAGGAGCAATTATTTTTGTGAATGTAAATTTCTCATCAGAAACCAGGGAAGCAGAAGGCAGAGGAACAGGATATTCAAAGTCCTGGAAGAAGAAAACTGCAAACCAGGAAGTCTATATCCAGTGAAATCACCCTTCAGGAATCAAAGCAAAATAAAAACATTCATGGATGGAAAACAAACACAAAAACAAACAAACAAAAAAGACCTGAGGATTCATTACCAGCAGATCTGCTCTCAAGATGAATACTGATGAAATTTCTTCAGGAAAATAGGTAGTCATACTGGGGGGCCCTTGGAGCTTAGGGAGTGAAGATGAACAGAAATGATAAAGATCTGGGTAAATGTAGCAAGCTGTATTTCTCTCTGTGAATTCTTTAAAATATGCCTGACTGTTGACTGCAAGCATAACAACGTTGAGGAGCTTCAATATGTACTCTAACAGGAAGCGGGGAGGATTGAATAGGCTCACTGACTGTGTGGTGTCTATGTTCTATTTGAAGTGGTAAAATGTTACTAGATTGTGCAAAAGTTCAAATGTATATTGTAATCCCTAGAAAAAAGCACTAAAAATACAAAAAATATATCTGAGAAGCCATGGTGGCATGGGGTCCCTGAAGGATGAGTAGGTGGGATTTCACTCTGTTAACAACTAGATAGATTTTTCTAGATTTTTCTCTTTTCTTCTCTCTCTTCTATTCCTAATTCATTTCAAAGTGTTCCTGGTCACAGCTCACTTAACTTGTTTCCTGACCCATTAAGGGGTTAAGAGTTCTAGTTTGACAAGCACTTGCAAAGGCTAAAACTGGTCATGAACTCAGATTTCAAGAAAGAAATGCTTGGACTATGTCAGGTGAGATGCAGGCCCTCATAAACCTTCCATTCCTCAGAGGTGAACTGGGGACACTGACACTGAACTGGGGACAAGCTTCCTTGTCTCAGACATAGGCCCAAAGTAGAGAGGAAAAAAATAAGTGAATAACAATCTCCCACTAGGAATTCTTGGCCTGTAGTTACATGTGGTTAGGTCCAGACATTAGATGAGGTCTGTGACCTTAGTAGCTCTAAGCTAAGAATTTAATTTAAAGTAGACCTGAGTTGGTGGTATCCCTGGATACTGTCAGGATCAAACTGAGATAATCTCTGAAGGAATGCATTTTAAACATCTCCTTCAAGGAATTTTGAAAAGTGAAGTTCTAAGGAACTTGAATTCATGATTTAAAAAAAAATCATTAAACTATAAAGTTAGCAGAAACAAACAGTTACATACTCCCCTGGGTACTGTCAGAATCAAACTGAAATAATCTCTGGAGGAATGTACTCTAAACATCTCCCTCAAGAAATTTTCAGATGTGAAGTTCTAAGAAATTCGAGTTCATGATGTTTAAAAAATCATCGAACTATACATGAGAGTTAGCAGAAACAAACAGTGGCAGACCCAGATCTGCAAACCCTTCACATGCTGGACTTACCTGGATGAAACATGAAATAAGGTTGTTTTAAATGTTCAAGGATATAAATTGGAGATTGGAAGCATGAGGAGAAATGAGGCAGTCAAAATTAACCAGCCATATTCATGAAAGGAGCAGATAGAACTTCTCAAACAAGAAAGATAATAACTGAATTAAATATCCCTCAAGACTGAGTATAGCGACTTGCTTTGGAAGAATAAAATAGAGAAAGGAAAAAATAGTATCTGTAAATTGGAGAAGTCTGGTAGATACCACCTTAATCAAATGATAAAGATGAATGTTACCAGAGATATCATCTACCCCTAGCAGGACTTGATGAGCAGGAAAATCTTTCTTTGTGGTCTTTTCCAAGATCCATTCATATCCTCTATCTTATAGTGAAAAACGTTAGAGAAAACAAAATTGGGGATTGGTTGGTCCTTGCCTCAAGACTGTAAAACATGGAAACAGAGATAAGCTGAGACACTTTGAGGGGAGATCAGGAAACATGGCAAGTAAAAGTAATGCCACACCCTGGGTTAGATCCAGAGGACATTCATGGAAATCCTGGAGGATGCACACGGTGTTTGGAATTTAGTTCATAGAATTGAACCAATAGAGGCTTCTTCATTTTGACAAATGAGTGATGGTCATATAAGCTGGAAGAAATGAGAAAAACTAAGTAAAAGTTTTCTGGAAATGCTGTGTATTATATTTCCAAATTTGTTTATAAATCTCAGCTTATTCCAGGGGAAAAAAAGTTTGCTAAAAACAATGACTCAGAAATGTGGTAGGAAGAGGTCCCAGGACAGGCTACTGGGTCATTCTTGGGATCTTCTATCAAGTAGAGAAGGAAAAGGCAGGAGAGGAGCCGGGAAAGAGCTGCTTGGAGGTGGGCAAAGGCCAGGAGAGTGATGGGTTGTTGAGTTCAGAGACAAGTTAGTGTCTCCAAATGGAAGGAACCATGTACAGGGTACAGTTAAAGCCACTGAGAGGCACCCCCAAACAAAGGTAGAGAGGGATATATCCCATGGAAGATAAACAAAAACTGACAATTTTAAAACTCTGGGAGACACACCAAGATAAGGACTGAGAGGTATCCTTTGTTTTTGGCAGCATGGAGGTCATGGGGGTCTTTGACATGAGCAGTCTGGTTGGAACGGTGGATGAGAAGCTCCACTGGAATAAATAGAAGGTGGTTGGAAGTAAGTTTGTGATGAACTGGAGGGAGAAGGGTGCTGATTTTGTAGTGTGCAAAGGATGGGATCGCAGGGATGGTGGGAATGGGAATTTAAAACAAAAGGATTTTCCTTAGTCTACAGGATCTGGATTCCTTGCCTCTCTTTTCCTTCTGTTGAAATGACTGAGCCATCATTCACAAACATGGTGCTGCTGTGGGTCATCTTGCTCTGCTGATGCCACTACTACTTGGGGGACATACTGGCCTGAGAGGCAACAAAGTCCATTTTTATGGTAGCTTGTGGGAACAGCCTAGGGATTATAGCGATCAATCAGCGGATGCTTACATTGTTCTGTCTGCTCCTCAAACTTTAGAATAGGATCCAGCCCACTGCAGAGCTACTGTTGGAGAAGCACATTGGTCCACAATGACTTATTCAAATCAAAACCTTGTTGAACTTGACTTTATGCAATAATCCCTTGAAGGAAGTAGGTTTGTTTACCCTGGTATTGGAGCAGCACCTAGAACATTATTGATACTTCCATAATTACTAAAGTTGATATTTAGTGGCATAGCTTCAACAATATAATAGCAGCTAACTCTAGTTGAATATGTGTTGTGCCAGACTCTATTTTAACTACTTTCCATGCATTAACTCACATAATCATTATAGCAGTTCTATTATTACATTTTACAGATAAGGAAACTCAAGCACAGACAGATTGAGAACTTTCCTGACTCGTCTCCATGATGGCATTCAAACAGGAGGTTGCCCTAGATGCCACACTCCCAGACATTGAATTCTCTCTGTTTAGAATCTCACATTGCTTAAGAAATGCACCAGGGAAAACAACACAAGGTCTAATAATTCCACAATGAATTATGTTTATTGAAAGGCAAGAGAGAGTGTGTATTCTATGAGAACAAAAAAGAGAAAGCTATTTAGAAGGAAGAAAAATGAGAAAGAAACACAGTGGACTGCCCTAAACACTTCCCATTCTTTATGGCAATTCCTTGGATATCTTATGAATGAAGTACTCAGATGCAGAAGTGTATATAATCTTAATGCATAATTTTTATAGCATTTGATATGGTGCTTTAGACATGGATATTCTGAAAATATTTGCTATATGTGATGATGTTGATGGTGTAAACCAGAGTCAGCAAATATTTTCTTTAAAGAGTTATATAGTAAATATTTGAGGTATTATAGTTCACGTAATCTTTTTCACAATTGCTCAACTCTCAGTTGCATGAAATCAGTCATAGAAAATATGTAAATAGGTAGGCATGGGTGTGTTTCAATAAAGTTTTATGTACAAAATGAGGCTGAGGCCAGATTTGGGGTACGGGTGTAGTTCACCAATCCCTGGCTTAATCTGGTCTTAGTTAGTATGGGTAATTGCATGCACACACACACATAGATCATGTAAATGTATGTGTACATGTATTTATACAAGTCCATGCTCATATATGTGTATGTGTGTTACAGAGTCCCCAGTTTGCAAAAGTTAGAATTAACAGTTTTTTGACTGGTACAAAATGATACAAAAACAATATGTATTCAGTAGAAACCATACTTCAAATGGTCATGAAGGTGGGGCAGCTATGATGGAATAGGTACCTTTATAAGAAGAGAAGCAGAGAGGAATGCTCTCTCTCTATGTATGTGAATGCATGTGAGCACACAGTGACAAGACAGCAACCCTAAGGTGGACCCTCACTAGACACCAAATTTTCTGGCAACTTGATCTTGGACTTCCAGTCTTTGTAACTGTGAGAAACAAATGTGTATTAAGACACCTAGTCTGTGTTGTTTCATTATAGCAACCTGAGCTGACTAAGATGGAGGTCAGGTTACTGAGGATCATTCCTGTGGAAGGAATGAAGGAGTGTTAAAGAGAGAAGGGGAATCAAAGGCCTAAACATACAAGTTGAAAATATAAAATTCTTTCAAGAAAGCATAAGGGAAAAACTTCATGACATTGGATCTGGCTGATTTCTTGAATATGACAACAAACTTAGGTGACAAAAATAGATACATTGGATTTCAACAAATCAAAACTTTTGTGCATCAAAGGACACTATCAAGTGAAAAGACAACCCATGGAATTGGAGAAAATATCTATAAATCATGAATCCAGCATATATATAAACAATATCTACAAATTAAGAACAAAAATCATAGAACCCAATTAAAAAATGCACCAAGACCTTGAATTGATATTTCTCCACCTGATATACAAATGGCCAGATAAAGATGCTAAGCCTTAATAGTCATTAAAGAAATAAAATCAAAACTATAATAACCTACTACTTCACATGCATTAGGGTGGCTATTACTTAAAAACAAATTGACTTGACATTTGTGCATGCTTGCACACATATACACATCCATAAAAAAATCATGCATTGATGAAGTATGGGGAGTTTGGAATTGATGTGCACTGATGTTAGAGATAAAAATGCTGCTGCTAGTGTGGAAAATAGTATGGCCATTTCTCCAAAAATTAAACATAGAGTTAAATGGTTCAGCATTTCCACTTCTGACTGTACCAGCCAAAGAGTTTAAAGACTCCAACAGATATTTGTACACCCATGAACACAGCAGTATTATTCATCATAGTCAAAAAGGTACAAGCAATGGATAAGCCAAATATGGAATGTACAATATATCTATACACAGAATGAAATATTACTTAACCTTCAAAAGGAAGAGCACTTGAACATCTGCTGTAACATGGATGGATCTTGAGGACATAGTGCTAAATGAAATAGCCCATCACAAAAAGACTAATACTTCATAATTCCTCTGACACAAAGCATCTAGAATAGTCAAATTTAGAAACAGAAAGAAGAATGGTGTTTGCTAGGGGCCAGTGGGAGGGGAAAATGGGGAGTTTTGTTTAATGGGTAGAGTTTCAGTTTGGGAGGATGCAGAGTTCTGGAGATGGGTGGTGGTGATGGTGCACTACAGTGTGGATGGACTAATGTTATGAAACTGTCCTTTAATGTGCCTATAATGGCAACTTTTGTAATGTGTCTTTTATCACAACAAAATGAGAAGAAAATGAGTAAAGATGCTGGGAAGATGCTCAAAGAGGTCTCCCCTGGCATTGATGCCAGCTGATCATCTACTAAGAACTAAATTATATGCCTCATTCTGGAGACTCAAAACTAGGTCTAGCTGTGACTTCTGTCCCTAGTTGACCTGGCTGTTTCAGATAGGGAGGGATCCATTAGTGGCACAAAGTAAACACCAGTGTTGGTACCTTAAAACACACAAATCAAGAGGAGAAATAGTCTCCATGTATGAGTTTTTGGTTTATTTGGGTATGTTTCTGATTGCTTTAGAAAATCTTAAGCATAGTTTTCTTGTTATTTCATTCCAACTAGGGATGCACATTTTTTGCCAATTTTATTAAGATTTGCTTTGAGTGATCTATTTGACTTAAGATTTAAGAGGTTTTATCATTGTATTTGTTTTCTCCTTTTATGGTTGGTTGTTTATTGGAAAACAAATTGTGTATTTACCTTTTACCCTCTTAGAAAATCAGCAACTAAGTATAGTTACCAAGTTTCACAAGCCATGCTCTTGCTGACATGACCATGGCCTGACCCTGTTGCTGCTGATCTGGGGTCTTAGACGGCTGAACTGGAACAAAGTGGAACCATCACTTCAGAGAGACAACATTAAATTTGATTTAACAACTGTTACTACCACTACAGTGAAGGAGAAGGAAGAGGAGGAGGGAAAATTATTATTGGAGGGATAATTTATTGAGCACTTATGTGGCAAACACTGAAATAAAATCTTAGTGTAGATTATTCCCATGATGACTTTGTGAGTTGGCTTTATTATCCACATTTTACAGAATAGGAAACAAATTCAGAGAGGTTAAATGCTTTTACCAGGTCACATATCTGCCTGGCAGAGTTGGAATGGGAAACACAGTTAAATATCCTGCCCCCCATTTCCTACTTTTACTCTTAGTGCCATTCAACAGCGGGATGAACTTGCTGATACTGGAAGTGTTCAGAGACAGCACAACAATCAGACAGAGATAAATGGCACCTACCATTATATGCCATGCCCAGCACCCAGAGCTTGTGAGTCTGTGGAGCATCCTAGGAGCATCCCAAAGCATTTGATAGATTCTGCTGTAGCTGTAATGCCTATTTTCCTGGGCTGGTTATCTGAAGACATTAAGTCAAAGAAAACCAAACCACTTCAGAGGTTGGTGGATGATTATAAGGGCTGTTAATTCTGCCCTGAATAATTGGAAATGGTTAGTGTAAGCTCTTTCTGGACCTATAGGATTGCATGCTATATAGTCAGAGCCCAACATGTGACTTCAAAGACCAACCAATGATGAGTCTCTGGGACTGTATCTTCCAACAACAGCCTTCTGCAGAGTAGGAATGACCCTTTGCTTAATAATGATTTTCTGTAGTGGTTCTCAGGGTAACATCATGCTGTCATTTCCACATGGTAATGGCTCAACTGTGGTCAGTTGCTGGGCTTGGCTTACTGTTGTGGGAGCAGTCCATCTGGGAACAAGTGTCCAGAGTAGACTTCATGTGTGACTGGCCTCTACGACCCCACTGCCAGGCTGCATGGAGTGAACTTCCCCCAAGAGGCCTTTTGAGCTTTCCTTTGAGATTAGGAGTCCTAAGGGTGACTCTGTCTTTCTACAAAAGGAGATCCTGTTGATGGACATCTCGTTTGGTTCAACAGCTTAGCTATTGTAAATTGAGCTGATATAAACATTGATGTGACTGTGTCACTGTATGTTTATTTTCAGTCCTTTGGGTATATACTGAGCAGAGGGATAACTGGGTCAAATGGTGGTTTCATTCCTAGTTTTTTGAGGAATCTCAATACTGCTTTCCAGAGTGGTTGTACCAATTTGCAGTCTACCAGTAATGTATGAGTGTACCTTTCCCCCCACATCCTCGCCAACATTCGTTGTTGTATTCTTGACAATTGCCGTTCTGATTGGAGTAAGATGGAATCTCTGTAGTTTTGATTTGCATTTCTCTAATGGAATGTTGCACATTTTTTCATATATTTTTTAACCATTCATATTTCTTCTTTTGAGAAGTGTCTGTTCAGTTTCTTTGTCCATTTATTGATTGGATTATTTGTTTTTTGGTGTTAAGCTTTTTTAGTTGTTTGTCTATTCTGAAAATTAATGCTCTATCTGGGATAAAGATGGAAAAGATTTTCTCTCTTTATGTACATTCTCTCTTCACACTCTTGATTGTTTCCTTTGCTGTAAAGATTTTTATTTTGATATTATCCCATTTATTGAGTTTGGTTTTCTTGTGCTTTAGGAGTCTTGTTCAGGAAGTCAGTACCTATACCAATATGTTGAAGTGTTGGCCATATCTTTTATTCTAGTAGATTGCAGGGCTTCTGATCTAATTCTTAGGTCTTTGGATTAAGAAATTGTGGTATATATACACAAGGGAGTATTACTCAGCCATAAAAAAGAATAACTTTATGACATTTGTCAGTAAATGAATAGATCTGGAGACTATCATCCTAAGTAAAATAATCAAAGGTCAAATGTTTTTGCTAATATGTGAAAGCTAAACCACAATAAAGGAGTGGTGGGGGGCAGGGGAGAAGAGAATTTCAGTGGATTAGACAAAGGAGAACAAAAGGAAGGGAAGGGACTGGGGATATAGCTCAGTTGGTAGCGAGCTTGCCTTGCATGCACAAGGCCCTGGGTTCAATCCCCAGCACCACAAAAGAAAAAAAAAAGGGGGGGGGGGAAGGGTGATAGGAATAGGAGAGACAGTAGAGTGATTTTGACATAGTTTTCATATGTACACATATGAAAATACCTAAATGAACTTCACCATTGTGCTCACCCATAATAAGGGGATCCTAATTAGTATAAGATATATTCAATGTTTGTATAATTGTATTATTGGAGAAATAGTTTATTGAGTACTTATGTTTCAAACACTGAAATAAAGTCTAAGTGTAGGTTATGGCTTTGTGAGGTATAACTTTATTATCCACATTTTACAGAATATGAAACTGTATAACTAAGAAGAACCAATAAAATAAAATTAACAGTCCTGGTCTCTCTGGATTATTCCCTTCACTATATCTGAACCCAAAGCTGCTCTTTGGACAGGGGTCTGGAAGCCCCTCTCTCCTCACTAAGCCTGTTTTTTTCTGAGCTCTGCAGGTATGTGTAAAATGGAGTTTGTCTTACCAGGAGGGGAATGAGGCATCAGAGCAACACCTCAGCTCTGCACCTGATTGTCACCCTTCCTTCAACTGTGCATGTTCCTCAGCTAGGTTCTGCATCAACTTCTTTGAGGCATGACTGTCTTCAGTTTCTAGAAGTTTCCCATTATTAGAATATGAAGTCAATTGCCATTCATGGTCACATTTCTCACTTAATTCAATTCTTATCACAACCCCATAAAGCAGTTATGATTGCCAGGGTCATATGCTCAAAAAAATCTGGAAACTGAGATTCAGTGATAAGAGGATGAACCTGCTCATGGATGATTGTGTGTTGCTTGCCGTGACCAGCGGGACAAACGACATGTACACTTCAGAGGTTCATGAAGCAGCTTCCACTTTATTCAGATAACACCCTCAATATGTAAGCAGTCTCATGCATAAGCAATTGTAACCAGATATGTCCATCCAATCCTATTAAAGGTCAAGTGATCACGAGCTCAAGCATACAGGTAAGATATATCTGTCCACGCGCAAGGCGGCTGAACTAATTATCATACAGCCAATGGTAAATGCTTCCTGTTTTTCTCAAGGCGCATTCAACATGCCCTTTGACTCTCTGCCAGTCGCCATCTTTGGATGCATGTGGTGTAACCCTGGGCCCCGGGTCTCGCCCGCCACATTTCCCCCTAGCTGTTTATAAAGGAGACCGTGCCTGTCTTAGGTTGTCCACGGCAGGGCAACATCCTTACCAGTCATTGGACAATGAGGCTGTAGCCCTCATTTCCTGTCTTAGGTTGGTATGAGCTCCCCATGAATCTTACCCTCTTTGACTACCAGTCTAGCACATTTAATCAGACTTGGGAGGATGAGCCAGCATCAATTGTGAGGAGAGCTTGCCGAATAATGGCTGTTTCTCTGCGCCAATGTAAACGCGTTTTGTATAAACACTGTATGCACAGAACAGATACAACACACAATAAACCTCCCCCGGACAAAAACCCAAACCATTCTTTTCCCCATTGAACAGCGGACTGAAGAAATGTGGCCAATTATAAAAATAGGAGGATATAGAATAGAAGAGTTGGTAAGGGGTACAGGATAGGGCCACGTCTTTACTATCCCCCATAGTTCACGCGAGTCTCCTCCATTAACTTGGTGAGAAATCGCCAGCACCATCAGCGGGAGAAGCCTCCTCATCTTCTTCCTGTTTTGGGGTCTCTGTTGAGGCCAATCTCTCTGGCACCCAAATTGGCGATTGTGCGTCCTGTGGGAAAACACAAACAGACCCTCAGGCCCAGATTAACACCGGATCCGGGCCTTTCCATTGTCCTGATAGAATGTCCTCCAGAGCACTTGAGGTAGATGTTTTTTACTAGGCTCTGAATGACGGTCAGTAGCCAATTGGCCCTCAGAATCGAGATTTAAAAAATTTAAGATGAATAAGGCAACAGATCATTTGTCTTTTGGGGATCTGTATGATGCCCCTATTCCCCCTTTTTGTTTAAAAAGCATGTTTTTAAGCGTTAAATGGGCACACTCAACAATGCTTTGTCCAGTAGGATTATAGGGAATTCCTGTGACATGTTGAATACCAAAGGTGGAAAGGGATACTTTTAACACCTTAAGGATTAATTCTGCCACAGATTCAGTAAACAAGGATAAGACCTTGTAAGGGGAATAATTCATGTGAACCCATAGAATAGGACCCTTTTGCCAAAACACTCCTGTGGGTAACTTATTTGTGGCCAAGACAATGAATGATAAAGGCTTAGCTAGGTCCATACGATCAAGATGAACCTTTTTCATAGCTGTTTCAACAAGCTTGAGAGCTGTTCGAGCCTTAGGGGTAAGCACCCGCTTATAAAAGGGGGTCAGAATCATCTTTAGGAATATCAAACAGGAGGCCCAAACTTGAGGTGGGTAAATGAAGGTAAGGTCTAATCCAATTAATATCACCCAAAAGTTTTGAAAATCATTTAAAGTTCTAAGTTTGTCCACCCGAATGGTAATTTTTATGGGTTTAACCATAGTTGCATTTATGATAGATCCCAGGAAGTTTTTGGTGTCTGTCGTTTTTACTTTATTAATGGAAATATGTAAGCCCCATCTTTCCAGTGACTTTAGTAAGGAATTATAACATTGCTCTAAGACAGGTTTTTCCTTATGAGCTAGCAAAATATCATCCATATAATGATAGATTAAAAGTTGAGGGTTAATTTGTTGATACACACCGGGGTGGAAATTAATCTTATTACCTTGCCCTTCATATGGTCTTTGGCCTGTCAGCATGTTTAGATTCCATTGAGGATTGCCCGCAACTGCATTACGTCGGGCAGTATCAGAACATAACTCCTGGTTAGCCACCTTCCATTTTAATATGGCTGCGCTTTTGTTAGGATTGGAAGTCATACCCAATCCCCTTAAAGTCTGATCTGCCTGTTGAAGTGGCCAGGCTTTGGGCCATTCTGTAATTTTGATGATACTTTTGTCAGTCCCAGTATCTAATAAGCCCTCAAAACTTTTGCCTTCTATCACTAACTTTGTCATAGGTCTATCTTTTAAATCCAATGTTAACATGACCATATTTTGGCCAGTAGAACCTAATCCTTTATTTCCCCTAATAATATTCTTTGATGTATATTGATCATGGCAGCTGGGTAAGACCAACAATTGTGCTATGTGATCACCCTGAGCTATTATTACTACACCTCTTGGTGAAGAAGCAAGGATTTTTATTTCTCCTGTAAAATCAGGGTCTATAACTCCAGGGACAATATTTAATCCTTTTAAGGCAGAAGAACTCCTCCCCAGAACTAGTACCACTGTTCCTTTAGGTAATGGGCCGACAACCGAAGTTGGTATTGGTTGTACTCCCATCTCTGGAGTTAATACTGCTCTGGCGGAGGCACAGAGGTCTGAGCATCTACTTTCTCTTTCAGAAGCTCAGCTTGATTGTTCTTCTTTTACAGTTCCTAATATCTTTTCCCCTTCTCTTAACCGTTCTTGAAATTTTGGTCTTTTGGAAGTCAGACAGAAACGAACTAATGTCCATATCGCCACAACAATAACAAACAGAAACGAAACAAGAAAAGGTAACACAAATAACACCTTACACACCACCACAACAACAAACAGAAACGAAAAAAGAAAAGGTAACATCTTACACATATTCATTCACCACAGGACGTCCTTCGCTGTCTCTTGGGACAGCCTTTCATAACATCCCCTCTCTAGGGGAATCTTCCGTTAAAACCTTAAGGCCACCGTTTCCTCAAATAGGGAAACCTCGTTAATTACGCTAGTGAAACTGTCTTTTACTTACCTGAGTGCTCACCATTCCCGGTATGGGCCGCCACTTGCTGCTTACCACCAACCAGCGGGACAAACGACACATACATCTCAGAGGTTCATGAAGCAGCTTCCGCTTTTTTTTTTTTTTTTTGCGGTGCTGGGGATCGAACCCAGGACCTTGTGTTTGCAAGGCAAGCACTCTACCAACTAAGCTATCTCTACAGTCCGCAGTTTCCACTTTATTTGGATAACACCCTCAATATATAAGCAGTCTCATGCATATGCAATTGTAACCAGATATGTCCATCCAATCCTATTAAAGTTCAAGCGATCACGAGCTCAAGCATACATGTAAGATATATCTGTCCACGCACTAGGCGGCTGAACTAATTATCATACAGCCAATGGTAAATGCTTCCTGTTTTTCTCAAGGTGCATTCAACACGCCCTTTGACTCTCTGCCAGTCGCCATCTTTGGATGCATGTGGCGTAACCCTGGGCCCCGGGTCTCGCCTGCCACATTTGTGGAGTCCTGACATGCTGTAATGGTGCCTCCCAACAGACAGATCCAGTGTGCACAGCTCTGGACAAGAGCATCATCCATCTGGGACTGCAGTCTCCCTCCCCAAGCCCAACTTTCCAAACACCCACTGACTCCTATGTGCTTTCTCCACAGTTCACAATTTAGTACTTACTGAAAACATATCCCTGGTTAGGAAAGCCACTCAAAGAAGGGTGACCATCACTATGTGCATTTTTCTAGGGAGTGCTCGGGGGACTAGTGATATCCTTTCTTTCCAGGTGCTAAGGAAATTACGTCTGGGATTAAGGGGGTCTCACTGAATTACATTTGGCATGAGCCCATGTTCATGTCTGCCTGGCTCACACGTGCTCATTGCCAGTCTATCACCCTCTTCTTGCATAGGACAGACATGTGGTGTGTGATCTCCTGCCTCTGAGTTTCTCTGCCTGAGACCCTGTGACACACACACATAGGAGAAGATACACTTTCCACGACCAGGTGGGACCTGATAGAGCTTTTTCTGCTGTCGGAAATGCTGAGATTATAGAGGTTCTATTCCCTGAGTCACCTGCGCTTCCTGGAGATGTCTGCTGTGTTGATTGCAGAGGAACAAGGATGTGGATGGCTGACTGAGGCCATCTATTCCAGGTCAGAGCTTCATCATGGCACAATGAGCTTTATGCTCAGTATAATCACAATTGTACCATAAAAAAATCTTTTAATGCTGCAGAGTCGATGACTGTCAGAATGGGCTTGTCTGCCCTCATGAGAATTGATTGTTGCTCTGTGGTGCAAGGCAGTGCAGAGGAAACTGGGATGTGATCAGTGATTTGTTCACATCATGCTCCTTAAACCACAGAAAACTATTTCCAGATGTTAACATCTGTGCTCTTGAGGGGTTTCTGTGTTTCATTGGAGTATATGGGGAATTTTGCTTATTGATTTTGTTGTTAAAAGATCCTGATGACTTAGGATCTTTCCACCCTTCCCACTTGGTCCTTCCTCTGAGTCCAGCCTCCCAGGTACCATTCCCCCAGAGTTCTCAGAAAACAGCTGCAGATACCACCACCCTTTAATTGATGACCCAAGGTTAACCACATTTATTTCCAGTGTTTTTCTTCATTGCTTAGCCCTATCTCTGAATTCCCAACTTTGCTTTGCCTCTGAGTCTTTGCCTCTGAGTCTTTGAAAACCTATGATATACTTTTTTTCCAGGATGGAGATACTCTTCCTTTATTCTGGACTTGACTTATACACACCTTTGACTTCAGCATCTCACCTCCCCTTCCTGCTCTTCAGTGATCCTTGGTTGGAAGTTGGAAGCACCTCGGAAATCTATACATCTTTGCAATGATGATGCCGGCATGACCACTTTGTTCACAAGGTGAGTTTTAAATCTACTTCTGTTACATAAGGTTGGATGTTATTGTTCAATGCCTTCTTAAATATCTTCCACTTTTCATGGAATATGGAGGAGACTATGCTGGGTACAAATAAAGGGAACTACACTTTTTTTTTTTTTATCAGCAGGGGATTGCATGCCATCTTTTGCCACAAAATCCCTACAGGGTTTGCAGCACGAGTTTTCTAAACCAGAGGCATCTGAGGCCCACCTCTAGGCTTGCCATGTTCAGGAGCTAGGCATTGATTAGTCAGGATTCTTTTTGGTTGTTAAGTGGAGGAAACCCAGCTCAAACCTGCATGAGCAAAGTGGTAATGGGTTAACTCATGTTACTGAGAAATTCACAGAAGTTTAACTTCAGTCATAACTCAGTCCAGAGACCTAAGATAACTCTATTTGGCCTCTCTTTCTCTTTGTTTTTATTTGTTATTTTTGGATATACACAATGGTAGAATATATTTTGACATATTATACATACATGGAATAGAACTCCCATTCTTGTGGATGTACATGATGTGGAGTTTCACTGGCCGTGTATTCACATATGAGCATAGAAAGTTATGTCTGACTCACTCTACCCTTGCTCCTAATTTCAGTCCCCCTCCCTTCCCTCCATTCCCCTTTGTCTAACCCAATGAACTTTTCTATTCTTCCCTACACCCCCCTATTGTGTGTTAGCAACCGCACATCAGAGAGAACATATCAGAGAGAACCATGCATTTCTCTATCTTTTGACTCTCTGTTACTTTCTTTATTATTTTGCAGGTAGACATTTCCAGGTAGGAGCTACTAGCTCTCACATTTAATTTCCCAGATCTCCCCAATTCAAGCATATATATATTCCCGTCCCCGTCTCTAACTGGTCTTGCCTGGTTGATATATTTATCCCTGAAGCTATCACTATGATCAGATCAACTGATTATTATAATTGGTTCAGATCTGTATGTCTTATTCTTGGCAAGTCATAAAGAAAAGAGGTGTGTTTTGGCTCAAGGTTCTGGTCTATGGTTGAGGGGCTGCATCTGGTGATGGCCTTCTTGCCAGTAGAGTCCCTGAAGTAATATAGGGCATCACAAAGCAAGAGACCACAAGTGCCCATGTGCATATGTCTTCCAGTCTCTCTCCCTCTTCTTATAAATCCATGAAGGTACAATTACAGAAACTCCCCTCTGATGACCTTGTCTCATCCTAATCACTTGCCAAAGGCCCCACTCCTAAAGATCATAGTCAGATTAAGTTTCCATCCTCTTAATGCTTTACAGTGAGGGTTAAAGTGCAACATGAATTTCAGAAGGGACAAACCGTATTTCAACCATAGCACTTGGACACTAGGTCACTGCAGCAATCATGGGGAGGGACCTATAACCAAAGAAAAGGGACCTGAGGACTAGCATTCCAGGACAGCCACCAGCTATGGTAGCCAAGGTCTCAGGCAAGCAAGACCACTCAAACTATGGTGGGACGTGGGTGGCCCAAGGGCACAGGTGCTCCTCACTCAGCCAGGCAACTTTTCTGCTTACCCAGGGCCTTTCTCAGTCATGTCTTTAGTCAGTAGAATGACAAGTTCCTATGGAACCATAGTCAGTCATGTTCTTTATCTCTGCAGTCCCTGAATGCTCAAAGAGAAATTCTCCAGGTTTAGCCCCAAATGATCCTGACTGACCATACTAGCCCTTCAGTTGAGACCAACAAAGGAAAATGAGTCCACTTGATGCTAATGTTTTTCATAGTATTTCCTAGGCCTCCTCACATTACCTGTCCTTGTCATTAGCACCTTTACGAAGGGAGACAACTGGATACACAATTATCTTTAATATAGAATATAAACAGGCTTAATCTCTGTGATTAAAATATGGCCTTATGTTTAGAGAGTTTACAATCATACACATTAGCTACTCCAAAGAAATGAAAAAACAGTAGGATAGCTGGCCTCAAGCAGAAAAATACAAGCAAATTTGTAGAGAGTGCCAGGAAGCCATTCCATTTGAATCTCAACATTGCTTCACAGATGGTCTGTTAGCCTGATGCATTCATTATAGGTGTGATTTTCCACTTGGGTCCCCACTGCACTGTGCCATCACTTAAGTGGTTTCTTCTCCATTTCCTCAAAAAAATAAAGACCTCACAGATAACCTGCTACAGAGCTAGTTCTGTTTTTTTTTTTTTTTTTTTTTTTTGTGGGCAAGTGTACACAAAAATTCATCCTTATGCTCTGAATAAGACACTTGTGTGTCTACATCAAACCATATATAGATTATCTTTTGCCTTTTTGAAAAAACCAATTTACTTCCCAGTGTTGATACTTAATTGAATCCAAAGCACTGCTATGTATCACCAGCACATGTCTTCAAGGAAAACAAGAGGCAATGTGCAGAACTGAAGCTCAAGGCGACTATGAAAACAGGCAAATCCATAACTCATATTTTATGCACCTCTCATTTCAATTAGCAAAATGTGTCCATTTATTCCTTTTCTCTATATTCTCTGTTAATCTCCCATGAATAAACAATCTTGATACATCAGACAATAAGGAGAATATATCTTGTAGATGCACCAATTTGCATTAGCTGTCACCCAGAAGGCTGAAATAGAGAATAAATAGCATGCATAGAGTTGGCACAGTGAGCTGGAGGGTTGTTTATTGAGAATTGATTTTATGGTGAATGTGTGTGTGTGTGCATGTGTGTGTGTGTGCATGTGTACAGTATTATTTCTAACAAGACATTAACAGGCTAATAGGACTGTCAATGGTTATAAAACATGTAATGGTTTGCTATTTGTCTTTGCTGCAAGGGAAACATGTTTGCATGCCATTGTATTGGAAGGGACTGTCCTGGTGACTGTGTGCATATGTTAAGGAAAAATGGATATAAGGGACAAATTTTGGTGGACAACAGCTTGGTGGAAAGTCTTTCTCTGAATTTCTGGCTATCTCATCTCCAGTGAGTCAGAACTAAAAAATTAACCAGGAGAAGCCAAATTTCACTTTTACCTGCTTGTGTTATTTTAAAACAAAGAAATAAGACAAACATTTAGATAATGACATTGGACGTGCTTTGATGCTAGACACTCATCTTCGTGTCCTACCTGGAAATTACGTTCTTGGTAAACTAAACTCTTCCAGGTCATGCTTTTTATTCTCAGGGCAAGTAATCAAAGTCTTCTAGGAAGCCTCAAGACTGGTCTATAAACCTAAGAATTAAAAAGAAAATGCTGGAAGCTTGAAAAACATTAGTTTTGAAGACCAGGTGGACTGATGCCAGGGGCTTCTCCTAACACTTGCTGACCCTGAGCTTAGTTGTGAACTGAAGGAGGTGAGGAGACAGGTACAGGTATAGAATGAAGGTCTGATGGGGCACTTGCAGGGTCAGGAGTCAGGAGATCCAGGTCCCTGCCTTGGTGGTACTATTCCTAACCATGAGATTTTACACAAATACACACAGCTTTCTGGTTTTATGTGAGGCTATCCTCTTCTCTTACTTCTCTGGCTTACATATGAAGCTATTGGCACCTTAATTTTGGCTAACAGAGATTGCATAACACCAAGGAAATGCTAGCTACTAGAGTGATCTGTAAAGATAAAAGGGTCCAGAAATGTATAAATCCACAGGCTAAAGAAAATTGTGGTCATTAGAGAAAATCAAATACCCATGGGGTTTACTCATAGATATGAATTACTGAGTATTTATTTCATCAATGAAACATATTCTTTTTTTTTTTTTTTTTTACATCTTGTTCTGTTTTCCATATTGTCTAGGGGAAGAATCTTGAAAGTCTTTGCAGACTGGGTCATCTTCTGGTTACTAATCTACAAAACAGAGGCAATAATAACTTATCCCCAGGTCCAAGTGAGCTACAGTGTACCAATGTCACCACATACTAGGGACAGGATAAATGCTATTTAGGTTAAAAGGCTCAAAGCAGAGCATTAGCTCTTTGTGCAGAGGTCCAGGAATATGTTTTCAGTATCTCAGTTATATTTCCTTACTGCTTGATTTTTTTTGTTTTCAATAAAAATTCTTCCCTCCCACCTAGGCTGCTGAAAGGGCCACCTGGACTGTCTCTGTGGGGGATCGTTTTCTGACCCAGCCTCCCTGTCCCCAGAGGTGGAAGAAGGCTGGGTAATTGACTGTCAGAGTCTGGTTAGTGGAGGTCAGAGTATTATCCAGCTGGCCCACCCAGGGCTTGCTGTACAACTGGTTGTGATTACAGAGTCCACTCAAGCTTGAAAATGGCTGGGATACAGAGAGAGGGAAACTTCTAATCCCCAGTCAGCCAGCCAGGCTGGGAAGATAGATTCTGGACTGAGGGCTCTGCCAGAATCTCTGTTGGAGAACAGACTTACGGATGTATTCTCAGAGGACAACCAGAAGACCAGCAGCCATATCCTGGAGCAAAGACCAGGGTTCCAGGGATAGAACTGATCTTCAGGGAGTCAGAATATCCTTGTAGAAGGCTGGGGCTGGGGGGTGAATGTGCATGTATATGTGTGTGTACACGTATGAGTTATGTGTGTCACATCTATGAGTGTAGCTGTATATGTGTGTGCATGTGTGTTTTGTGT
Source organism: Sciurus carolinensis (assembly GCF_902686445.1). Taxonomy (NCBI): domain Eukaryota; kingdom Metazoa; phylum Chordata; class Mammalia; order Rodentia; family Sciuridae; genus Sciurus; species Sciurus carolinensis. The sequence continues at coordinate 70,295,494 of NC_062215.1, read as the reverse complement.
GCATTGTCATTCCAGAGGGGCTGTCAGAGCTTCTTGGCTCTCAAGGACTTGCAGGGTCCTTGGGTTAATTCTTTTTTCACTTCTGGTAGAGTGCTCCTTGGCATGACCAAGGAGAACCAAATCAGTGACCTGGAAGATCATGGAAAAGCAATATTTCTAGTCTCAGAGGAAAAGTATGAACGTATGGAAATCAAGCAGGAGAAAAGGAGAAACTCACCGGACAGGTCTAGGGGATCTAGTGTATCACTGAGTCAGAGATGCAGAGAAGAAACAGATGGGGAAGAGGCAATGGTTAAACCAAAAGCAGAGGAAATTTTCACTGATCAGAAGGAAAACTGATTTAAAAGACTGGATTCCATACAATATGGATTTCTCTCCTGGTAAATTTCTGTATCCCAAAGATAAAAGGAAACTTACAGGAATGAATTCCGACAGAAAGGACGACTCATTAGCAAGGGGAAATTAATCAGAGCAAGATATATTTATTTTTTTCTCATCTGCAACATTGGAAACAGGTAACAGACAGTTGAAGAACATTCACAGATCAATGAAGAAAATAAATCATATCCCAAGAATCCTCCACTCAGTTTAGATGACACTCACCTGTCATGCCAGATGAAAGACATTTGCAGACACACAGTGAATCAAAGAAGACAAGAAACAGAAATTACCAATAGTTGTCCTTAATATCTGTTGGGGATTTTTTCCAGGACCCTCTCAAATAGCCTATTCCACAGATGCTCAAATTCCTTATATAAAATGTGTAGTATTTGCAAATAACCCTATGTTCATCCTCCTGTAAACTTTAAATCATCTTTAGAATTCAAAAAACACTTGATGTAGTGTAAGTGCTATGTAAATAGTGGTTATACTGTATTGTTTGGGAAATAATGATCAGAAAAAAACTGTACACATTCAGTACAGGTTCAATTTTTTCAAATATTTTTGGACCATGATTGCTTGAATCTGCAGATGCAGAACCCAGAGATAAGGAGGGGTGACTGTATCCAAAAATCAGTGAATAAAGAGGACACACACCAGGAGCCATGGGTTATAGTATACTCAAATATAAAAGTACATCTTTGAAAGTCTTCATTACTAATCACAAAGATAAAGGAACCAAGAACACGGAGAGAGAGGGAATCAATTTTGCACAAAAACTAAATTAAATGCATATTTAAACAATAAAACTAAAAGGAACAAATAAAACTTGTTTTTATTTATCCTTAAAGACCAACAAAACAGATAATGCTTATTAGATCAATTAAGGAGAAATGGAGTTTAAGATAAGAAGAAAGAAAAACTACAATGTAGAAGAACATTGTTTCAACAATGTTTTGTATAACTGGCAAAAAAAATCATTTCCCAGAAAATTATAGGAAATCAAATGCCATAACAAACAAACATTAAGAGAGAAAGCTGGGATCAGGTGGGACACTGACCTCTGATAGAGAAGCAGTGACCCAGAGTTGGCTCTGCACATTTATTATATATGGTCTCACAATCAGGAAGTTAAACACTATAGAGGGATTGTTCTTTGTGCACAAGAAAGTTAGGGACTAGAAACAGTTTTGTAGCTATTCCACTGTTGCAATGCTAGGAGCTTCCTGTGGCACCAGGAATCTTACTGTCCAAAGTTTCTATTAAGTGGGCAGGCTTGGAAGTCACAGCACTGGCAAATCGTTGTGGTTATCTTGCTGTGCTCAGAATTCTCTATCCCTGGGAGCTGGTATCTGAGATCAAGGTCAACACTGATACAGCTTCTGGGGGAGGCATTGAGAGACTCGGACTAAAATAGAGCCACGGGTGAGTTTCCCCCGCCAGGTAAAGCTTGGCCCGGATAGAGGTGGCTTATCAGAGCAGGGCAGGGCAGCTAGAGTCTTCCCCAGGCAACCCTGAGCACTCTGGCAGTGGGTCCCTCCCACACGGCCAGCTTCTCCAGCATCTCGGAGCAGGCCCCCCAGGGAAAGCCTTTCTGATCAGAACCAGCTCCAAGTCCCGGAGCCAGTGTGGCATGCTCCGGCCCGCAAGCGACTTCAGGGACCAGGACAGGGCAGCCAGGGACTTGCCCAAGCAGCCTGGTCCCCTCCGACTGAAGGCTTAGAGGTGATACACTGGAAATCTACAGGGACACTATAAGCCAATAGAGGAAATCTGCAATATCTCAGGGTCCCACTGACAGCTGACCAATATGAGAAAACAAGGGAAGAAAATGTCCCAAACAAACCTAGATACTATATCAATAAAACCCAATGACAGCACAGCAGAAGAAATGTCAGAAAGGGAGTTCAGAATGTACATAATTAAAACATTCAGGGAAGCAAATGAGGAGATGAAAGAGCAAATGTAGGCATTGAAGGAGGAGATGAAAGAGCAAATGCAGGCATTAAATGATCACACCAATCAACAGTTAAAAGACCAAATACAGGAAGCAAGAGATCATTTCAGTAAACAGTTAGAGATACTGAAAAAAAACAAACAGAAACACTTGAAATGAAGGAAACAATAAACCAAGTTAAAAACCCCATAGAAAGCATAACCAATAGGATAGAACACCTGGAAGACAGAACCTCAGACATTGAAGACAAATTATTTAATCTTGAAAACAAAGTTGGCCAAATAGAGAAGAAAGTAAGAAATCATGAACAGAATCTACAAGAATTATGGGATATCATGAAAAGGCCAAATTTAAGAATTATTGGGATTGAGGAAGGCTTAGAGAAACAAACCAAAGGAATGAACAATCTATTCAATGAAATAATATCAGAAAATTTCCCAAATCTGAAGAATGAAATGGAAAACCAAGTACAAGAGGCTTATAGGACTCCAAATACACAAAATTACAACAGACCCACACCAAGGCACATTATTATGAAAATACCTAAAATACAAAATAAAGAAAGAATTTTAAAGGTCGCGAGAGAAAATAATCAAATTACATTCAGGGGGAAACCAATAAGAATATCAGCAGATTTTTCAATCCAGAACCTACAAGCTAGAAGGGCATGGAACAACATTTACCAAGCCCTGAAAGAAAATGGATGCCAACCAAGAATCTTATACCCAGCAAAACTTACTTTCAGATTTGACGACAAAATAAGATCTTCCATGATAAACAAAAGCTAAAGGAATTTACAAAAAGAAAGCTGGCATTACAGAACATTATCAGCAAAATATTCCATGAGGAAGAGATGAAAAACAATGATGCCAATCAGCAACGGGAGGAACTAGCCTAAAGGAATAGCCAAATAAAGGAGAAACCAAATCATGTCAAAAAACAAAAATGAGTCAAATGACTGGGAATACAAATCATATCACAATAATAACCCTGAATGTTAATGGCCTGAACTAATCAATCAAAAGCATAGACTGGCAGATTGGATTAAAAAGAAAAATCCAACAATATGCTGCCTGCAAGAAACTCATCTCATAGACTAAAGGTGAAAGGATGGGAAAAAACATACCATGCACACGGACACAGCAAAAAAGCTGGAGTATCCATCCTCATTTCAGATAATGTGAACTTCAAGCCAAAACTAGTCAGAAAGGATAAAGAAGGACATTACATGCTGCTTAAGGGAAGCATAAATCAGCAAGACATAACAATCATAAATATCTATGCCCCGAACATTGGCTCATTCACGTACGTCAAACAAATGCTTCTCAATTCCAGAAATCAAATAGACCACAACACAATAATACTAGGCAATTTTAACACATCTCTCTCACCACTGGATAGATCTTCCAAACAAAAATTGAATACAGAAAGCATAGATCTCAATAACACAATCAACAATTTAGACTTAACCGACATATATAGAATATACCATCCATCAAAGAACGAATACACTTTCTTCTCAGGAGCACATGGATCCTTCCCTAAAATAGACCATATTTTATGCCACAAAGCTACTGTTAGCAAATACAAGAAGATAGAGATACTACCTTGTACTCTATCAGATCATAATGGACTGAAATTAGAAATAAATGACAGAATAAAAAACAGAAACTTCTACAATACCTGGAGATTAAATAATACACTATTATATGATGAATGGATAACAGAAGACAACAGGAGAGAAATAAAAAAATTCTTAGAAGTAAACGAGAACAAAGACACATCATATCAAAATCTCTGGGACACTATGAAAGCAGTACTTAGAGGAAGATTTATTTCATGGGGCTCATTCAACAAAAGAAGTAGAAATCAACAAATAAAGGACTTAACACTACAGTTCAAAGTCCTAGAAAAAGAAGAACAGACCAACACCAAAAGTAGTAGAAGACAGGAAATAGTTAAACTCAGAACCAAAATCAACGAAATTGAAACAAAAGAAATAATCGGAAAAATTAACAAAATAAATAGTTGGTTCTTTGAAAAAATGAACAAAATTGATAAACCCTTAGCCACACTAACAAAGAGGGAGAAAACTCAAATTACTAAAATTTAGAATGAACAATGAAATATCACAACAGACATGAGTGAAATACAAAACATAATTAGAAGCTATTTCGAAAATCTATACTCCAACAAAACAGAAAACCTCGAAGACATCAACAAGTTTCTAGAGACATATGAATTGCCTAAACTGAACACGGAGGACATACACAACTTAAATAATATCAATTTCAAGCAATGAAATAGAAGAGGTCATCAAAAGCCTACCAACAAAGAAAAGTCCAGGACTTTTCTCAGCCAAGTTCTACAAAACCTTTAAAGAAGAGCTCATTCCAATACTCCTCAAAGTATTCCATGAAGAAGAAGAGGAGGGAACCCTCCCAAACTCGTTCTATGAAGCCAATATCACCCTGATACCTAAACCAGACAGACACATCGAGGAAAGAAAATTTCAGACCATATCTTTAATGAACATTGACACAAAAATTCTCAACAAAATTCTAGCAAGTCACATACAAAAATATATTAAAAAGATAGTGCACCACGATCAAGTGGGTTTTATCCCAGGGATGCAAGGTTGGTTCAACATCCGGAAATCAATAAATGTCATTCACCATATCAACAGACTTAAAGTTAAGAATCACATGATTATTTCAATAGATGCAGAAAAAGCATTCGATAAAATACAGCATCCTTTCATGCTGAAAACACTAGAAAAAATTGGGGTGGTGGGAACATTCCTTAACATTATAAAGGCCATCTAAGCTAAGCCCATGACCAATATCATTCTAAATGGTGAAAAATTGAAAGCATTCCCCCTAAAAACTGGAACAAGACAGGGATGACCTCTTTCACCACTTCTATTCTACATCGTCCTTGAAACTCTAGCCAGAGCAATTAGATAAACCAAAGAAATTAAAGGGATACGAATAGGAAAGAAGAACTCAAACTATCCCTGTTTGCTGATGACATGATTATATATTTAGAGGAACCTGGAAATTCCACCAGAAAACTTTTAGAACTCATAAGTGAATTCACTAAAGTAGCAGGTTACAAGATCAATGCTCATAAATCCAATGCATTTTTATACATAAGTGATGAATCTTCAGAAAGAGAAATTAGGAAAACTACCCCATTCACAATAGAATCAAAAAAAATAAAATACTTGGGAATCAATCTCACAAAAGAGGTGAAAGACCTCTACAATGAGAACTACAGAACACTAAAGAAAGAAATTAAAGAAAACCTTAGAAGATGGAAAGATCTCCCATGTTCTTGGATAGGCAGAATTAATATTGTCAAAATGGCCATACTACCAAAAGTGCTATACAGATTCAATGCAATTCCAATTAAAATCCCAATGATGTACCTTGCAGAAATAGAGCAAGGAATTATGAAATTCATCTGGAAGAATAAAAAACCCAGAATAGCTAAAGCAATCCTTGGCAGAAAGCGCGAAGTAGGGGGTATCGCAATACCATATCTTCAACTCTACTACAAAGCAATAGTAACAAAAACGGCATGGTATTGGTACCAAAATAGACAAGTAGATCAATGGTTCAGAATAGAGGACATGGACACAAACCCAAATAAATACATTTTTCTCATACTAGACAAAGGGGCCAAAAATATGCAATGGAGAAAAGATAGCCTCTTCAACAAATGGTGCTGGGAAAAAGCTTTCTCTCAGCAAAGGAAACTCTCAGTAATGTGAAGAGAGAGCCTACAGAGTGGGAGAATATCTTTGCCAACCATACTTCAGATAGATCGCTAATTTCCAGAATCTATAAAGAACTCTAAAAACTCCACACCAAGAATACAAATAATCCAATCAACAAATGGGCTAAGGAAATGAACAGACACTTCACAGAAGAAGGTGTACAAGCAATCAACAGATATATGAAAAAATGTTCAACATCTCTAGTAATAAGAGAAATGCAAATCAAAACTACCCTAAGATTTCATCTCACCCCAATTAGAATGGCAATTATCAAGAACACAAGCAACAATAGGTGTTGGCGAGGATGTGGGGAAAAAGGAACACTCATACATTGCTGGTGGGGTTGCAAATTAGTGCAGCCACTCTGGAAAGCAGTATGGAGATTCCTCAGAAAGCTTGGAATGGAACCACCATTTGACTCAGCTATCCCACTCCTTGGCCTATACCCAAAGGACTTAAAATCAGCATACTACAGAGATACAGCCACATCAATGTTCATTGCTGCTCAATTCACCATAGCCAGATTGTGGAACCAACCTAGATGCCCTTCAGTTGATGAATGGATAAAGAAACTGTGGCATATATATACAATGGAATATTACTCCGCAATGAAGAATGATAAAATTATGGCATTTGCAGGCAAATGGATGAAATTGGAGAATATTATGCTAAGTGAGATAAGCCAATCTCAAAAAACTAAAGGTTGAATGATCTTGCTGATAAGGGAATGAGGGCATATAATGGGGGGTGGGAGGGGTTAGCATAGGGTTAGGGTTAGGTTTAGGGTTAGGGATAAGGAGGGTGGTAAGAATGGAGGAAAGAAGGACTGTATAGAGGGAAAAGAGGGGTGGGAGGGGTGGGGGGAAGGGAAAAAATAATGAATCAAACATCATTGCCCTATGTATATTTATGATTACACTAATGGTATGCCTTGACTCCATGTACAAATAGAGAAACAACATGTATCCCATTTGTATACAATAATTAAAAAAAAAAAAAAGACGACTGATACAGCTTCTGTGCTTTGCACAGAGCCTTCATGGGCAGGGTGTCACCATAGCAACTGGGCAATCTTAACCCATACTTTTTTGCACAGGAAATGCCTAGTGTTTTCAAGAGCACCATGACCACAAGACAATCAAAGATTCTGATCCAGATCACCACACTCCACAATCAAGGATTCAAAAAGAAGTAGAAATAGTTGACCTTATAACCAATGAAGAATTTGGAAAGATGAGAAGGAGGGTACCATAAAGAGAGACAAGGTGAAGATGCTTCTATGACTTCTAACCTAACCTGCAAATCACACATGATTTCAATTATATATACTGTATCACAGTTGTTCTCAAAGCTTGGATACCATACCAATCTAAATGTGAACTTTTGAGCTCCACCCCAGACCTACTGAATCAGAAATGCTGGAGATAGATCAGATATCTGCTACTTAAGAAATGTTAACTTGCAGCAATGGGGTGGGGGAAGAATAGAAGTTCAGTGAATTAGACAAAGAGGAATGAAGAGAAGGGTTGGAGAGATAGGAACAGGAAAGACAGTGGAATTAATATGACACAACTTTCATTATACACACACGCACACACTACAGTGACTCTCAACATCACGTACATCCACAAGATTTGGATCTTAATTAGAATAAGATATATTCCATAATTGTATAAATATATCAAAATAGATTCAACTGTCAAGTATAACTAAAAACAATAAATAATATTTTTTAAAAAAGAACTGATCAGCACGGGAGTTTTGACCTGCTCCGTTTCCGACCTGGGACTGTTCACCCCTCCTTGGTTAACCTGGTGGCCCCCCGCTCCCGGGAGGTCACCATATTGATGCCGAACTTGGTGTGGACATCCAGTTGGCATAGCGCACTACAGCCCAGAACTCCTGGACTCAAGCGATCCTCCCACCTCAGCCTCCCGAGTAGCTGGGACTACAGGCGCACGCCACCGCGCCCGGCAATAAATATTTTTTTAAAAAGTACTGCAGGTGATTCTGAAGCACACTTATGTTTGAAAACCACGGTGACAGCAGATCATTGAAAAAGTTTGAAATCTCTCTCTCCCTCTCCTTCCACCGCACCCCTGCCTTCTCTTCCTCCGTCTCTCCTTTATTTACATGGCTTATTTAGCAAGTTTCCAAACTGCCAGAACTTGTGCACTTTTCCTGAATCTGTAAAAAGGAACTATGACATTTCTTTATTCTGATTTTTTTATGTTAAATGCATTTTTGCCTTAAATTTTGTTTGATATCATAATGCATTATAATTCCCAAATAGTTTTTGATTAAGTTTACTGATACTTTGTTTAGGATTTCTGCAGCAAATTAGTAAATAATACTGATCTCTAATTTTCTTTTCAAAAGTATCTTGGAAAAACTTTTGTAACAGGGTTATGTAAGTATCATTAGGAGAGTTGGGGAATATCCCCCTTTCTCTTTCCTTAGAAGAAACTTGTGGAATATTGATATTGTTCCTTCCTAATTTGAGAGAGCTCACCAGCAGAACTATTTGAGGCAGGACTTTTCAGCATAAGAAGACTTTAATTAGATTCAATTTCTTAGTAATCTTTGTATTTTACCATTTTTAATTAAGATTTTCTATGTCTTCTTGAGTCAGTTTTGGTAAATTGTACTATTTAATTTGTCCATTTCAGATAAGTTGCTAACAAATGTGTTTAAATTTTTATTATCATTTAAACATACTTTTGAAGTATAATTTACTAACTACAGAATTCATCCTTTTAAAGTGTACAATGTGTTTTTTATGTATGTGCGATGAACAAATGGAAAGATTAAGGTGCCTCATGAGGACTTTGTTAATAATAGTATTATTACTATTGTATTCAGTATTTTTGCTAAATGAATACATTATAGCTGTTCTTGCCATGGGAGAATGGGGGGCAGGGAGTGGGGATTGGTGACTATGTGAGATGATAGATATGTCAGCTTGTTTCACTATAGCAACCATTTTACAATATGTAAGTATTTATAACATTGGGTTGTGTACCTTAAATATATACAATAAAACTTATTTTAAAAATAATTAAATAAAAGGTTCATTGATTTTTTTGTATGTTTACAGAATTTTGCCACCATCGTCACAATCTAAGTTGATAATATTTTCCTTACCCCATATCCATGGGTAGTCACTACTCTTTTCTCCTCTATACTAGGTAATCATTTATCTTTTAGTATCTATTAATTTGTCAAATTTGGACATTTCATATAAATGAAATTATGCAATTTGTGTTTTTTGGTGGCTGGCTTTTTTTTTTTTTTTTACTTTGTGCGATATTTTCTGGATTCTTCCATGTGGCATGTATTAGTGCATCTTTCTTTTGTTGTGTCAAATAATACAGCATTTCTATTCATTCATAATTTGATGGACACATAGTTTATTTTCACTTTTTGGCTATCACATATAATGCTGACGTGAACATCTAGATATAAGTTTTTATTTTTAATACACATGTCTTCATTTCTCTTGACTATATACCAAGGTGGGGATTCTCTGGGTAATATGATCTCTCTTTCTCTTGACATCTTTTAATGTTTTTATGGGTCATTTTCACATAGTCTTTGGAAAATACCCATTGAGTTTCATGGCCCATTTAAAAAACTGGGTTATTTGTATTTTTCTTAGTGATTGGAAAGGGAATTGTATTTAATGCTCTTATCAGGTATAGGATTTACAAATACATTTTCCCATTCTGTGAGTTATTTTTCTTCACTTTCTTGGTAGTATAATAATTTTGATAAAATTCAATTTTTTTGTTTTGTTATTTGTGGTTTTTGGTGTCATGTCTTCAAAAAGCAAACAATGTTCAAATCAGGATGATGACAATTTTCTACTAAGTCTTCTTCTTGGGGTTTTATAATTTTAGCTTATAGATTCAGCTCCAAAATATACTTTGAGTTACTTTTCAAGTAAGATGGGGGAAGTGAGTACAATTTCATTCTTTTGCAAGTGGAAATCAATGTGTCCCCACAACATTTGTTTGAAACGACTATTATGTCCTCTGTTGAACTCTTGTCTCCCTTGTCAAAAGTGAATTAAATCAACAGTATGGACTTATTTCAGGATTCTCAATTTTATTTCTTTAATTTATATTTGTTATGCTATTTCTACACCGTCTTTAGTACTGTAGCTTTACAATAAGTTAAAATCCAGAAGTGTAATTTTCTAAATTTGATTGTCTTATTTAGCATGTCGAATATTCTCAGTCCCTTCTATTTTTCTATAAATTTTACTATCATTCTGGCAAACTGACAAAAAAGTTCAATAGGTGATTTTGATATTAGTTGCAGTTAATTTATGCTTCAATTTGGGAGGTAATTATGTCTTTACAATATTAATTGTTTTGTACATGAATATGAAATGTCTTTTCACTTATCTAGATCTTCATTACTTTCAAAACTTCACTGTTTTCAGGAAACAAGTCTGACATTTATTTTGTTCAATTTATTCCTCAGTATTTTATTCCTTTTGAAATTATAATTAAAAATAATTATTTTTTAGTAGAATTTAGGATTATTTATTGCTACTATATAAAATGACTGATTTTTATATATTGATCTTATATTATGTATATTATGTCTCAAAATTGATACTTTGATAATTCATTTATTGAAATTGACAATAATTTAATGTTTTACTAAATTCCTTAAGATTTTCTATTTCCTTTGGACAGTCTCTTATGCAATTTTGAATAAAAGTGTCAAGAGCAAACATTGATTCATTTTTTCCCTACTCTTACAGGGAAAACATTTAGTCTTTCACCATTAAATTTATTAACTTGACTTTATTGAAGATGCTTTTATTAGGTTGAGGGACTTCTCTTTTATTTCTTGTGTTAATTTTTTTTTCCTTTTCTTTGTTTTGATGAATCATGAAGATTTTGAATTTTGTCAAATGTTTTGTGTCTATTAAGATAATCGCATAATTTTATTGTTTATAATTTTGTGATTGATTTTTCTTATGCTTAGACAACCTTGCATTCTTGGGATGAATTTCAGTTGGTCATGGTGTATAATCCTTTACATACATTGCACTATTTCATTCATTAGTATTTTGTTAAGGATTTTTGTGTCTTGAGTCATAGAGTTTGCAGTTTCCATTTCATGTAATCTTTGTCTCATTTTGGTACCAGGGTAAAAGTGACCTTATGAGTTCATCGGTATTCCCTCACTTATTTCTTTTATTTTTGGAAGACTGTGAGGGGTCAGCATTAATTATTTATTACACATTCAGTAGAAACCAGTATTGAAATCTCCTGGGGCTTAGTTTTTTGTGAGAATTTTAAAATCTAATTAAATCTCTTAGTTGTCATATGTCTGCTCAAATTTTCCATTTTTTTCTTGAGTCAGTTTTGCTAGTTTATGTCTCTAGGAACTTCTCTATTCCATTTATGTTTTCAACATTTACAGCAAATGGCTGCTTATGGTATTCCCTTATGATAACTTGTTATTTCTCTAAGGTTGGTAGCTATCTGCTGTTAAATTTCTGGTTTTGGTAGTTTTAGTTTTTTTCTAGGTCAGGTAGCTTAATATTTATCAATTTTGCTTATCTTTAAAATAACTCACTATTGGTTCTTTAATTTTCCCTATTGTTTTTCTATTCTCTTTTTCAATGATTTTCAGTATAATGCTTATTATCTTTTTTATTTTCCTTTCTTTCAGTTTATGTTGCTCCTGTTTTCTAGTTTAAGATGCACATTTATATTATTGATTTGAGATGTTTCTTCCTTTATAATATAGGTATTTACGACCACAGATTTCCATCTGAACACTGCTTTAGCAGTGTTAGAGTATTCTCATTTTTATTCATCTCTAACTATTTTGTATTTTTCCCTGTGAATTCCCTTTGGCTCATTGGTATTTTGAAATCAGTGTTTTGAATTTATACATATTTGTGAATCTCACAAATTTCCTTTCCTTGTTTTTTTTTTTTTCTGTGATTTTATATTATTGTAGTTGGGAACATATTTCCTGCAATATCCATTCTTTCAAATTGATTGAGGTTTGCTTTGTCTACCATATGGTCTATCTTGGGGCATGTAGCCACTGATATTGTTGTTCACATTTATTTATTTATTTTTATTTTCATAATTTTTGCCCAGTTCCCATGGGGCATTCCTGGGTTAGACTTTGTTACTTTTAGTTAATGGGTATGCCTAGGCCCCTTTGGCAAGATGATATACTCCTTACCCCTGGATGTGTGTCTGACTCAGAGAATGCTTTCATGGTTCCTGGAATTCACAGTCTTGCTCCACATTCAGCTGGGCTTAGATTATCCCCCTCTGATGACTCCTGAGAGGGATCAGTCACGTGTACACTCACAGTCTTTCGGATTGCTAGGTATATGTGTTATTTTATTTTTGAGCTTGGCTTGGGCCAGAGTAACTCATGGTTCTGTTAGTGTTTGGTTAGAGGTGTGTTTAAGTTCCCAGTGACAGTGAGAGTTACTTTATCTGTTGATGCATCTGCATGCAGCTTAAGGAATGCTGACAAGTCCGCCCCACACCTACTGAGCATGGTCTAGCATTTGTACAGTGTACTCCCAAGAGGCAGCGTTGACCATGATCCCAGAGGGCTTTTCCTCTGTTAAAATTCTAGTCAAACATATTCTGTTTGCTACTGCCCTGGGCATCCTGTTTCTCTTAATTACTGCTTATCTAGATCTCCATTTTTCTTTTTTACAGTGCCCATAAACATTCTAAATGCTCTAACTGAACTCCCTCAGGCAGAGCTATGTAGTTCTTTATCATGAACTGCCTCTCCTTTTAGAGAGAACTTCTGCAGAGGACAGATGCCCACTTCTCCCACAGTGGCACTGCTGTTGTGACAGGGCACAAGGAGGTGGGTGATAACCCTGTGCATCTCAGCTTTCTCCTGCTGGTGTGGAACCTCCATCCTATGAGTAGCGAGCTTGGGAGGAGGTGATTGGATCACATTATTTTTGATCTACTACATCTGGGCTATAGCTCCTGCCCTATAAATTGGCGATTGAGGAAGAAAATGCTGGTCCTTTCCTCTGAGCCTACCTAAAATAGAGTTTTCACAGAACTGGAGAAGATGAGATACTCCATGATCTGATCTTCCCATTGTGAGTTCAGGAGATCTAGGCTGGGAGATGCAAAGAGAATGAGCACCTTTCTTCTTGTTTACTGCCCTGGAGTAGAGCCTCTGGAGCAGTTTCTACAACGCTGGGCTTCACTGGAGTTTAGATTTCAAACACTAGGATTTGGTGTGTTTTAGTAGATTTTCTTGTGTCGAAATTTTTGTGTCGCTTCTCTGAGTATCCACAGACTTTAAATAAGGACAAGGAGCAGAAGATTTTGTTATTTAAACGTAAACAAGTTTCTTCAAAGTGTTGTCTTGATGGGAAGAGAATCCTCCCTGCTCCTCACTCCACCATTCTGAAAATCTTCCTCTCATTTCTTATCTTATTAATTCCCACAGGCTCTGTAGTAATGTGACCATTTTCATTTTTTCATATAGTAAGTTTTGTCTTCTTCCTTTTTATCAGTTATGTTCATAATTTGCTGATTTTGTTAGTTTGGCTAATAACCAATTTTTTGGTTCATTAACTTTTCTTTTTCACCCTGGTTTTCTAGTTCATCGATTTCTTTTATCTCTACAGCTGCCTTCTTTTTTCACTTTTCTTGGTCTAATTGACCATTTCTTCTTTTCTAATACAAGTATTTATGGAGTTATAGATGTACCTCTAATCATTACTTTGCATCCCATGAATTTTCATATGCATGCTTTCATTATTATTTATTTTGAAATATATTATAATTTCTGTTTGATTCTAGATTCATAGGTTATTCAGTAATGAGTTCTTAAATTTCCAAGCATCTGAAAACTTTCAAGTGGTCCACGTGTTTAATAGATTTTAAATTTAATCTCATTTTATCCTGAAAGCATACTCTGATTACCAGTCCTGAGATTTGTATCATAAGCAAGCATTTGGCCCATTTTGTTGAATATTCCATATGTTCTTGAAAAGAGAGTTTATGCTGCAGTTGTTGGATGTACAATTCTATAGTCATCAGGTTTTTAAAAAAAATTTTCTCTCTTTGCTGATTTTTAAAATCTGCTTATTCTATCAGTTCCTGATATATGTGGGTAGAAAATACGCAGCTTTGATTGTGGATTTGTATATACTCCCCCTTTGTTTGTAGGTTTTGCTCCATACAATGTGGAGCTGTTATTAGGAACCTAGAGATTTTAAAATGTCATGTCTTTAGTTCTTTTATGATAATGAGATGCCCTTTCTCGTCTCTCAAATTTTCCTCATCCATCTAACATGACGACATCAGTTTTTTATTGTGACGAATATTTGCATGTTACATATTGTCCCAACTATTTGCCTTCACACTACCTTTGTTCTCCCATTTAAAATGTGCTTTGTAAACAACATATAATAAGGTGTTGTCTGTTTATCCCATCTGACAATATCTGCCTATAAATTAGGTTGTTGAGTTTATTTAGATTTAATACAGTTACTGTCTCGATGGTGCTCAAGTGTAACATCTTGCAATTTTTTATTTGATATTTCTTCTGTTTCTTTATACCTTGTTCTGACTTTCCTGTTTTTTAAAATTTAGAAATTTTTGTTATATCATTTATATTCCATTTGGGCTCTTGATGATGCCTTTTAATCTTTTTTTATATACCAGTTATTGTAACATACTGCAATATACACCTTTAACTTATCATAACCTACTTTAAATTAGTGTTTTTCTCAGAACTTTAGAACAGTATGATTCCTTCTGTATGTTGATACAATATGTTCTATTAGCATATATTTTACTTCTACAAGTTATCAATTTCAGAGCACATTGTTCTATTTTTGTTTTTAACTATTAACAGACTTTAACAAAGGAAAAAAATCATGTTCATATTTCCACGCATGTGCATGTATGTACAAGTGAGTGTGTGGTATGTATATGTGTGTGCATTGAGGATTGTGGGTTTGTCATCTTTTCTTGTAGAATCATCCTTCTGGCTTTTATCATTTTCTCTCCACATTCAGTTTTTGTTATTTTTTGAGGGCAAGCTTTGCTTTTGTTTGTCTGAAAATGCCTTTATTTCAATTACAAGTATGAAGAGTATCTTTATGAGATGTGGAAATCTAGTTTAGAATGTTTTATTTTTCTTTCAATGCTTTAAAGATGTCATCTCATTGCCTGGCTTTTATCATTTGTGTTGTCAAGACACTTGTAATTCTCATTTTTATTTCCTTTAATATTACATTTCTTTTGCGGGGAGTGCTGCTTTTAAGCTTTTATCTTTATTTTTGGTGTTCAGCAATTTGACTATAATGTGCCTGTGTGTGCTTTTCTTATTATTTTTCCTGCTCGAATCAGTTAGTTGATGTCTTTTATCGTTGGAGACTTCTTAACTGTTATTTCTTTGAATACTCCTTCTCTTTGTTTTCTGCACTACCTCTCCTGCTTTGCTATTTTATTTTAGTTTTATTTTTTGTCCTCAACATGGAACATTCCTATTGTATAATCTTCTAGTTCACTGATGCTTTTCCTATATTCTTATTTTTACTAAAATTAGGGTAATGATTTATTAATTTCACATTCATTTTGGAATGTCTAGTTGTTTTAGAATTGTTTCTATATTGTCTATTTTCTACATTGTCTTACCTTTCCTTATAATTTATTTACTATAATTATAGCATTTATTTTAAAATCCTTGTCTACTAATTCCATTTCCCCCTACTTGTTATAATTAGAGTACTGGTGTTTTGACTGTGTATATCCTAGCTAGAGCTCAAAATCTTTCTTATGTTACTTTTTGGAGGGATTATTCTCTGACTGCAGCATAATTTGTATTTGGGGAGTTTTTTTTTTTTTTTTTTTTTTTTTTCCTGAAGGTGGGACAGAATGGAGAGTGTGTGGGAGACAGATCAATATCAATGTTGGGAAGTTATAGTTATCAGTTGGGCTTGTTTTGTTTCATTTTCAGGAGAAGGGTGGCCACATCTGCCCTAGAGGACCTCCTACTAACCAGTAGAAGATGGAGTCAGAATATCACCTGTGATGCCAGAGGCCTCGGTTTCCCAAATTGTGGATGATCTCCATGGACTGAAGGACATGACTCTACAGACCAAGAAAGAGAAAGATGTAACAGAGAACCTAACCCAATGGAAAAGACTGAAATGTTGTTTCTTAAAAATGATCATGAAAAAGTGAGAATTCTTTGATTTGGCAGAAGGAAATTAGAATCCGTTTAGCAAAAATAACCTCGAAGTTGATTAAAGTCTTGGGCCACACTGCCTTCTTGGGGAATGACTTTATTTAGTTACTGTTGCATCCTTCTATAATCATATTACTCCTTATTTGATTTAAATAAATGCTTTTAAAAATATGGTATTCTGTGGGAGCCAGGAAAAGGTTTGGAGGCTGGAAGTGACTTTCTCAAGTTACGTAGCAAACAAGGGGCAAAAACAGGTGCCCAAGAGTCCACCTTGGGGCTCCGACTGCCACCGCAGCACTGTGTCCTTGTCTACTAATTCCATTTCCCCCCTAGTTGTTATAATTAACCATGTTAATTTATTAATCATGTTATAATTTAACCATGTTCATCCCTCGAGTGCAGTGACACTCAAGTTTCTCCATTCTGCTGCTCTTAGTTCAAGAGCAAGCACTCTATTGAGTCGGATTTAACTAGAGTGGATTCTTGAAGAATAAACTGGTTGTGTCATTATTTGGCATATGTTATGTGATGAATTGTGCCTACCCCCCAAAAAATCCACACAAGGCCCCCTGTTCCCTCAGAACATGAATTTATTCAGAAAGTGGGTCATTGTGGACGTTAAGTAGTAAAGTTTTGTAACAATCCTATGTGATTGATGAAATGGTGGTGCTTCTGAGGTGCCTGAGGTGCCAGCCCAGCTGACTGAGGTGCTGAGCGTGGGGGGCCCTCATCCAGCACAGCTGGGGTCCTATACGAAGACGAGATTAGGACACCGGCATGGACAGAGGAAGATGATGAAGGCAGGGCAGATGACAGACAGTCACAAGCCAGGGAGAGAGGCCTGGACCAGGTTCCTTCCTGCACGGCCCCACTGACGCCTTGATTATGGACTTCCAGCCTCCAGAACCACAGGTCAACAAATTTCTATTATTTAAAAAGGCAAAGCTGATTCTTACTTATACACACAGGTGGTACCCTCATGATGGTGACTTCAGCTTATTTTGACTTTATGATGGTGGAAAGTGATAAACATTAAGTAGAACCCATACTTTGAATTTTGAATTTCCATCTTTTTCTAGGCTAGTGATAGGCTTCTGTGAAGGCTGGGAAGCTGCAGTGGGCCCCAGCACCCAATCGGCTGGGTGACCACAAGGAGAAATAACTGAGATTCTCCAGTGCACTGAGGTGCTAAGCTTGGATGTTCCATAGGTTAGGTTATGTTCCATGCATTTTTTCTCTTTAGTGTTTTCAAGTTAGGATAGATTTATCAGGATAGGGTATTAATAATTCTGAATGTTTTCAGTTCACTGTCAAATTTACTGAGCACATACTATGTGACAAGCACCATGCTGGGGATACTAAGGTAAATTAAGATGCATAATCAAGAAAGGCAGAGTAATAACTATACTCCCATGCAAGAGGTGCATAATGATGCTATTGGAGCCCAGAAGAGGGAAGTCAAAGAAATTTTTTTTCCTGGAGAAGACACCTGGGCTGAGTCTTGCAATATAGCCAGAAATTAGTCAAGAGTAAAAAGGAAGAAAATGGCATGTAGCCCAAAATACTGAATTGTGAAGTAATGCAATTCCACGGTTCTCCCTGGAATGAACAGGTGTGCTGACACATGCCTGTCCCCACCTTCACCCTTACCTGGGTTTGCTTACACCCTCAGGTTTGGACTGACAACTCAGAGATCCTTCCTCCAAGGCCATAACCCCATAAGATGCCCCCAGTCCAATGCCAAGCTTGTACCAGTACATGACAAACACAGGGTTGGGGCTCCCATGAAAGCAACCTAACATCTGCTTGTTTCAGGAGATTTGCACTCACACTTAAATAATGCAGAGAGAAGTGAAATTTCTGCTTTCAATATTCCGCTAAATGGGAGGCGGAGGGAGAGAAAGCGAGTTTGCTTGAGGACAGCCTTTGAATTGAGTGGAGAACGAGGTCCTTGGCTGCCTCTGAGACTGCAGAGGGAAGGCAGGCTGGAAGCAGCAGGTGAGCATGTTGGAGTGAGCACACAGGCCCCTGCGGGGATGCTGACATGGCAGGCTGGCTCCCCCGGAAGGAGAGCATGCCAGCCTGCTTCAGCAACAACAAGAATCACAGTCCATTAGAGCTAACAATGCTAACGGTTAATGAGCAATGAAAACATTTTGGCAGCCGTGGAGCTTACTACTGCACTGCTCAGGTGACTGCAGTTGAAGGCCCCTTCTGTCTTCCTTCCCTGGCTGGGAACTGCACACAGTGTTCTCTCCAAGGTTTCTCTAACCTTCAGGCCTTCCGAGTCCAGGGAAGAACTGTGTTCCCCAGGGCCTTTTCCTCTGGCACCTTGGGTAAGTGCAGCAGGGCTCAAGGAGGAGGCCATGGAATGATGTGATTCTTCAAGTCAGGGTCTTTTTCTGCTTCGACATTACTTAGAAGGGAGATAGTCATGTAAACATTCAGTTGACTTCACTTCTTGGTTTGACTGCTGAGGATTATACAAAGGGTCAGTGGACAAGAAAAAAAGTTTATTTCAGTTTTAAAAATATGAAGCAAGTTGATATTCAAACATAGGAAAACAGGTAAAAAAAAATATCATGCTAAACGAAATAAGGCAATTCTCAAAAACCAAAGGTCAAATGTTTTCTCTGATATGTGGAAGACAACCCACAATTGGGGGGAGTGAGGTAGAAGTTAAGCAGATTAGACAAAAGGGAATGAAGGGAAGAAAGGGGGACAGGAATTGGAAAGACAGTGGAATGAATCTGACATAACTTTCCTGTTCATATATGAATACACATAGTGAATCTCGCCATCATGTACATCCATAAGAAATAAATTTTTAAAATAATAGTAAGTATAGGTAAATGGCAGAAAGGTCAATTGAGGGAAAGGGGGATGGGGAGGAGGAAAGGAAGGGGAAGGCAGGTACTGGAGTTTGAATTTGAATAAGATATATTCTATGCTGTACAATTATTTCAAAATTAATCCTATTGTCATGTTTAACTAAAAAAACCAAAACAATATAATATCTCAATAACATTGACTATCATAAATCCATGATAAACATATGTAAGATTATTTTAATGGCATTGGGAAGTTTGTGGAATAATGTAAAGTAGAAAGTTTGGAATATAGAAATGATTATACCACAGGTAATAGTGCATCTGTGTGTCCTGCAATCAGTTTAGCAGGTTGTAAAGAATATTTTTAAAAAATGAAACAGAACAGAAGCTATCAGAATTTGATGGAGGTTGTAAGGGTGAGTATTGTTTTGTGAAATTTGTTTTGGGTAATGCAAACCCTGCATATCATTGTGTGGCAGTTAAATAAGCCAGAGAAACAGTTGAAGACATATTACATTTCTAATTTTGTTAAAATAAATGTATGGTCAGATTCAGAAGGAAGAGTATCATATGTTGTCTCTTATATGTGGAAGATGGAGGGAAAACAAACAAACTCAAAGGGTTGTCATGAAAGTAGAAGGAAGACCATTAGGGGAGAGGAAGGGTACCAGGGGGAGGGAGGAAGGAGGGTCTGGAGTAAAAGAGACCAAGTTATATGTATATGTATATAAACCATATCACAATGGAACCCACCATAATTAATATGTACCAATAAAAACTTTAAATAAATGTATGTTTTTAATCTTGGTGAAAATAAATGTCTAATGAGGCCTGAGAGGAACATGTTGCTCTCAACATCTCTGCGGGGGTGCGTCTGAGCGTGGGATAAATGGTAATTTACACTCTCATTTCTGTTTTCTGAATCTTTAAACTTGCCTCTAAGCACACGTCACTTCCATCCTCAGAAAACCAACCACAAGCACTATTATAAAAGGAAGGCAACTCTCCGATCATCTCAAAATGATGGAAGGCGATAGTTCCCTGGAAGGGGTCACCTCGAGTCTCACTGTGACGTCCTCTGTAAGACATTGAAGAAAGTTGCCTTAAGATCCATCTTTTTCCAGAGACGTTATTTTTATGACAGTCTTAGGATGAGAAAAGCTTTTGAAGCTTGAGAAAATAAAATTGGCAAACGAAGGGCGCATTCGTTTCCTGTTGCCGCATAACAGATGACTCAGGGCCTCCAGGAGTGCTTCTGACGGTTCATAGGCCAATCCTGGGCGAGCACCTAGTTCTCTGCTCACATTTTAAGAGGCTGAAACCCAGATGTCTGCAGAGCTGTGTCTCTTATGGAGTGTGGGGGCCTCACCAGGTGCAGTGGCTGTGGCAGAGTCCCGTCCTCGAGGCTCTAGGACTGGGTCTCATTTTCTTGCTGGCTGTCAGTTGCGTGCTGCTTCCCAGCTCTTCAAAGCTGGCAGTGTCGCATCTCCCTGACTCGGAGAGCCTCTCACACTTCAGATCTTTTTTGTGAGGAGAAGCCCAGTCCCTTTAAAGTACTTGCTTGTTTAGGTCAGGCAACTAATGGGGATATTCCTTTCTTCTTTCTTTCTTTTTCATTTCTTTTCTTTTTTTTTCTTTTTTGTGGGGCAGGGAGTGGTGTACAGGGGATTGAACCCAGGGATGCTTTGCCACTCAGTATTTCTCCAGTCCTTTTTATTTTTATATTGAGAAAGGGTCTTGCTAAAATGCTGAGGGTCTTGCCAGCTTGCTGGGTCTGGCTTTGAACTTGTAATCTTCCTGCCTTAGCCTTTTGAGTTGCTGGGATTACAGGTGTTGTACCACTGCACCTGGCAATACCCCTTTCTTAAGTCAGCTGTTTGGTCATCTTACATTCTCAAAATGTCTTCACAGTCTCATCTACAGGGTTTGGTGAATGATGGGGAGATGGTCCCCAGGAACGTGGAACTGTGTAGGAATCTACCTGCTGCCCAAAGTCATGGTGCAGGCTCTTCTGAAGGACGCAAACTGCTGTTGCTCAACTAACTACCTTTTTTTTTGCAGGTGACATGCAGGAATTCAAAGATCCATGGCAATAGGTGGTATCATTTATTGAGTACATTCTGTGCACTTTTTCCGCCATGTACTTATTCACTCATTTATACATGCATTCAACACATTTAAAAGTTTATTTATTTATTTTTATTTTTTACAGACTGCATTTTGATTCACTGTACAAAATGGGGTACATGATTTTGTTTCTATGGTTGTACACATTTTTAACTGGACTCCCTAGTGTTCTAGTGTGGCATAAGTACATCTTGAATGAAGAGCCCAATATTTCAAAAGCAAAAAGGCTCAGAGAAGTTAAGTGTGTTGTGCACTGTCGCCCGGCTTGTGAGTGGCAGAGATGGAATTCATTTCCAGTATTTCTTTCTCATCGCTTCACTAAATCATCAGTACATATATATTTTCAGATTGAGGTATTGGGCCAAACTTGGGATGTGAAATGATTTCCTAGGCTCTCCCACACTGAAAGACTTACTGCAGTTTTGGCAAAATCACATATCACTATGGTGGTTTGAGTATTCTTATCAAAAGTCATGTTGATATTTAGTCCAACTGTGAGGAGTAAACATTCTGATTTTGGTATTTGGAGGTGGGATCTTTGGAAGTTAACTGAGGTTAAATGAGGCTTTAAGGGTGGTGCCCTGGTTCATTGGGATTGTGGCTTTATAAGAAGAAGAGTTCTGATGTTCTGTCTTGCCACCTGACACCTGTGTTCCTTTGGGACTCTGCAGAGAGTTCTCAACAGTAAGAAGGACCCCCTGATGTTAAACTTCTAAGTTTTTGGAACTATAAGCTGAATAAAACTTGTTTATTAAATAAATTATTCAGTCTGTGGTACTCAGTTATAGCAGCAAGAATTGAACTAAGATCCCACCTTTGTGACATGTGCCTGCAGCAGACATTACTATTCATTTGCAATGTTCTGTTCCTGGGGCCAAGAGAGATAGACCCTCTAACTGCTCTGGTGTGGTGCTGTGGCAAGTTATTGACTGGAACCAATTGTAGCACATTAGAAGAAAATCCAGGCTGGACCAGCTTTTGAGAACCAAGGACTTAAATAAATAAAATGAAATAAATACATCAGAAATCAATCGGAGTTTCATAAGCATCTTTGAAAACTGTGTTCTGTTCTTTTGTTATGCTTAGGTTGCCATATGCTGTCGGTTTGACAGTGCTTCTATGAAATCTCTCTGTTCATCTCACCCCTTTACTATCTTCTCTGTCTTTGTCATTCTCACTGATTCATTCATGTTTTCATCCATCCATTACACAAGTATGAACTTCATCCTACATACGGGAAATCTGCTCAGTGGCAAACAGCTACTTCAGGGAGATCTGGCTCTTGTCCCCATGAGTACACAACAAATAAAATATTCTTTCCCTTGACCTTATTTTCAAATATCTCTTCTACTTGGTGGAAACTTGCCCTGGTTCCTTTTGCAACGAATGCCAGATGATTTACTATGGTTAGATAGAATTCAAGGGCTTCTTGATGCTTACATTAAGGGAAAATCAGGAAGAGACTGGAAGAAAATAAGCCCAGTCTTTTAACTTAGTACCATTTCCTGTTGACTCATTTACACATATATTCAGAAATTCTTACTGGGCTCTCCAGGGTGCCAGGAATTACAGGATGTGAAGGTGGATACAAGTACCTGTCCTCCAAGAATTTGCCATCCACTGAATATCAAGGAAATGGTAATAAGCATCATGAGCAAAATAAACACTTAAAAAGATAAAGAAATATAAAAGACTTTGCAAAACCACCTGTGGCGTCTCCTTGGCTCTGGCTCCCACATCTCCCTCCCCTGCACCTGGCCCAGCTCATACCCACCCTTCACCATGTTTGCTCCAAACCTCCTTTCATGCAGCTCCATGCTGTGCCTGTCTACTGAAATTCACTTTTCTTGGGTGCCTTCCGTAGAACTTTTCAGTTCTTTCCATGACCTACTTGGTTTGATGTTGCACATGAATCCAAACCTGAAACAGTAGCCTTTCCTTATTTGTGGAAAATACATTTCAAGAACCCCAGTGCCTGTCCAGAACTTCAGATGGTACCAAACCCTACATACACTATGTTTTTTCCTATATATACGACTTAAGAGAAAGTTTAACTTGTAAATTAGGCACAATAAGAGATTAACAACAATAACATGCCATAGATCTCAGCAACATTGGATATGACTTTTTTCTTTAATTATTAATTTGAGGACTTTCACCTTTCCACTTAAAGGAAACACTTTTACAGCTTTGCTTTGTCATACACAAGTTGTTAGCTTTACCACTTTTTCGCTTTGGGACCATTATTAAGTAAACGAAAGGTTGGTTTAACACAAGCATTGTGATATTGTGATAGTCAATTTGAAACCCAGAGACTTACCAAAGGACTAACAGGAAGGTATTGCATATTGCATAGATACTCTGGACAAAGAAATGAAATGCACATTTCAGGTGCAATGGAGCAGGTTGGTATGAGATTTTATTGATGACTCTCAGAACAGTGTGGTATTATGAATGTTTATTTCTGCATTTTTCCACTTAATATTTTCAGACCATTGTTTGACCATGGATAAATGAAGTCAATCTGCAGATGAGGGAAACTATGTGAAAGTGAGAAGTGACTAGAAGAAATTTAGACTTCTCATAGGATACATGGGGTCCTTCACAATTTTGCTACCCTTCCAGATCCACTGGCGTCTTTGCAGAACCCTCCACATTCTGCATGCAGTATTAACTTGGGTGCATTTTTGCTTGTTTGCACAAAAGTCTCCGCATGCAGATGGTTTGGTACCATCTGGCAGAAAAACACCACATCTTCTTTATTGTTGTACCCCAGCATTGGATCAGTGCAGTGTGTTCAATGAATGGATGAACAGATTTGTTAATGTCCTACTATAATTGACAGTAGGAGGGGGCATGATGAGTCTGGAGCGACCTAAGGAAGAATTCAATCTCACAAGTTAATTCATTAGATGTATACTAAGGACTATTTGTGCCAGAAATTGTTTACTTTCTGGGGAAAACATATGAATCAATCTTAACATTTTCTTAACCATTGATGAAAATGTAAATCTATGGTGGCATGAAGAAAATAAAGTTATAAAGGTGGAAAGGTCCAAAATCTATTGTGGAAAGGAAAATACTAAAATTGACCCCAACTTCCATATCTGTAGGTTCTACATCAATGGATTCAACCATGGCAGATAGAAAATATCAAAAGAAATTGTGCCTGCACCGAACATTTACAGAACTTTTTCATCATTTTTCCCTAACAGTACAGCATAACTACTATTTACAGAGGATTTATAATTTATTAGGTAGCATTAGTTATCTAGAGATCATTTAAAGTATATAGGAGAATGTGTATATAGATTCTATGCAAATACTATCCCATTTTATGTAAGAGACTTGAGTATCCTTAGATTTTGATATCCTAGAGAATCCTCCCATGGATTCCAAGGAATGACTATAAAATTTATTCATTTACTGCTAAAGCATTTAGTGAGCATCTCCATGGAGCACCGTACCAAGTTTGGTAATACTGCAATGCATCAGAGAGGTTTTCTGCCCTCAAGAACTTGAAGGACGAGATAGATATCCCCATAAATAATCACTGTGAGCCATACGAGGGGAATGTTGACTGGGGAAAAGGCCCTGTGGAAGACAGTGTTTGAACTGAGCTCAGAGAAGGTGTCAGATGCCAAAGGCAGGTGGCAGGAAACAGGCTCTTACACTTTTATTTAAGCTTCAAATGTTGAAAGGTATATACATTAAAATCTGTTTCTCAGGATTTTTCCTATGATAATGTGGTATTTGTTTGTAGAAATAAGAATTCAAAGTCCAATGTTGCTTTTAAGCTTTGATGACAATACCTGAACCCCAGCCTGACTGGTAATAAAAGAGTTTACATTACAGTCAGGGGCAAACCAGCTCTGCCATCTCATGCAATAGTGCTGAGAAGGGTGAGGAAGAGAGGCCACCTTGCTAATCAGGGGAGTAGCATTCAGTGGCAGCATTAGAAGGCTAGATACACAAATGAATTTCAATTGAAAGCACACTCCAAGTGCTACTTTGTGGGTAGGCAGAGCTATCTTTGAGGATACAGAAAAGGAGTACCTAGTTCTGTTGGGGACTCAGAGCACACGGAGAGTTATGGCATATTATGAGCTGAATTGTGTCTTCCCTCAAAATTCATGTGCTGAAGTCCTAATTCCAGAACCTCCAAATGCAAGTGTATTTGAAGACAGACCCTTTAAAGAGGTAACCGAGGTATAAAATGAAGTCATGCTGTTGGGCCCTAGTCCAAGAAGACTAGTGTCCGTATAAGGAGAGATTGGGTCACAGACACACACACAGAGAAGACCATGTGAAGACACAGGGAGAAGGCAGCCATCTATAAGACAAGGAAAGTGGAATCAGAAGAAACCAACCTTGCCCACACCTTGAATCTGGACCATCAGGTTACAGATCTATGAATAAACAAACTTCTCTTGTTTAGCCACCACCTAGTCTGTGGTTTCTGCTAGAGCAGCCCCAGCTGAAACAAGGTAATGAAAGACTAGGGCAGGGGTGGGGTGTTGGTGAAGAGAGTGTGGCATTTTTGGGGGGACAGGCCCATGTTTCAGGACCTAAAGAGGTTCCTGGTATTTCAGAAAAAATGGTTTTGGATTCCATAGGTAGAGGATACTTGACCTTGGTGGGTAAAATAAGAAAGTTATGTGGACATCCTTCATAGGACCTCTCAGCTCTGGTCATTTGGAGCTGATGCCCAGCTATAAGGGGCTGCATTTTTAAAATACCCCACATAGCTGGCAATGTGGTGCATGCCTATAATCCCAGGGACTTGGGAGGCTCTGACAGGAGGATTACAAATTCTAGGCCAAATCTGAGCAATTTAGTGAGACTCTGTCTCAAAATAAAATATAAAAAAAACCTGGGGACATAGTTCAATGGTATAGCACCCTTGGGTTCAATCACAGGACTGAAAAAAAATGTTGCTCATATCTTTTAGGTATTTATTTTATTTACTGCTGCCCTGCCTCCTAGCTCTGAAAGGAGAAGTGGGGTACCTGGAGATACTGGCATACAGTCTCTGAGCAACTGAGTCTGGTTGAAGAAAAAGGCCTGAGCTTCTCTGGCCAAAGACTCTTCTGATGATACAGTGCCAGGGCTGAAACCTGCAGAAGGACCAGAGGAGACTAGGAGAGAATCTTGATGTGGCAAGGTGTGGGCAGGAACTAGGGAGGATCCAGTGAGGTGGAGGTGCCATGGGAAGGTGGCATGGGCTGAATGTGTCTTAGGTGGAGCTGGGTTGGCGGGTGCGATTTGTGGCTGTGACAACAGGGCCATGTAACCATTGTTCTTGGAGGGCACTGAATATTGCCTTCAGTTGTGGTTTTCCTATTGAGCAACTTAGGTATTGGCAAGGATGTGGGGAGAAAGGTACACTCATACATTGCTGGTGGGGCTGCAAATTAGTGCAGCCACTCTGGAAAGCAGTGTGGAGATTCCTTAGAAAACTTGGAATGGAATCACCATTTGACCCAGCTATCCCACTCCTCGGCCTATACCCAAAGGACTTAAAATCGGCATACTACAGAGATACAGCCACATCAATGTTCATAGCTGCTCAATTCACAATAGGTAGACTGTGGAACCAACCTAGATGTCCTTTAATTGAAGAATAGATAAAGAAACTGTGGTATGTATATACAATGGAATATTACTCAGTCATAAAGTATAATAAAATTATGGCATTTGCAGGCAAATGGATGAAATTGGAGAATATCATGCTAAGTGAAATAAGTCAATCTCAAAAAACCAAGGACTAATGATCTCACTGATAAGTGGATAATGACACATAATGGAGGTGGGAGGGGGCAAGAATGGAGGAAGGAGGGACTGTATAGAGGGAAAAGAGGGTGGGAGGGTAGGGGGGAGGGAAATAAAACCAGAATGAGTCAAAAACTATTACCCTATGTAAATGTATGATTACACAAATGGTATGCCTCTACTTCATGTACAAACAAAGAAACAAGTTGTACCCCATTTGTTTACAATTAAAAATAAGTAAAAAAAAAAATCAGGATAGACTTACGAATGCATTATGTTACAGTCCATGGAGCACTCCTGTGCCCATTGCCTCTCCCTTGGGAGACCAAGTTGACTGCAGTGTCTTCATTTTGTATAGGAGCAAGTGCATCTAGCTGAGTTGGCAGGTCCTAGGTCCCTGAGCTATTGGCACAGACCTGGGACCCTCTTTACATGGTTGCCTTTTCCCTGAAAGCAGATTTGAGATTTAGGCTAATTTTCTGGGTCTTACTCAACTGAGAGTCTTCAGCAGAAATGCCTATGTTTCTCTGCTTGTGAGGATGTTGGGTGGCTTTCTCACGCAGCGATTGAGGCTCTGGGAATACCAGCTTGGTGGAAAGTGGCCCTGCTTTGTTGTGCTTTAGGAGTGGGCACGTGCTTGTGCACTCTAACATTCAGCTAGCACCGAGCCTCATGCTTCTCTGGTCTCCTTTCTGGCAGGTAGAGGCAGTGCTGTGGAGTGGCTGTCAGGCAGGCTAGAGTCGGCAAGCCAGCACGCCTGTATACTGAGCTCCAAGACAGGTTACCATACTTTACTGTCCTATCTGTGAAATGGGTGCAACAATCCTCCATCACTCATGACTATAAGGAAATTGAAAGGAGACGGGATAAATTACAAGGTATCAGTATATAGGGGGACCCAAGGCTCAGACCTTCCAGACACTGGCCAGACAGAACAGAGCAGAACTAAACCTGGTTCTGTAGTATTTCTCCTACTCAAATTATTATGAATATCTCCTCCATTCCCAGTCAAGCTTTTTGGAATTCATGTTTCTTTTTAATTTATAAAATACATTGAAAATTTACAGAAAGACATATTTTGCCAATTGTCAGTATTTTGCCATATTTTCTCATAATCATTTATTATGTAACCTTTCGATACTGGTTCCTTCAACTTATAATAATGCATCTGAGATTTATCCATTGATGCATGGAGGTGGTATCAATTGTTGATTACTTTGAATGTATCACATGTATGAATGTCACTTATCCATTTAAATAAAGAAAGATATTGAAGTTGTTTTACATTTTTGGCAATATTAGAAATGGTATTATAAATATTCCATATCCAGGCTTTTATGTGGATATACCCTTTCATTTTTTTTTTATTAAATACCTAATGTGATAAAATATGTTTGAAATACAGGAACCAGACATACTATTCTCCATAGCAGTTTTGCAAGGTTGCATCTCTAGCAATGTAAGAGAGTTCTAAATGCTTCACATCCTTACCACTGTTGTGTTTTTAAAATATAACTACTCTAAGAGATTAATAGGTTTGTAGGGGCATTTCATTGGGAGTTTAGGTTTTTAAAATTTATTAAAATTTACCAAAATTTTATTTTATGACCCAGTTTGATTAGCGGAAATGTTGCAAAGATAGTATATATATTTCCCACATATTCTGAATGATGATTGTCTGATGCTTTTTTTCATGTTTATGCTGGAGTAATATGTCTTTGTGAAGTAGAGTTCAGAGATAAACTATCAGTCTCATCACATCATAGTAAATGTGCACACTATTGAATGACTTATTGTTGATGTTAACCTTGAATGCAGTGCTTATTAACCTTCTCCAATGGAAACTTTTGCTTTATTTTCTACTCCTTTTTTATATTGAGCTCCTTGGAAGCAAGACAGTCAATTCGTTCTTGTTTTGATGGTTGAGAAATCTCTTATTGGTTTTTGTGTTTCCTTGAAATACCCCCCACCACTGTGGTACTTTTAAATTAAAAAAAAAAATGTTTTCACTCCCTTACTTTTTGAAACTGTAAGATGCCTCATGCTCATCTTGTATAGTCCCTGCCCAGGTCCTAGGATCAGTCATTTATCCAAGGAACCCTGGTTCTTTTTATTGGAGAATGCTGACAAACGCCAAGGTCTAGGATTACATATGCTATGAAGAGTTCTCTATTAGTCCCTTGAAGGCAATAGATGGAAAAAAAAGAGAAAAAATATGTATACTAATTCATGCATATGTACATATCTATAAGTACTTCTATTTTAACAATCTGAATTTTTATTAAGATAAGCATGAATTCATAGTGGTGTCTCTTTCTTGTTCTAACCATAACCCCATGGACCATAGGGAACCTGGCTCCCACCACCAGCCATATATTTACTTAGTCATTCAGCTCCAGCATACATGTGTAGTGGTGTCGGAATTGTTGACCCATTGCCCTGCCAAGGGAAAAAATGTAATGGACACAAATAGGCAGGGAGACTTTATTCAAAACTATTGTAATAGAGGGAAATGACCGAACTTAACTCTGCTATGACAAAAGATGAGAGGGTTTTTGAGTGCTGGGGTGAGTTGGTAGGAAAGTACTGGAGCTATTATGAGGATGGTTGGTTAATGGGACGTGTCCAGCCCATCGAGTTATTTCTGAGATTGCAAAAATTTTCCTCTATGATTAGGTCTTCTTGTTTTCCAGTTGGCATTGGTTAAAATTGGGCTTCTACCCTCTCAAAGAGAATAGGACACAGGGGTATTCCCTTCCGTGATAACTACATTGCAAAGAATGGTTCTTTTATTATTTTTATTGGTTATTTTTAGTTTTACATAATAGTAGAATCATTTTTGACATAATTACAGAAGCATGGAATATATCTCATTCTAATCCAGACCCCAGTACCTCTTCTCCCTTCCCCTCACCAGTACCTCCATTGATCTTTCTGTTATTTATTGATAGTTATCATTTTTTAAATTAATTTCTTATGGATATACATGATGGTTCTTACAAAAGAAATTTCCTGAACCGTAAAACTGGTGAGATGCTGGAGGAAGATTCACATCCATTTCAAAGGGAGAAGAGAAAGAATGTAGTTAAAAGTTTCCTAAAGTAAATGCTCTATGGAAAGAGTGTTCAGAGGTCTAGAAGCAGAAAGAAACCCATCTAAAATCTGATCAAGCTGAGGGCAACTTTGAAGTCCATCTTGCTTAACCCATAAGAAATGATTCCATCAGTGCTTCTGGGCAAATTCTTTTCTTTTTAATTGGTGAATTATAATTATACATAATAGTGGATTCATTGTTGCATATTTGTACATGCACACAAGATAGCATTATAATTTGGTCAGTTTTGTCCCCCAGCAAGTCCCCTTTCCCTCTCCTTCTCCCTTTCCCTGGTCTTCCTTTCATTTTCATGAGATAGCCTCCTTTTAAATTTTCTTTCTCTAGCTTCCATATATGAGAGAAAACATGCAAACATGCAATCCCTTGACTCTTCTGAATTCAGTTTATTTTGTTTAACAGAATGATTTTCCCATTACAAATTGTACTTTTCCAAAACCATCTGGACTGACAACTTCTTCCCCATTCACTTATTGAGGATGTTTTCTACATTGGTAACTAGAGTTGGATAGTTCTGTTATATTCCAAATTCCACACTGGGTTTCCCCAACCTCCTATTTTTTTTTTTTTTTTAATTTTCTTTCCTGGATTTTGCATATAGTAAGTTCTACTTTCTGTGTAGTAAAATTCTATGGGTTTTGAGAAACAAATAATGTTTTAGATCCATGGTATTTGTCTGCTATTACTGACAAAACAAAATACGAGACTAGACTTGGTGGCTTAAATGACAAAAGGTTGTTTTCTCACATCTGGAGGCCAGAGATTCAAGATCAATGTGGGCAGAGTTGGTTTCTCCTGAGGCCTCTCCTTGGAGTTTAGATGTCCATCTTTTCTGGATATGGCCTTCCTCTATCATTATTGTCTGAGTCTTAATCTTTTCTGTATGTAAGGAGACTAGTTATATTGGATCAGGGCCCATGGACTCATTTAATTTAATCACTTCTTTAAATACCCTGTCTCCTACTATAGTCCCATTCTGAGGTATTGGGGGTTAGAGCAATAACATAAATTTTGTGTGGAGACACAATTCACCCCATAGTATCTACAGTTGTGGTATCATACACAATTAATACTTTG
Source organism: Sciurus carolinensis (assembly GCF_902686445.1). Lineage (NCBI taxonomy): Eukaryota > Metazoa > Chordata > Mammalia > Rodentia > Sciuridae > Sciurus > Sciurus carolinensis. The sequence continues at coordinate 70,264,226 of NC_062215.1, read as the reverse complement.
CCTTGAAAAGTCCCATATCTATCTCCCTTTGTATTCTACCTCCTCTTCCAATCCAAACTCCTGGCAACTGCAGATTTTTACCATCTTTGTAGTTCTGCTTTTTCTGGAATACCACATAATGGAATCACACCATATGTTGTCTTTTCAGGCTGGCTTCTTTCACTTAACAATAAGTATTTAAGATTCATGTAGGTCTTTTTGTGACTTGATAGCACATTTCTTTTCATTGCTGATCATTTTCATTCATTTGATGAGTTTAACCATGGCTTAATTCATTTACTCACTGAAGAGTATTTTAGTTTTTGGAGCCTTTATTCATCATTACCCAAAACCTAAATATTTATGTGCAGGTTTGTGTATGGACATGTTTCCAAATCGATTAAATGGATACCTAGGAAAAGATTTTCAGAATGTATGGTAAAACTAAATATAGCTTTGTAAGAAACTGCAAAACTATCTTCCAAAATAGCTATAACATTTTTCATTTTTCAGAAAAAATTTGGCTCCATATCTTTATTAGCATTTAATATTGCCTACTTTTGGATTTAAACCAATCTAGCAGGTGTATAATGATATCTTATTATAGTTTTAGGATGAAAATTTCCTAATTACAAATATGTTGAGCATCTTTTTTATATACTTATTTGTCATGTATTGCATGTACTTTGGGAAAGTGTCTGTTCAGATCAATTGTCCATTTTTAGTCATTTGTTTTGGGGGGTTAATTTTAAGACAGCCTATATATTTTGAATACAACGCTTTATTTGATATGTGTATATAATGTATGTTCCCCCAGTCTATTACTTGCTTATAATAGTATTTTTTTTAACAAAGTGCAGCTTTTCATTTTAATAAAGTTAAATTTGTAAATCTTTTTCTTTCAAGGTCGTCTTTTGCTCTTGTATGTAAAACTCTCAGACAAACACCACCCAAAATGTCACTGTCCAATGTAATTCAGACTTCTCTTATTTTTTTCAAGAAGTTCTACAATTCTACATTTTACATTCAGATCTATAATTCAGTTTGTGAAAGTTGTAAGGTCTGTTTGTGGGTCATTGTTTATTTTTTCTTTGCATATGAATGACAAATTGTACTCTTTTTCATTGGATTGCCTTTGTTACTTTTCAAAGATTAGTTAACAATTCTTATGCAATCTTTATCTGGGTTTTCTATTTTGTTCAATTAATCTATGTGTGCATCTCTTACCAATACCACATTGTTTTGATTACTTTGGATTTATTGTAAGCCTCAAAATCTGTTGAGTTTTCTGACCTTGTTCTTCAGTATTATGTTTATTAATCTAGATCTTTTTGCTTTTCCAATTAGTTTGATTGTTGATGTTTACCAAAGTGCTTGTTGGCATAGAGAATTGCAAAGATCCCCCTACAGCAAAAACAAATTTAAACAAAGAATAAAGTTGGAGGACTCATACTTCCTGGTTTTAAATATACTACAGAGCTATATTAATCTAAACAGTTTGGTACCAGCATAATATTAAACATAAAGAATAAAAACAAAACCAAGATTTTTGAAATAAACTCTTTATTTTTGAAATAAATATTACAAGTTAATTGAGATAACATTCTTATCCTGTATTTGAATCCATGACCAGGTTAACTTTGCATCACATACAACCACAAGAATAGTATCCTAATGAGAATAAGTGATACTTCATGTATGTATAATATACCAAAAACACATTCTACTGTCTTGTATATCTAAAAAGAACAAATAAAATAAAATTTAAAAAAATATAGTTGACATAACCAGTGTGCCAAGGCCATTTGATGGGGAAGAAAGGTTTCTAGAACAAATGGCAATGAACATCCACATTTAATACAAGGGGTTAGATGCCAATTGCATACTATAAAACTTAACTCGAAGTAGATCAAACTTCTAATTGTAAAAATTAAGTCAGAACACTTCTAGAAGAAAACATAGGAGTAATTATTTCTGACCTTATCTTTGGTAATTGATTCTTAAATATCACACCAAAAATAGGAGAAACAGAGCAAAAGTAGATAAACTAGATTCCATTAAAATTAAAAAATGTACATATGAATGGGCACTATCATGAAATTGAAAAGAAAATCCATGACATGGGAAGAAAATACTCACAAATAATATGGTCCAGTATCCAGCATATGCTAAAGAAACTTTAAAACTCAACAACAGAATGACTAATGATCCCATAAAATCTAGATAAAGCATAATACATGATGCAGTCACATCAATATTTATAGCAGCTCAATTCACAATAACTAGATTGTGGAATCAACCTAGATGCCCTTCAACAGATGAATGGCTAAAGAAACTGTGGTATATATAAACAAAGGAATATTATTCAGTCATAAAGAAGAATAAAATTATGGCATCTGCAGGTAAATGGATGGAATTGGAGAACATCATGCTAAGTGAAATAAGCTAAGCTCAAAAATCCAAAGGCCGAATGTTTTCCCTGGTAATTGGATGAAATGTATAATGGGGGTGGGTGAGAGAAGAATGGAGGAACTTTAGATTACATAGAGGGAAATGAGAGGGAGGCGGGTATGAAAAATGGTGGAATGAGACAGACATCATTACCCTATGTACATGTGTGATTACACAAAAGGTATGAATCTATATTGTGCACAACCATAGAAATGAAATGATGTACCCCATTTGTGTACAATGAATCAAAATGCAGTCTGTAAAAAACAAAATCTAGATGAAGAATTTGAATAGACATTTCTCCAAAGAAAATATACAAATAGCCAAAAGGACCTTGAAAGGGTGTTCAATATCATTAGCCATTAGGAAAATGCAAATCGAAATCAAAGTTGGATACTACTTCACACCCATTTGGCCAACCCTGTTTTGATTTGAATGTGAGGCGTCCCCCAGAGTCTCATGTGTGGAAATGGAAAAAGACTTAGAGGTGAAGTGGTGGTGGTAGGAGAACCTTAACACTATCAGTGAATTAATACCCTGATGGGATCAACTGAGTGGAAACCGAAGGCTGGTAGGGTGTGGTTGGAGGTGGTGGGCACTGGGGCTATGCCTTTTGGGCATATATTTTGTACTGGCAAACGGAGTTTCTCTCTCTCTCTCTCTCTCTCTCCTCTCTCTCTCTCTCTCTCTCTCTCTGGTATCTGATTATCATGTGAGCTGCTTCCTTCCACCACATTCTTCTGACCTGAGGTTCAGCCTCACCTCAAGTTCTGAGGAATGGAACTAGTCGTCTATGTATTGAGAATTCTGAAACTGTGAGCCCCAGATAAACTTTTCCTCCCCTACAATTGTTCTGGTCAGTCTTTTAGTCACAGCAGTGAAAAAAACCCACTAAAACAAACTGTAAAAATAATTTAAAAATAACTGGTGAGAATGTGGAATAATTGGAATCCTTATGCATTGCTAGAGGGAGTGCACAAAGGGGTAGTCCCCATGGAAAACAGTTTGTCAGGTTCTCAAATTAAACATAGAATTACTATATGACTTATTGCTTCTACTTATAGAAATAAACCCCAAAGAACTGTAAAGATGTGTTCAAACAAATACTCGTAAACAAATGTTCACAGCAGCACTATTCACAATAACCAAAAGGTGAAAACAACCCAAGTATGTATTAACAGATAAAGGCATGAACAAAGTACGGTACATCCATCCAAAGGAATATTATTCATCCATAAGAAATAAAATACTGGTAAATGTTACAACATGGACAAATGTCTAAAACATTATAAAGAAGTTGGATACCAAAGATCATATATAATTCCATTTATTTGAAATATTCAGAAATACTAAATATTCAATTAATTAAATATTCAGTTAATTTTAATTTCTGGGAAATTTAGCTCAATTTAAAACAAAATAGTAATTAGAGAAATGCAAATTAAAACAACTCTAAGATTTCATCTTACTCTAATTAGAATGACAATTATTAGGAATACAAGCAATAATAGGTGTTGGCATGGATGTGGGGAAAAAAGGCACATTTGTACATTGCTGGTGGAGTTGCATATTGGTGCAGCCACTCTGGGAAGCAGGATGGAGATTCCTCAGAAAACCTGGAATGAACCTACCATTTGACCCAGCTATTCCACTCCTCTGTTTATACCCAAAGGACTTAAAATTAGCATACTATAGCAACACAGTCACATCAAAGTTTATAGCAGCTCAATTCACAATAGCTAGATTGTGGAACCAACCTAGATGCTCTTCAACAGCTGAATGGATAAAGAAACTGTGGTATATATAAACAAAGGAATATTATTCAGTCATAAAGAAGAATAAAATTATGGCATTTGCAGGTACATGGATGGAATTGGAGAATATCATGCTAAGTGAGATAAGCCAATTCCAGAAAACCAAAGGTCAAATGTTTTCCCTAATAAGTGGATGACAAAACATAATGGGGTGGGGGTTGTGGGTGGAAGAAGAATGGAGGAACTTTAGATTATGTAGAGGGAAATGAGAGGGAGGAGGGGGCAGGGATATGAAAGATGGTGGAATGAGACAGACATCATTACCCTATGGACATGTACAATTACATGAATGATGTGAATCTACATTGTGTACAGTCTTAGAAACAAAAAGTTGTACCCATTTGTGTACAATAAATCAAAATGCAGTCTGTTAAAATTTTAAAAATTAAAAAAATAAATGAAAGAAAATAAAACTTACTGGAATTTTGGTTGGGATATATTGAAAATACAGATCAACTTGGGAAGAATCAACTTCTTAACCATGTTGAAATTTGCAATCTGTGGGTGCAAAATCATTTTTTTTTTATTCTTTGATTTGTTTAATCAATGTTCTTTTCAAATTCTGTATAAAGACGCTCTATGTATATATTTTGTTAGACTTCTACATAAGTATTCTAATTTTGTTGCTATAATAGATGGAAATTAATTTTTATTTCAAATTTGAATTTTTCTTTACAAGTATAAGTAAAACTAATACATTCTTCATGTTAACTGCATTCTATTTGTAGTTTCAAGATTTTTTTTAGATTATTTGCAAAATTCTACAGATATAATAAGCTCACCTAAGAACAAAAACAGTTTATTTCCAACCTATAACTTTTAACTTTTAATTTTCTTATTATTTGAAATAGAACTTTCAATATAATATTCAATAAGGGTGTTGAGGAAAATTGCCTTTACTTTATTCCTGATCTTACGGGAAAAGCATTATTTTTCTCATCATTAACTATAATGTTAGGTGTATAATGTTGTTGGTGTTCTTATGAAGCTGAAGAAATTTCCCGTATTTCTAAATTGCTGAGTTGAGGTAGTATTAGTTTAGTTTCTCCAAAAGAAAGTTATTACAGTCTCTCCTTTCGAAACTATAGTATTTGATAGAAGTCAGAATATGCAGAAAACAGTTAAGAAGTGAGGAGTCATGCACACTACTTTAAGGGTGAATTCTCTACATAATTTCTAGATTCTTATGCACAGGAATTTGTCAATGATCCATGCTTTCATTTTTTAAGTAATTTAATCATATCAGTATGAACTCATGAATATTTGTTTCATTCAATGGGTTATGATTGCTTCCTTCCTTTCCTCCTCTTTCTTCTTTCCTCCCACCCTCCCTCCCTCCTCACTTTCTCCATGTAAATTCTTCTAATCTCTGAGTGTGTGTGTATAAATTCTAATCTTGACCATAGAAAGGTATCAGCCTCTGTGTCCTTTGCTTCTGTGTCCCTTTCTTGGAAGGAGGATTTCCTTAATTCATTCATTGAACTTCAAGATTCTCTAGACTAACACTGTCTATTCCCTGTGCTGAGTCCTCGAATCAGCTAGTTCTCTAAGGAGCCCTGGCTACTAGTACTGGAGAGTAGTATCAGAAGAAGATCTGAGTAAGCACCAGGGGTGTCATTGTTACTGGGTGTCACTGGGGTGTCACTGATTCTAAGCCTTCTCAGCTGAAAGGAAATACGCTTATTCATACCTATACATGTCCATAAACACACACACACACACACACACACACACATTTAGTATGACCTTCTGTATCTGTGTTGATCTAAACGTGTATTCATACTGATACTTCTCAAATTCATGGATTGCATCAGATCATTCTATCCGCCCCTGCTTAATCTTCAACTCCCATTTCAAGAGTGGGAGTGCATCTATTTACTCAATTGTTCAATTTCAGGGCATATGATGTTTTCCAAATGAGTAACCCTTGCCTCTTGGGTAACAACATTATCGTGTGGAGTACAATGCAGTTTCTTTTAACTTCATTCTTACAGATCATACTGGTTTCCAAAGTTATTTAGTTTAATATCCTTTTCCCTCACCCTCAAGATAGGCTTTGATTTTTGTTTTTAAGCACTTGTTCTCTCTTCTTTGTTTTTGATATCAGGACCTGCAGGTGCACATGTGTTTGATATCTTTTGCTTGTCTTCTGTATTTACTGCCTTTGATCTAAACCTTTTATCATTGTTTTTCAATTCTCTAGGTATTTTTCATATTTCTTTTATATGCTATTATGTGGATTCAAAAGTGTCAATTGTCTTTTATTTTCATTGTAATTCAGATTTCATTTTTGAAATGATTTTGCCTTTTTATTTGTTTCCTGAATTCTGTGAATTCAGAACTAACATTTTCCTCCTGTTCATTTATTTTCTAAGGATTCTTTAAAAAATTATGCTCTTTCCCAACTTCATTTTCTCACTTAAAATATATTGTTTAGAATGTTGTAAAGCTACTTATTCCAATTTTTGGCTGTATCTTCTAGTAAATTTTAATCTGTCCCTAACAGGTCCTGTGTTCTCCTTCTATTATTCTATCATTGTAAGCATGCTTGTATTTTTATTAATCCTTCAATAGATTGGTTTATCCTGGGTCACTTATTAATGGAACTGTGTTATTGGGGTGTTAGAGTCCCTCACTTGCCTCATTTCTCAAATTCAGTTCTCCCTTCTGTATTACGACAAGGGGGCTGCTTATTTTATAAGTATCTACTTCATTAATTTTCCTGTTTCTTTTTTTAAATTTTTTATCTGTTCTAATTAGTTGTACACGACAGTAGAATGCATTCATACATTTTGATAGATCATACACAAATGGAGCATAATTTCTCATTTTTCTGATTGTACATGTTGTAGAATCACATCAGTCATGCAGTCATATATGTACATGAGGTAATAATATCTGTTTCACTCTACTATCATTCCTTCCCCCATACCCCTTTCCCTCCCTTCACTCCCTTATACCAATATATATTTCTTACTGCTGTTATCTCAACTCTCTCTCATTTTTTCTTTTCCTTTTTCTTTCTTTTTATTTTATACCAGGAATTTAACCCAGAGATACTCAATCACTGAGCAACAATCCTAGCACTTTTTTTTTTTTTTTTTCATTTTGAAACAGGGTCTCATAAGTTGCTGAGGACCTAGCTAAGTTGCTGAGGCTGGCTTTGAACATGTGATTCTCTACCACAGCACACGTTTTCTGTTTTGAAAACAAAATTATTTTTATTGGTCCTAATTAGTTATACATGACAGCAGAATGCATTTTGACACAAATGGAGCACACCTTTTCATTTATCTGGTTGTATATGATGTAGAGTCACACCATTCATGCAAACATACATGTACCTAGTCTCATTCCACCATCTTTCCCATCTCCTTACCCGCTCCCCTCACTCCCCTCTGCCAAATCCAAAGTTTCTCCATTCTTCCCTTTCTTCCCTGACCCCACCCATTATGGATCAGTATCCACATATCAGAGAAAAAATTTGGCCTTTGGTTTTTTGGGATTGGCTTATTTGGCTTAGCATGATATTCTACAACTCCATCCATTTATCTGCAAATGACATAATTTTATCTCTTTTAATGCTGAGTGATATTCCATTGTGTGTATATATAACACAGCTTCATTATCCATTCATCTGTGGAAGGGCATCTAGGTTGGTTCCATAGTTTAGATATTGTGAATTGAGCTGCAATAAACATTGATGTGACTGCATCACCGTAGTATGCTGATTTTATGTCCTTTAGTTATAAACCGAGGAGTGGGATAGCTGGCTCAAATGGTGGTTCCATTCCAAGCTTTCTAATGAACCTTCATACTGCTTTCCATAAAGATTGCAACAATTCGCAGTCCCACCAGCAATGTATGAGTGTACCTTTACCCCCACATCCTCGCCAACATTTACTGTTGCTTGTATTCTTGATAATAGACATTCAAACTGGAGTAAGCTGAAATCTTAGAGTAGTTTTGATTTGCATTTCTCTAAATGCTAGAGATGTTGAACATTTTTTCATATATTTTTTGATCAATTATAGATCTTCTTCTGTGAAGTGTCTGTTCAGTTCCTTAGCCCATTTATTGATTGGGTTATTTGTTTTTTGATGTTAAGTTTTGAGTTGTTTATATGTCCTGGAAATTAGTGCTCTATCTAATGTGCATGTGGTAAAGATTTTTCTCCTACTCCATAGGCTCTTTCTTCATGTTATTGATTGTTTCCTTTGTTGAGAAGAAGCTTTTAGTTTGGATCCATATCATTTATTGATTCTTGATTTTATTTCTTGTCTTTTAGGAGTCTTGTTAAGGAAGTTAGGTCCTAAGCAGACAGAATAAATTTTTGGGCCTACTCTTTCTTCTGTTTGTTTCAGGGCCTCTGTCCTAGTGCCTAAGTCTTTGATCCACTTTGATTTGAGGTTTGTGCAGGGTGAAGTGATTCAGTTTGGGTAGATCATATATCTCTAGAAATCTGTCAATGTCTTCGAGATTTTCTGTTTTATTTGAGTATAAATTTTCAAGATAATTTCTAATTATCATCTGTATTTCAGTAGTGTCCCTTGTGATGTTTCCTTTTTCCTCACTAGTTTTAGTAATTTGCATTTTCTCCCTTTTTCTCTTCATTAGCGGGGCTAATGGCTTATCAATTTTGTTTATTGTTTTGAAGAAACAGTTTTTTCTTTTGTCAATTTTTTGAATTGTTTATTTCGTTTCAATTTCATTGTTTTCAGCTCTAATTTTAATTTGTTCCTGTCTTCTACTGCTTTTGGTGTTGATTTGTTGTACTTTTTCTAGGGCTTTGAGATGTAATGTTAGGTCATTTATTTGTTGATTTTTCTATTCTTTCAATGAATGTGCTCAATGTAGTGCACTTTCCTCTTAGGACTGCCTTTAAAGTGTCCCAGATTTTGATATGTTTTATCAGTGTTCTCATTTACCTCTAAGTATTTTTTTTATTTCCTCCCTGATTTCTTCTGCTAGCCAATCTTCATTCAATAGCATGATTTTTCATCTCCAGGTGTTGGAGTAGCTTCTGTTTTTATTTTATCTTGATTTTTCTAATTTTGCTTTGTGGCATAAAATGTGTCTATTTTAGAGAAGGATCCACTTGCTGCTAAGAAGAAAGTGTATTCGCTTGATCATGGATGAAATACTCTATAAATGTCCATAAGTCTAAATCATTAATTGTATTATTCAATTCTAGTTTCTTTGTTTACTTTTTGTTTGGAAGATCTATCCAGTGGTGAGAGAGTTGTACTAAAGTCACCCCATGTGAGTGATATGTTTTTCCCATCCTTTCACCTTCAGTCTGTGGATGTCTTTTCCTAGGAGGTGAGTCTTGAAGGCAGCATGTTGTTGGGTCTTTTTTTCAATCTAATCTGCAAGTGTATGTCTTTTGATTGATGAGTTTAGGCCATTAACATTCAAGGTTATTATTGAGATATGTTTTGTATTCCTGATCATTTTAGCTTACTTTTGGCTTTTTACTTACTTTCTCCTTTGACTGACTTTTCCTTTAGGGTATCTCCTCTGTTTGCTGGTTTTCATTGTTTTTGTTTTGTTCTGTTTCTCATTTCCTCCTCATGGAATATTTTGCTGGGAATGTTCTGTGATGCCAGCTTTCTACCTGTGCATTCTTTTAAATTTTGTTTATCATGGAAGACTTTTATTTCATCTTCAAATCTGAAGCTTAGTTTTGTTGGATATAAAATTCTTGGTTGGCATCCATTTTCTTTCAGAGTTTGATATATTTTATTCCAAGACCTTTGAAGCTCTTTTTAGTATTTGGCAAAATTCACCTCTGTAGTTATCTGGGTCTGGACTTTTGTTTGCTGAGGTGTTTTTGATTACTGATTTAATCTCCTCTCATCCATCTATTCAGTTATTTTCTTTCCTTGTTAATCAAATGCCAAATAGCACAAACTCACAGAGATCCAAACAAAGGCACATTCTAGTGAAACTGCCAAAAGAAGAATATGAGGAAAAGTTTGAAAGTAGAAAACATGATTCATCACAGAAAATGCATCTTCAATTAGATTAACAAATAATTTGTCATCAGAACCCCTGTAGGCAAGAAGGAAGTGGAAAGGTATATTTAATCTGCTGAAAAACTATCCACCAAATTGAAGAAAGTAATATATGTCTAAATAAATAAATACAGAGGGGTGTTCATTATGTGAATTACAATAACTTAAATGAAAAACACACTGGGTTTTCAACATCAGGTTTGAAAAGACAAAAGAAAGAATCAATGAGTTTGAGGACAATCCAAGTGAAATTATCCAGTCCAGAGAGCAAAGAGGATAAAGGAAAAAAGAATCTAATACTCACAAGATGGTCCTGAGTGTAACAACATACACATAATGGGAATCTGAAAAAGAAGGAAGAGTGGGAAAGGGGAAGAAAGAATATTTGAGTAAATAATAGCCCCAAACTTCCCAAACATTTATATAAGACACAAAATTGCATATCCAAGAAACTTACCTGTAGCTACTTCTTTACTCTGGGAGAGTTTTGAGTGAAATGAAACATAAACAAACAAACAAATAAATAAGTCATGCTCCTTGCATCTGCATGTCTTGTTTTGTGTCTCTATAACAAAGTACCTGACCCTGAATACTATCTTAAATCAATGAGGTTCAGAGGTTAAGCCAGGTTGCAGTTTTGGAGTTCTGAAATTCTAAGATTGGGCAACCCCTTTAGATGACCTCTAGTGAGGATCTTCTGGCTATCTTGTGCCATGATGAACGATACTGACAAATGAGAGAAGTAGATCACATGGAGAAACAGGAAGCAGGGGAGACTCCAGGGTTAGATTTGCTCTTTTCATAATAATCAGCTCTTATGTGAATTAATTGGGGTCTTGTAAGAATTGCATTAATCCCTTCTGAGGGTAACCCCCAGACTTATCCACTTTACTCTAGGACCTCTTAAAAGTTTCACCACCTCAACAGCACTTGAAGAACAAGTTTCCAGCATATGAACCTTTAGGAACAAACCACATCCAAACCATACCATATAATTGCCTCAGAGAACTCCCAGGCAGGTCCACGTAAACAGATGCAAGTCCTTGGAATAAGGTTCACCATCAACCTTCTGGAATGAGGCACTCATGTCAGGAGGACAGAATGCTATTTTCAGGCCTGCATCATGGAAGACTTCACCAATATGCCTTTTCCTTTGCTGATTTTCATCTGAATCCATTCACATTGCTACACTATAACCATGAGCACGATCGCTTATCTGAGTCCCACAGTCCTTTAAGCAAATCACTGAGGATGGTCCCAGGGATCCTTGACATACCTGGTTTTATGAGCCCTATTGTATTTTGATAAAAGTTGGACATGTCTGTCATATCAAGTGACACAGCTGTTTTATTAATTGCAGTTTTAGTTTATGGAAATAGTTTCCTTTTTCTAATAATAATGTAGGCATGTGAGTAAATTGACCATTTTTTTTCTCTGTATATTGGAGAAAAGATTCATATTCTTTGGGATTTTGTTGTTACTACTGGAATCTCTGTTATCAGTGTAATTATGATTTGAGGTCTTTTTTTTAAATAAATTTTGAGAGTTACCTATGGATGCTATATGACTGTGGCAGACACGGGACACAGGGGAGCCCATGTGGGAACTCAGGGCTCAAATCTGACTAGCTTTGGATTTCTTTCTCTCCAGTTTATGTTTATTTCTAATTACAATGCTTTTAATTGTGTTCTTTAATATTTTCTTTCTCTGTTGTCATTGGTCATGAATTGTTTTTTTCTTCCCCACTGTTTTTTTTAATTTTCTTTAACCCAATTTGTGACTTATACCTGAATTTCTCATCTTCTTCCATCCTTCTTGTCTGTCTTCCTATGTGATTACTTTTCCATAGCTACTATTGAGTTTTTAACACTTGTACTTGACCCCAAAATTTCTAGTGTTAATCAATACTCTTCAAAGTTTTCTGAATATTCAGACTTAGAATCCTTGATTATTATTCTCCTCTGTTATATATGTGCAGTACATTAATTTTGCCTCATTTTCTATATCTCAAATTAGTTATCATGGTTATCACTATCAGCTTTATTATTATTGTATAACGTAAATTATTTTTCAGATTTACTCAGCCATGTGCCGGTTTCCATCATAACTCTTTTCCTTTCTTTCCTTTGAAAGGCATTCCCTCCTTGCCAATTTGCATTATTTAGTGGTTGTTTTGACTAGACTTTTTGAGTAGTAATGTTTCAGAATTTTTCCAAAATATGTTTTCCCCATTTTTTTTGAATAATAGTTTAGTATGTGTGAAACTAGATTGATAACCATCTTTCTTCTCTCTGCATGTCAAAGAAATAAGTCACATTCTTTTGGATTCTGATGGTGCTGCTAGAAACTCTACCATCAGATTAGCTATGATTCCATTGTGGGTTATATGATTTTTTTTTTTTTTTTTTGTATTTGACAGTTTTTAAGCAATCACTACTTAAAATGGTTTGGATATGAGGTCTTTCCCCAAAGTCCTGGGTTAAAGCAGGAATACTCAGAGGTGAAATGATTGAATCATGAGAGTTGTCACCTAATCAGTTCATCCTAATTTGAACGGACTCATTGGGTGGTAACTGTAGGCAGATGGCACGTAGCTAGAGGAGGTGGGTCACTGAGGCATGCCCTGAAAAGGTTATCTTCTTTGTGGCCCCTTCTAAACTTCCTCCCAGAAAGCTTTCTGGCTGCCATGATTTCAGCCGATTTCCTTTGCCATACACTTCCGCCACAATGCTCTGCTGAAGCTCAGGCCCAGAGCAATGGGATTGTGCCACCACCAGTGGAGAGCTGCTCTCTGATGGAGATGCCTATCTAAAGAGTTACGCCAGCCATCTTTATTTACATATGTCTCATCATCAGGTTAAAGTATATGTAACCAACCATTATTCTTTGTATTCAGGAAAGTTAAAGAAACTAGAACATCTATGTAGCTTTTCCACAGTTGCAATCCACAGTTGCAAAATGCAACCTTAGGAGCTTTGTGTGGCTCTCCAGAAAGTCCATAATTTAGAGTTACTGTTAAATAGGCAGGAACAGGAGAAGCAGAGCTGGTGAAACACTGTGGTTGTCTAGCATCAGAATTCCTTTATTCCCAAGAGCTATGTGCCTGAGATCAAGGTCAGAGTTGGTAGGGCTCTTGCACAGAACCTACACATGCAGGGCATTGCTGCTGCAGCTAAGCATCCCATGCCTTTGCACAGGAACATTCCCAGGCATCAGGCTTGCCACAGCCGTGAGGTCATCTGAGACCCCCAATCTCTGTCACTGGCCTCCCATCCTCTGTCACTGCTCTCCACAGGGTTGGTTGACAATAGACTGAACCTCCAAAACCATGATCTTAAACCAACTTTTCCTTCTCTTAGTTCTTCTTGTCAAGTATTTTGGTGACAGTTAGTAAAAACTGACACTGCCTTTGATATATTCCAAGTTCACTGTAACACATGATCATATCATATTCATTTAATAGTTGATACGATTCATTGCCTTTATGAAACAGAATGTAGTATGCTTTAAAACAAATATGAGGAATCTGAGACTTTTTTTTCTTAAAACTACTTCTAATTCTACATTCCAGAATTCATAGAAGATGAAAATTGAATTCTATTAATATGATCTATATAGCTTCCAAATCTCCTAATCTCTTTACCTCTACAAATGTTTCCATGTCTGTTTTTTGTTTGTTTGTTTGTTTTGTTTTTTTTAGTTTTTAAGTTTAGGAACCTATATTTTTAGTGTTTTGTTATATCTTTTGGTTTTTATTTCTTTTTCATGTCTTTTGTTATTTCAAATATACTAATTACATGTTCTTCTATTATCTGAAATTTGGAGGAGTCTCAATCTGCTATTAATTTGGACCCTCAACAAAGATTGTGCATAACTATTTTCCTCATGCATTTCATTATTTTAGATTGTCAGTTCACTTTTAATAACATTTTATCTGTGGAAATACTTTGCAGCCTGTATTTAGACCTTTTATAACAAACAGCTTTGGAGTTGACTCACAAGACACTCCAGGAGTATTACTGGTCTGAGACCAATTTTCAGATGAATGTCTTGGGACATGTATTGATTATTTAGGATTCTCCAGAGAAACAGAACTAATAGGTTATTATACCAGTGATTCATTATAAAAGTTTGCTGTGGCCTTATGTGATAATAGAGATTGGCAAGTCCAGAATCCTCAGAGTTGATATCCCAGTTCAGGTCCGAGGGTCAGAAGCTATTGTAAAAGCAGAAGAGAAAACCCCAGTTGGAAGATGGCAGGCAGGAAGAGCCAGTGGAAAGATCATCAGGCAGGAAAATTCTCCTTTACTTAGGGAAAGGTCAGCTTTTGTTCTATCCATTTCTTCAACTGATGTCATAAGACCCACCAACACTTTGAAGGGCAATTACTTTACTTAGACTATTGACATAAATGTTAATCTCTTCCAAAAGTACTCTCAGAGAAACACCCAGAATAATGTTTGGCCAAATATCATAGTAGCCTGTGCCCCATTAAGTTAAAACACAAAAATATCCATCAAACCACGTTCGTAGAGCCAAGTCAAATCCAATGCCAGTGTGAACCTAATTATTAAGGGAGAATTCTTTTATCTTTTGCCCTGAGCCCAGGTAAAATGAACTAAGTGCTTTGTGGTGGTGGTGGTAGTGGTGGTGGTGGTTGTGGTTGTTTTGGAGCCTCTTAATGCTGGTGAATAAAATATCAAATTCAATAATTCACTGATGATGCAGGTATATTTAGATAAGAGTTCTAGTTTTAATTTTTTACTATATCCTGGTTCTTGGGTTGCAAATGCAGGTGATTCTCTCAGCCTTACCTCCACTTGGGTAGTTGCTACATAACTCTTTTGTTTATTGGTCTTGACTACATTTCCTGCCTCTTAGATACTAAAGATTTCTCCATCATTCACATTCTTTGTGTAAGCTAAATTCTGCATTTAATGTAATATTTATTAAATCATTTTATAGTATTTCTAAGTGCTTATAGTAGGAAATTTTCAGGGCATTTAGTGTTCTATTAAGCTAACACCCCAAAGTCAAATCAATTATTGTTATGGTTTTGGGAACAATTTTGGGAAATAGTCTACATAAATATAAATTAACTCTACCTCTACATAAATAGAATATTACCATATACTAAAGCTCACGGAGTAGAAACGGTTATTTTTGAAAATACCTGAACCAAATTATGATCTTGTACTGTTTACTTCCTTTCTGTAGTGAGGAATTTCTGAATTTGGTCCCTTGAAACCTGATGTTTTAAAGCACAGTTGAGCTTTTACATGGTAAAATTGTATATGATTAATTGGGCACACAGACTTGTTCATCTTCAGATACATAAAATGACTAAAATAGTAGGTAAGTATTTTTATCTTTACATTTAAAAAGATTCCACATTTGAAGTTTCTGTAGTGGTTAGTGGAAAACATAAAATCACAAACTTTAATGAAACTCTTGATACATGCTTGATGTGCAGCAGCCCATGTTTTAAAAACCATCAGAGAAGGCAAGCTTCTATTCCCAAAGATGATGTATTATTCCCTGTTTGGTCACCCTGGACACAGAATGATGAGATACTCCTTGCCTCAGTTCCTGCCGAGTTCCATGTATGGAGACCTTTAATTAGATCCTGGGGCTGGTTTGATCTTCCGTAGAGAGGAAAGATTGCTGAGTGCAGATATCCATTGCAGAGATAAAGCTTGCAGCAGCTGGCAGATCCAACTGGGAAATTGCAAAAATATGGATTCCAACATGCAATTTTCAGGGAAGGCAATTATCTCAGGCGTAATAGAAATAATCCCAGTTTACCTGGGATTCTCAAGAAATTAAGCGGAGGTCTACTTTTTAAACAACTTATTAAGCAAACTACTTTAACATAGGATTTTATTTCCAGAAAAGTTAGAAGATAGTACAGATAATTTCCATTTATCATTAAGTCAACCGAGGCTCCTTTTGGCTGTAACAGGTTTTCAGCTTACCTATTTTTTGATGACATTAGAATTTTTAGAAGCACTCATCATGAACCAATCAATTGGGATTTGTCTGGTGTTTTCTCATAATTAGATTGGAGTAATGAGTTTTTGGGAGAAAGACCACAGGTGTAAAGGGCCATTTTCAACACATCATATCAAAGGCACATTCTAAAAATGCGACTTGCCACTGTTGCAGTTAATCACTGATCGCCTGGCTGAGCAGGGTTATAAGGTCACTCTTTTTCCCCTTTCCATAAGTCTTTAGAAGGAAGTCACTAAGCATGTGAGGGCAGGTGACTCTGCTGCAGCTTCTCGAAGGCACAGCTACCTTCATAGCATTTTTGGAATTCTTTTACTTGAGAGATTTTTCTGTGATAATCTTTTTATTTATTGCTTTGGTCACTGGTTTATGTCAGTATGGACTCATGGACACGTATGCTATATACTTTGTGCTGTAATCCAATACTAACTCGTTTGTATTTTACTACACTTGTTTCATCTTTGGCCCCTGAAAGCTCTTTCTGTTGATTCCTATGTCACTTTGACAAACTCTTATCACTTTGATTTGTTTGGGTGAACACTTCCTTACTTTCTGACAGGTCCAAATCCAAATGCTTATTTCATGCCCCAGTCCTAGAATCAGCCGTTTTTCCAAGCATGTATGGTTCTTTTAACTGAAACATGGTGTGCTCATCACTGTTGAGATATTATTGCTTTAGGTTTTCTCAGAGGATATATTCTTATGTGGAAATATATTCTTATGTGGAATAACTTCCTGTATATGCACATATTAACATATCTGTTTTCTTGTGTTTTTATTTGCTCTTTTTAGATATTCATGACAGTAGGGTGTATTGTGACACATTATACATACATGGAATGTTATGGTTTAGATGTGGTGTCCCCAAAAGCTCATGTGTGAGATAAATGCAAGAAGGTTTTTGATAAACGATTGAGTCATAGCATTAACCTAATCAGTGAATTGATCCCTGATGGGGTTATCTGAGTGGTTACTGAAGTGGGAGGGTGTGGCTGGTTGAAGTGGGAACTGAAGTGTATATTTGTATCTGGCAAGTGGATACCTCTGTCTCTGTTCCCTGATCACCAGGTGAGCTGCTTCCCTCTGACACACTCTTTCACCATGATGTTCTGTCTCACCTGGAACCCTGAGGAATGGAGCCAGCCTTCTATGGACCAAAGCCTCTGACACTGTGAGTCCTCTAATAAACTTGTCCTCCTCTACAGTTGTTCTGGTTGGGTCTCTTTAGTCACAGTGGTGAAAAAGCTGACTAAAACATGGAGTATAAGTGATTCTAATTAGAATCCCATTCTTGTGGTTGTTCATGATGTGGAGTTTCACTGGTTGTGTATTCATATATAAACATAGAAGTGATATGTCTGATTCATTCTACTGTTCTTCCTTTTTCCATACCTGCTCCCTTCCTTTCATTCCTCTTTGTCTAATCCACTGAACTTCTGTTCTTACCACAACATTTGTTGTGTGTTAGCATTTGCATATCAGAGAGTACATTTGACCTTTGGCATCTGGGTTTGGCTTATCTCATGTAGTATGATGAACTCCAGATCCATCCATTTAACAGCAACATTTTTAAAGTCATTCTATTTTTATGGCCGAGTAATATTCCATTATGTATATATACCACATTTTCTTTATCCATTCCTCTGTTGAAGGGCACCAAGGTTGGTTCCATAGCTTAGCTATTATAAATTGTGCTGCTATAAACATTGATGTGGTAATATGTTGATTTTAATTATTTTGAGTGTACACCAGGAGTCAGATAACTGGGTCAAATGATGGTTTCATTCCTAGTTTTCTGAGGAATCTCAATACTTCTTTCCAGAGTGGTTGTACCAATTTACAATCCCACTAGCAATATATGAGTGTACTTTTTCCCCCACATCCTCTCCAACATTTATTTATTGCTAGTTGCTAGTTTTAATCTATATGTATATATATAAATATATATATATATATATATATATATATATATACTTTTTTTAGTTGTAGATGGACACAATACCTTTATTTTATTTATTTATTTTTATGTGGTGCAGAGGATTGAACCCAGTGCCTCATATGTGCTAGACAAGTGCTCTACCACTGAGCTACAACTTCAGACCCTGTTATTTGTATTCTTGATAACTGCCATTTTGACTGGAATTAGATGGAATCTCACTGTAGTTTTAATTTACATTTACTTGATTGCTAGGGATGCTGAAATATTTTTTCGCCTATTTTTTGACCATTCATATTTCTTCTTCTGTGAAGTGCCTGTTCAGTTCCTTTGCCCATTTATTGATTGGGTTATTTATTTTTTAGGTGTTAAGGTTTTTGAGTTTTTTGTATATCCTGGAGATTAATGCTCTATCTGAAGTGCAGGCAGCAGACTTTCTCCCATTCTGTAGGCTCTCTCTTCATGTTCTTAATTCTTTCCTTTGCTATGAAGAAACTTTTTAGCTTGATACAATCCCATTTATTGATTCTTGATTTTATTTCTTGCACTTGAGAAGTCTTGCTGAACTGTAGTGACAAAAACAGCATGCTATTGGCACTGAAACAGACAAGAGGTCCAATGGAACAGAATAGAAAGCATAGAGACATACCCTCATAAATACAGTTATATCATACTAGACACAGCTGCCATAAACATGCACTGGAGAAACGATAGCATCTTCAACAAGTGGTGGTGCTGGGAAAACTGGAAATCCATATGTAGCTAAATAAAATTGAACCCCTATTTCTCACTTTGCACAAAGCTCAACTCAAAGTGGATCAAGGACCTTGCATAGCCCAGAGAAACTGCACCTATTAGAAGACAATGTAGGCCCAAATTTCCATAATGGTGGCTTAGGAACTGGCTTCCTCAATAAGACTCCTGAAGTCCTAGAAGTATATCTGTTCTTGACATGTGTATTTGTATGAAAATAAACAATGGTTCATTCTGATGTCTCCAATTCCACCTCCAATTCATGGACACACAGATCATTTTAGCCTTCATACCCTGCTTATCTATAACCTCCTGCTCCAGGAGTGAAAACTTGGGTTTCCACTCTCTGCATCTCACTTATGTAATTTTTCATTTTGGCACACAGGTACTGAATATGTGTAGAACTTTTTCATCTGTACCCTATGTGGAACTCTTTTGTCAGTTAGGTCATTCTTATGCAGTTCCTTTTGCTGGTAGTCTACAGACCCCACACATTTCTAAAGTTACTTAGATCAGAAACTTTTCTCATATTCCTTTCATTAATAGAAATCAGATTATTTTTTCACACTCTGCATTCTTCCCATACATAAATGTGCACGCTACCAGTTGTAAAATGTCGTGGAGTTTGAAAAACAGCTTAGTGTTATGTATCTATCATCATGGTGTCATACAAAATAGTTTTGCCATCCTAATAAAAAAATTCTTGTTCACTTCTTATTGAACATTCCATTCCCTGAGCCTGTGGAAATCACTGAACAGTTTACTATCTCTGTAGTTTTGAGTTCCCTGTCATGATGAATAAACGGAATCATACTGTACACAGTCTTTTTAAGTGGATTCCTTTCACTTAGATGTATATGTTCAGTTTCCTCCACGTCTTTGCATGACTTGAAAACTCTTTCTTTTTTATGGTTGAATAGTATAGACATACCACCATTTAAAAAATCTATTCTCTCCTTAAATATTCATTCCTTCCAGTTTTGGATAATTTTGAGTATATGTTTACTTGCGGGTTATTGTGTGGATGCAGTTTTTAAATCAGTTGGGTAACATGTAGATGTACAATTAGTGAAGAGTATGGTTTGGTAGGCTGAAAGGTGGCCAGCAGACATACCCAGTTTCTAATCCTTAGAATTTGAAAATATTACATTATGGGGAAAAATAAACTTTTCAGGTGTGACAAAATTAAGAATCTTGAAATGGGGGAAACTATCCACATTATCTGACCCTAACTAAGAGTTCTTAAAAGGTTTTTATAAATAATAGGCAGAGGCAAAATTGACTGCAGTGTTAAAGATCACGTGCCAAATCAGAGAGAGAAATTTGAAGATAATGTACTGCTAGCTTTGAAGATTGAGCAAAGGGTCAAGAGCCAGGGAATGCAAGGAATTTAGCACTGGAAACTGGAAAAGGCAGGGGCATGAATTTCCTCCCAGAATTTCCAGAGAGCAGCATTCCCACAAAGAACTTTAACCCATTGAAACTGATTTTGCACTTCTAATGTCTGGAACTGTAAAAGAATAAATTTGTGTTAAATCATCAAATGCATGGTAATTTGCTTTAGCAGCAGTACTGAACTAATAAATATGGTAAAAGTATTTTTAGTGTTGTAAAAATCTACCAAACTGTCTTCCAATGTAACTGTTCCATTTTGCATTGCAATTGTCAATGAATGAAAATTTCTTTTTATTTCCTCACTGTATCCAGCAATTGGTGTGTCAGTTTTTTTTAATTAATTTTAGACATTCTATCCAGTATATATTGATAATTCATTATTGTTTTAATTTGCATTTCCTTAATGGCAAAAGATGTTGAGGATTTTTTCACATGCTTTCTTTTTTACAATCTGTATATTTTCTTTAGTGATGTGCCTTTTTAGGTCTTTAGCAAATTTATTTATCATGTCAGTTGCTTTCTTATGGTTGACTTTTAAGAATTCTTTGTGTATATCTAATATAAGTTCTTTATTATATATGGGTTTTGCAAACATTTTCTTCCAGTTTGTGGTTTGCATGTATATTCTTCTGTTTTTGTCTTTTAGAGAATAAAAATTTTAATTTTTATAAATATTATCAATTTTTCTTGCATGAATTATGTTTTTTGGTATTATGTATAAATTTTTCTAAATTAAAGTCCCCTAGATTATTACCTATTTTTTCCTACAAGTTTTATGGTTTTGCATTTTGCAGTTAGTTCCCTAATGTATTTGTTTTTTGTTTTTTTTTTTCTATAATACGTAAGACTGTTGTGGAGGATCACTTAATCGCTGTTGTGGAGAAGGTTCTACACTGAGGAATCACTGTAGGCCTACGAATGTGAACACCTGTAGGCCCGTGTGGCCTGCCCACAAGCTCTCCTCTGCACTCTGGCACATTCCAGAAAGGCTCTCTATCACTGAGTACATTCCCAGCCTCACTCGTTCCTGACTTTAGGAAGAAAACTCTTTTTCCACCACCAAGTATAATGTCCACTGTAGGTTTGGGGCGATGCTGTCAAGATGAAGAAGTTCACTTATGCATGTAACTTGCTAAGAACTTTATCAAGATTGGGTGTTGGACTTCAACAATTTGTGTGTTTGTGTCTGTGTACATGTGTGTGTGAGTTAGTATGGTCAATTTTTCTTCTTTTTGTACTTGTTGATACGGTAGATTGCTTCCACTGACTTTTAAGTGTTGAATCAGGCTTGCCATGCTGTGATATGGGCTTGGTTAGGAAGTATAATCATTTTTATACTGTTTTTGTTAATATTTTTATTGAGGATTTTCACATGTATTTATGTGAGACAGTGGTTTGTAGTTTGCTTTTCTGGTATGTTATCTAATTTTGGTTTTAGATTAATGCCTGTCTGGTAGAATAAATATGAAACCTTCCTCTCTTTTTATCTTGAGCTGACTTTTCTTTCTTTCTTTTCTTTCTCTCTCTCTTTCTTTCTTTCTTTCTTTCTTTTTTCTTTCTCTCTCTCTCTCTCTCTCTCTCTCTCTCTCTCTCTCTCTCTCTCTCTTTCTCTCTCTCTCTCTCTCTTTCTCATTTCTTTCTTTCTTTCTTTTTCTTTTTTGCTTTTTGGTACCAGGGATTGAACCCAGGGGCACCAAATCTGAGCCACATCCCAGTCCTCTTTATTTTTTATTTTGAGACAGGGTATCACTAAGTTGCTCAGGGACTCACTAAGTTGCTAAGGCTGACCTCAAAATTGTGATCCTCCTGCCTCAGCTTCCTGAGTTGCTGGGATTACAGGTGTGTGACACCACACTGGCTTCAGGTGATATTTTCTGAAGTGAAGATTTGGTATTCTTTCTGCCTAAGTGTTTGGGAGAATTCATTAGTAAGACCACATCAGCCTGGTACTTTGTTTTGGGCAGTGATTAATTATTAACTCAATTTCTTTAATAGATGTTGGACTAAATAATCTTTTACCTTGTGTGGGTTTTGGTAGCTTGTCTTTTTCAAGAAATTGCTGTATTTCATTTAAGTTACTTAACTCTGTTCTTTCAAATTACGTAACTTAAATGAAATACAGCAATTTCTTGAAAATAATAATTTTTACACTATTTCTAATGCCTATGTGATTAATAATGATACTTTGTTTTAATTTTTAACATTGTAATTTGTAAGTTATTTTTCTTTTTACTAGGTTTTTTTTTACTAGGTTTGTCAAATTTATCAATCTATTTAATGAAGCATATTTTAGTTTCGTTGATTTTATTCTATTATCTTAATTTTAACTTAATTAATTAGTTTTTTTAAAAAATATTTTTCTTCTGCTTGTTTTAGTTTTAAGTTGCACTTCTTTCTCTAGTTTCCTAAGATAGAAGCTTAGGTTATTGATTTTGGAGGTTTCTTCATTTCTAATATGTTCTTTTTTTATTATAAATTTCCCCTTGTGACAGTCAAGCATTGTTTAATGAAGAAACACATTCTGAAAAGTGCATATGTGGGTAGTTTTGTCAGTGGGTGAACATCTTAGCATGTACATACACAAACCTAGGGGGGATAACTACTATACCCCTAGGGAATATGATATGACCAGTCACTCCTAGACTACAAACCTGTACAGCATGTTACTCACCAGATACTGTAGGTAATTGTAACACGATGGCAGGGATTTGTGTGTTTAAACTCATGTGCTCCTATAAAAGGTATAGAAGTATAATATATAATAATAAAATTTGTATACCTATAGGGGGCACGTAGTCCAAATAGAGTTTGCAGGACTGGAAGCTGTGCTGAATGAATCAGTGAGTGAGAGGTGAGTGAGTGAAGGCCTCAGACATTACTGCACACTACTGTAGACCTTAGAAACATTGTTCACTTAGGCTGCACTAAATTTACTTAGAGTATTTTCTTTCATCAGTAATAAATTGACCTTGCCTTATGGCAATATTTCTACTTCATACAATTTAAATTTTTTATCTTTTTGACTTTTTCATAATAACCTTGAATTTAAAACACAAACACATATATGGTTGTACAAAAACATTTTTATGTGTACTGTAAGCTTTAAACTATTTAAATTGTTTTTATTGGTGCATCTTAGTTATAGAGTGGTGGATTTCATTTTGACATATGCACACATATATAAAAACAAAACTTGACAAATTTCCTTCCTGGATAACACCCTACTCTCATCTCCTCCCTCCCCTTCCCTCTATCCTAATGGTCACCCTTCTGCTTTCATGGTGTCCCTTTTCCACCTCAGCTTCCACAAATGAAGGAAAACTTATAATAATTTATCTCTGAATCTGGTTTATTTTACCCAAAACTATAGTCTCTAATTCCATCCATTTTCCTATAAATGACATGATTTTGTTTTTCTTCATGACTGAATAAAACCCTATTGTGTATATATACCACCTTTTGTTTATTCATTTATCTGTTGATGGAAACCTAGGTTCATTCCAAAACTTGGCCATTGTGAATTGCACGGCCATAAGCAAGGATATGTAGGTATCTCTACAGTGTGCTGGCTTTTCAACTGTCTTAGGTAAATATCAGTGAGTGGTGGGGCTGGATTCTATGGTGGCTTTATTTTTAGATTTTTGAGGAGCCTGTATACTGGTTTCCATAGTACTAGTTTGCATGTATCCAATAGTGTATGAGAATTTTTTTTCTCTGACATTCTTGCAGCATTTATTGTTATTTGTATAAGTGATTGGCATCCCACGTGGAGTGAGATGGAATCTCAGTGTTGTTTTCACTTGCATTTCCCTGATGGTTAAAGATGTTAAACATTTTTTTCACATGATTTTTTGACCATTCGTACTTCTTTTGAGAAATGTCTGTTTAGTTCCTTTGCCCACCTGTTGATTGGGTTATTTGACATTTTAATGTTGGTTTTTGAGTTCTTTATATATTCTATATATTAATCCTCTGTTGGAAGAGGAGCTGGCAAAGATCATCTTCCATTCTGTTGATGTCTTTTCACTCTGTTAATTGTTTCCTTTGCTGTGCAGAAACTTTTCAAATTGATGCCATCCTATTGATTCTTTCTCCACTTCCAAGCCATACAGTGTTATGGGGCGCAACTTAAGAACAGACTGATCACCACTGAGAAGCCCAAATTTGAGAGTCTTTATTAAGTTGGCCGACTGACTATCTCACACAATGCCCCCAAAAATGGCTATTGGGAGAACAGCCCCTACCACAGGGTTGTAGGGGTTCTTATACCAAAAATCACATTACTCATAAGTGTCTGTTGCTATGATTCAAAATTACACATTAACATCATGAGATCATCGACAGAGGGGAAAGTGGGTCAAAATGACCCTTACCTAGGTACAAACTAAAGAATGGTTACTAACAATCACTGTTCACATGGTACATTGTTTAGGAGCAATAGGAATTGAAAAAGAGCAATTTTTCTTTACATAGGAATTATCTTTCTATATTGTTAAACATGTCACACTAAGTAACTTATGATGGGCACAGAGCCCATCACATACAGGTCCTGTTAAGGGAGTCTTTGTGCCTATAAGTTAGCGTTTTTTTCCCTAATTTTTCTTCTAACAGTTACAAAGTTCATGGTCTTGTACTTGGGTCTTTGATCATTTTGAGTTTACTTTTGTATAAGGTGAGAGACGGGATCTAATCTCACTCTTTTACATATGTATATTCATTTTTTCCAGTAATGTTTGTTAAAGAGTCTTTCTTTTTTTTTTTTTTTTTCATACCTCAAGCTTTATTTCAATTTTTTTACTATTTAAATTCTTGGTTAAAAATTAAGACACAAACACACATGCTAGCTTAGACCCGCACAGGGTCACGACCATCAGGCTTCCTTCCACCTCTATGTCCTGTGCCATTGGCAGTGACACACATGGAGCTGTCACCTCCCACACCACAGCGCCTCCTCCGGAGCATCCCGAGGAACTATCCGAGGCTCTTCAGAAGGAGGGGTCAGTCTTCTCAGAAACATGTCCATGGGAGTTTGCTTGGCTTGTTTCTTATTTTAGCACAGATTGGCTTATAAGTTGGTAAAGCACCATTAATATTTCTGTTTATTGATGACAGCCTTTCAGTGTTGGGTCCACGTTTCCAAACTTTTTCAGGAAATTGAGATTTGCAAAAGCTTCTCTTAAACCTTTCACTGTGAACTTTCTTGGGGATTCTTCTTTTTCTTCTCTTGAAATTTCCTTTTTTTTTTTGACTTTTTCTCCCATATTTTCCTATTCCAGTTGCATTGTAATCTTATGTCATATATGTGATTCATCATTGACCTAACCTGCTATGTAGCACTGACTGTAGTTGCATCCCACAAATTCTGGTGATTTGCATTTCCTTTTTATTTAGTTTAAAATATATATGCATATTCTACTTTTTTGAGAGTTATTCTTTTACTTGTTTGATTTAAAAGTGTATTTAATTTCTAAATGGGGGGATTCCCCCCCATTCCATTATTGATTTATAGTTTAATTCCACTAAGGTCTAAGGAAACACTTTGTATGATTTCTATTCTTCTGAATTTTCTAAGGTATGCTTTATGACCCAGAACTTGGAGAGTGTTTCATGTGAACCTGAGGTGTGTTCTGCCATTGCGGGATGAAGTACACTCTACACGCCAATTAGATGGAGTTGATTGATGGTGGTGCTCATGTCAGGTATATCATTAGTAATTTTTTGTCAATGATAGCTATCAATGACTGAAAGGAAGGTGTGGAATTCTCTGTAATGTCAAATTATCCATTTCTCTTTTAATGATACTGGTTTTAGCTTATGTATTTTGATACTTTTAATTTTCTAGGTTTATACATATTTAGGAATTTTATGTTATTGTTGCTACATTATTTTTAATTAACTTTTTGTTGGAGTATTATAATAAACAATATAATTATAACTATAATTGGATTCATTATGCCATATTTGTACATGCCCATAGCATAATTTGATGAATTTTTATTCCATTTTTCTTCCCCTTTGTCCCCTTCTTGACCTGCTTACTCTACTCAACTGACCTGCTTCCTATAATAATAATTATTATTATTTTAGTTAGTGTATTATAATTATGTATAAGCAGGATTCATTGTAGTATAAATTGTGGTTTAAATAGAGGATTTTTATAAAACCATTTTATTTATTCTTATAAAACAAATATTTTACAAAACAGTATAATATTGATTGCCTGAAAGCTTATATTTTTTTTTTTTTAGTATAAAGGATTGTATCCAGGGGCACTTAACCATTGAGTCACATCCCCAACCCATTTCTTTTAATTTTTTGAGATAGTCCTCACTAAGTTGCTTAGGGTCTCGCTAAGTAGCTGAGGTGACTTTGAACTTGCCATTCTCCAGCCTCGGCCTCCTCAGTCACTGAAATTACAGCTGTGTGCCTTGTGCCCGTCTATAATATACATTTTTAACAGGTCAAAGTCAACTTCAAACGTGTTTTTAAACTGCAGATAATAATTATGTATGCTTGTGGGGTATAATGTGATACACATATACATTGTGGAATGATTAAATCAAGTTAATCTATATGATTGTCACCACACATTCTTATCATTTCTTCAAGGTAAGAATGTTTAAAATATGGTCTTCCAGCAATTTTGAAATATACATTACTATTAATTATAGCTAGTGTGGTGCACAATGACTCACTAAAATTTATTCCTCTAGTTTATTGGAAACTACCTTTTGACTAACATCACCCTGTTTTCTGTTCACGCCTTTGGACCCTTGCCCCAGGCCCCTGGTAATCACCATTCTGCTCCCTACTCTTAGAGTGGCAGTTTTAAATACACAGATAAGTGACCTCATGGATCCCACACTGACAGGTTTTCACTAATCGGGAGACTGTTATTTCACCAAGCATCATATCCTCCACGTTCATCATCATTATTGCAAATGACTGAGTTTCTTTCCTTTTTTTTAAGGCTGAATAATATCTCACTGCATATATGCCACATTTTCTTTATCTATTCATTTGCTGATGGACCCTTATGTTGTTGGCATATCCTGGCTATTGTGAATAATGCTTCAGTGGATACAGGATTGCAGAACCTCTTTAATACACTGATTTCACCTCCTTTGTATATACACCCAGAAGTGGGACTGTTGGATCACACATGATAATTCCATTTTTAGATTTTTGAGGAAACTTGATACTATATTCCAGAAATGGGTGCACCAATTTACATGACCACCAATGGTGAGGTCTTCCCATGTTTATTAACATTTCATCTTTTTGAGAGTAGACGTTCTAACAGGTATAAGTAGTTTTCGTCTGTGGTTTTAATTTGCATTTCCCTGATTAGTCATCAGAGAAAAAATTTTTAAATATAACTTTTGGCCCTTTATGTATCTTCTTTTGAAAAATAGCTATTTAGAGCCTTTTTGCATTTGTAAATAGGGTTATTTGTTTTCTTGCCATGGTGTTGTTTGAGTTTCTTATGTAGCCTTGATATTAGCAACTTGTCACATGTATGGATCGCAAATACCTTATCCTGATCTATTGGTGTCTCTTCACTCTGTTGTTTCTTTTGCTGTGCGGAAATTTTGTAATTTGATGAAACCCCATTTGTCAATTTTTGCTTTTGTTATCCTATTCAAGAAATTATTACCCAGACCAATGTCATGTAACTTTTCTCCTAGATCATTTTCCTACAAGTTTTATGTTTCAGGTCTTACATATAAGTCACTAATCCATTTGGAGTTGATTTTTGTATGTTTGAGTCCAATAGCATTATTCTGTTTGTGGATATCCAGTTTTTCTAACATCATTTATTGAAGACTATCCTTTTCCCTTTGTGTGTTTTTGGTACTTTTGTTGAAAGTCAATTGACCACTAATGCTTACGGGTTTATTTCTGAGCTCTCTATCTTGTTGACCTCATCATTGTGTCTGTTTTTATGCCTGTGTCATGCTATTTTGATTACTCTAGCTTTGTCATAAAGTTTGAAATCAGGTAGTATGATTCCTATTATTTGGATGTGGAGTATCTCCTAAAGAACAGGTGTTGGTCCCCAGCCTGGTGCTACAGAGAGGTGACGGCAGCTTTCACAGGTGGCACCTAGTGGAAAATCTTAGGTCGTTGGAGAGGTGCCCTCTGAAGAGACTACAAGACCCTGGTCTCTTCCTTTTCCCGCTTTTGATTCCCAGCCACGAGGTGAACTGGGTTTTTTACTACACAGTCCCTCTGTGACATACGGTGCTGCTGCCACAGGCCCAAAGCAAGAGGGCCAGTCATAGACTGTGAGCCGAAATTATCCTTTCCTATTTTGAGTTGATTAATTCTCAGGTATTTGTTGTAACCTGTGTGTTTATAGTAACAGAAAGATGACTAACAGTGATGCTCCCAGTTTTAGGCTCTCTGTTTAAGATCACTGTGGCTAAATTTGAGGTGTTTTATGGTCTCATAAATTTTAGAATATTTTTCTATTTTTGTGGAAAATGACATTGGAATTTTAATAGGGATTATATTGGATCTGTAGATCTAATATATCTACAATGTATCTGAGTAGTTTGAATGCCTTAAAATATTAATTCTGTCAATTCATGAATATGAGATATCTTTCAATTTATTTCTATCATCTTCCATTTAATTAGTGTTTTACTGTTTTCATAATACTGATCTTTAACCTCCTTGGTGAAATTTGCTCCTAAGTACTACATTTTATTTGCCGATGTTATTTTAAATAGAACTGTTTTCTTAATTGGTTTTACAAATGATCCATGGCATATAGTGCATAGTATTGCTAATGATTTTTTTACCTGTAATTTTACTAAATTTTTAAATTTTTTTTAAATTTTTACATACTGAATTTTGATTCATT
Organism: Sciurus carolinensis; assembly: GCF_902686445.1. Lineage (NCBI taxonomy): Eukaryota > Metazoa > Chordata > Mammalia > Rodentia > Sciuridae > Sciurus > Sciurus carolinensis. The sequence continues at coordinate 70,235,003 of NC_062215.1, read as the reverse complement.
GTACACAAATGGGGTACATCTTTTCATTTCTGTTGTTGTGCATGATGTAGATTCATACCATTCATGTAATCATGCATGTACACAGGGTAATGATGTCTGTCTCATTTCACCATTTTTCATACCCCCCCATTTCTCTCTGTAATCTAAAGTTCCACCCTTTGACCCAGTTATCCCACTCCTCCATTTAAACCCAAAGGACTTAAAATTAGCATACTACAGTAAAGCAATCACATCAATGTTTATAGTAGCTCAATTCACAATATCTAGATTGTGGAACCAACCTAGATACCTTCAACACATGAATGGATAAAGAAACTATGGTATACATATTATTCAGTCATAAAGAATAATAATATTATGGCATTTGCAGATAAATGGATGGAATTGGAGAATATCATGCTAACTGAAATAAACCAATCCCAAAAAACCAAAGGCAAAATTTTACTGAATTTAAAAAAATCAGTTCTAACAATATTTTTAGTGGAGTCTTTAGTGTTTTCTATGTATAAGACCACGCTGTCAGCAGAGAATACTTCACTTCTTCCTTTCCTATGTGATGTCTCTTATTTCTTTATGTTGCCTGATTGCTCTGACGAGGACTTCCTGTACAATGATGAACAGAAGTGGTGGGAATGGGCATCTCTGTCTTGTTTCTGAACCAATGACGTGATGTTATCTGTGGGTTTGTCACGTGTGACCTTCAATGTGCTGAGATGCATTCCTTCCATGCCTAATTCATTGAGGGATTTTATCATGATAGATCGTTGAATTTTATCAAGTGCTTTTTCTATCTTTCAGATAATTAAACCATTTTGCATGTAGTGCAGGTACCTTATAACACAACATTCTTCCCTCTCACCCAGCAGATAATGCTGTCATTCATTTCACTTATCTATATACTATAATCATATACTGTGTTATTAAAATTATTTCAAATTTCATTAAACAAATTTACTTTATAGATCAATTAGAAATTAGGAAAATAAAATTTCTTGCTTTATACTCATTTTTTGTCATATTCTGAAGCACTTCCTTCCTTTAAGTAGATCCAAATGTCTAACATGCATTATTTTAATTCTGCCTGAAGTATTGCTTTCTGAAGTTGTTGCAGGGCAGGTCTTCTTGTTATGAATCATCTCAATTTTGTTCTGAGAAAATTATTTTTCTTCCCCATTCAAAGCAATGTCCAGCTCAATGTAAATTTCTAAGTTGGTGGGTTTTTTTATGCTTTGAATATTTTATTCCATTCTCTTCTGTTTGCATGTTTTCTAATGCAAAGTCCAACTTAATTCTCATCCTTGTTCCTCTATATGTACCTCCCCCACCTACTGAACTTCTTTTTTTTCCTCTTCCTCTTGGGTTTTTTACAGTTTTAATATGATATCTGTACATGTCAAGGGAAAGGCAGTATTTATTCTGCTTGGTATTCTCTGATCTCCCTGGATCTATGATTTGGTATTTATTTTACATCTGAAAGATAAGTTTTCAGCTATTAATACTTCAAATATTTTTCTTTTCCAGACTCTCATTCTTTTTCCAGTGTACTGATTCCTCATTGTTATACTTTTTGATATTGTCTCATATTTTCTGAATGATTTGTTATACTTTATTGTTATTATGAATTCTTTATCTTTTATTATTTTTCTTTTTTTCTTTACTTTCTATTTTGAGAAGTTTCTTTGGGCCTGTTTTCAAGATCACTATGTTAAGTTTAATGATAAATATGAAGAAGACATTCTTTATTCTTACATGTTTTTTAACTATAGCATTTAAGTTTGATTCTTCCATAGAGTTTTTATCTTTGCCAACATTACCCATTTCTTTTGGATGGCATCTACTTTTTTAATTACAGGTTTTACCAAATTGATCATAGCTCTTTTAAATTCTATGTCTAATAATTCCAACATGTGTGTCATATCTAAGCCTGGTTGTGATATTTTTCTTGGCTTTTGAAACGAGATTCATTTTTTTGGTTGTTATTGTTGAAATCCAGCCATTTTAAATAGGGTAATAGAAACTTAGGTAAAGAAACCTTTCACATGAAGACTTATGCTAGTCTGGTCAGTGGCTGGACTGTATTTAATTTTTACTTTAAGGCATTCGAACCCCTCTGGTGTCCTTAAAATTGTTTTTACTTGACTCTACGTCTTCCCTGTGTACCCCTCCTCAGAGAGGCCGTCTATCTGGTTGCTCCTTGCATTTTACCTTACGGCATTTTGATATTATGTTGGAGTCTTCTTGGTGCAGTGAGAAGATGTAGCCTAGAGATGGTGTTGAATAGGATTCTTACTAAATCTCAACTCTTTTCTGACTTGTAACCTTCACAGATATTTCCCCGTAGATCTGGTTTTGGTCTTCCTGTCTGCTGTGTCATTCCCAATCTATGTCTTTGAAGCTATAGTCCCTATAGACTCTCTTCCCAGTTAGGTGAGACTTGAAGTATGGAGGGAACTGGAAAGGGGCTCAGTCCCTTTACTGGAATAAGGCTCTGGCAAATCCTCCCCTGTGGAGTAGCCTCTGGAGAGCAGGAGCCTCTGAATGTGGTTTACATTGACTACACATTGCTTCTTGGCTATGCTCTCCGGGAATCTTTCTAGATCTTCCCCCTTCTAATTTGATAGGATTCCCAGAGGTAAAGCCACAGAAGTCTGTGGTACTCCAAGGTTGTGGACTTTAGAGTTTCTCAGCCAGACCAGTCCACTTTAAGCCTTTAACTATTTGTTGAAATTACCATTTAAGTGCTACACAATTTCTGTTCTGTCTTGCAGTAAAAGGACCTGTTCTACAGATCTGGGTATGGGAAATTGATCTGCAACCTCAGTTTCCTGAGGGGGCTAAGAAAGTTTGTTAATTGATGCTCAATTTGTCCTGCTTTTTCTTATGGTGAGCATACCTGAGTGATTCAAGCCCTTTTCTCACTACAACTGGAGTTGAAGTCATGTAAGAGATGTTTGCATGTGCTTTGAAGTTAAGGTTTGGTTTCTTCCTTTTTCTAGAGAAGAATCCCTCTCAAGTGTCCACTCTTTTGTAGTTTATTGCCATTTTATTCACTATGCACACATCTGTAGGCTTCTACTCAAGTATGAAACAATGGTCAAAAAGGAGGATAATGTAATTGACTGATCAGGCATGGGTTCTACTAATACTAATACTAATAGGTATGAGGTACCCCTCCAAAATTCATGTATGAGAGAATGCAATAATGCTTAGAAGTGAAATGATTAAATTATGAAAACTTTATTTTTTCCTTTTTAATTCTTTAATTTTTTAAAATTTTATTTTATTAGTTCATCTTAGTTATACATTACAGTAGAATCCATTTGGACAAAATTACGTAAGCATAGGTTACTTCTTATTCTAATTAGGACCTCATTCTTGTGGGTGGGCATAACAATGGTGGGGTTCACTTAGGTATTTTCATATGTACACATAGGAAAATTATGATAGATTCATCCTACAGTCTTTCCTATTCTTATCCTCTCTCCCTTTCTTTGGTTCCATTCGTTTAATCCACTGAACTTCTCTTGTCTCCCCGCCACCTTCCTTATGGTTTAGCTTTCACATATCATTGAAAATATTAAACCTTTGGTTTTTTGGAATTGGGTATTTCACATAGCATGAGAGTCTTCAGATATATCCATTTACTGACAAATGTCATAAAGTCTTACTTCTTTATGGCTGAGTAATATTCAATTGTGTATATATATACCACGATTTTTTTTTATCCATTCATCTATTGTTGATCATCTAGATTGGTTATGTAGCTTAGCTATTGTAAATTATGGTGCTATAGACATTGATGTAGTTGTGTTGAAGCCAGAATTGGGGACAGGAAGTTAGTGTAGAAATAGGGGATCAGTCAAATCAAGGAAATGGAGACTATATGAAAGCTGTCTGCCTCTGGAAGTTGGACACTGCCCCTGGGAGAATGGAATGTCAAGGATCTTCAAGTCCATCGATTACCAAATTTACCTGCCCTTATCAAGGACTGCAGGCAAGGAACTGCTAATTAATGCCCCCTGGTCCCTTGCCTGGATGAATCACTTTGGGGTCCCTGCCCCATCCACTTCTCATTTTTTATATCTCACCTGCAAAACTGGGCCTAGTCAAGTAGGCAGGAAGGAGAGATAAGGGAGTAAAGAAGTAGAGAACAAAAGAGACCTTAACCTATAAAAGATGTAGGGCATGCTCACTTCTTGGGACTCTACATCAGCCATGGCTCCCTTCTCCCTCCTGGGAGAAGCCTGTATCATTACTACTTTTAAATAAAACCTTCTTAATATGCTTGCCTTGGCGTGCTTCTCTAGTGTTCAAACTTCAACACTAGAGGAAACAGAACTTGTCACCAGTAAATGGCGGTATCAGTGTCACCACAGTATGCTGATTTTAAAAACCTTTGGACATATGCCAAGGAGTGGGATAGCTATGTCAAATGGTGTTTCCATTCCAAGTTTTCTGAGGAATCTCAGTAACTGCTTTCCAGAGTGGTTTTATCACTTCACAGTCCCACCAACAATGTATGAGCATTCTTTGTTCCCCACATCCTCACCAACATCTGTTGTTACTTATACTCTTGATAATTGCCATTCTGGCTGGAGTGAGATGGAGATCTCAGTGTAGTAGTTTTAATTTGTGCTTTTCTAATTGCTAAAGATTTTGAATTTTTTTTCATATATTTGTTAATCATTTGTATTTCTTCTTTTGAGAAGGGTCTGTTCTGTTCCCTTTCCCATTTATTGATTGTGTTATTTATTTATTTATTATTGGTGTGAAGATTTTTGAGTTCTTTGTATATTCTGGAAATTAATGCCCTATCTGAGGTGCAGGTGGCAAAGATTTTCTCCCATTCTGTAAGTTCTCTCTTCACACTCTTAAATGTTCCTTTTGCTGCAAAGAAGTTTTTAGTTTGATGCTATCCCATTTACTGATATTTTGTTTTATTTCTTATGATTTAGGAGTCTTGCTCAGGAAGTTAGTTCTGTGCTAATATGTTAAAGTGTTGGTCCTACATTTTCTTCTAGTAGGTTTTTCCTAATTCCTGATTCCTAGGTCTTTGATCCACTTAGAATTGAATTCCGTGGCGGTTGAGAGACAGGCATTAATCATTGGTTAATTCATTGGTATGAATGAACGGGGTGGTAACTGTAGGAAGGTGGCGTGTGGCTGGAAGAAGTAGTTCACTGGGGGTGCACCACTGAGGTTTATATTTTGTCACTGGTGAGCAGAGTGCTTCCTGGTTTGCCATGTCTTTAGCTGCTTTGCTCTGCTATGCCCTTCCACTGTTATGTGCTGCCTCATCTCAGGTCCAGCTGACCATGGACTGAAATTTGAAACCATAAGCCAAAATAAACTTTTCCCCCCTCAATGTTGTTTTTGTCAGGTCTTTTGGTCACACAAAGGAGAAATAATCTTAGTAATTGTCTTTAAAAACAAATGTAAAAACAATTGCACATTTAAGCATTATATACTGACATTGTAGCACCTAAATTCTGTTGCTTAACATAATCCCACGAGGCACAATCCCAAACATCATAAACCCAAATACCGAAATCTTGAAAAGTTCATAGAGCCTAAAATCCTTAATACATAAAATTCCCTAGAGACCAAAATTCTGGAAATCACAATCACGTATGTTGAAATTCCAAAAGCTAAAATCACCAAAACAGCAATTTTCATGAAAAAAAAATATGCAAGGGGAATAGAAACCCAATTCCAGTCATGCAACAAGACAATGACAAAAACTTCAGTTTAAATTGTGTCATTTGTCTACATTGACATTTCTTTCAGCTGATGAAATTCCAGGAGCTTTTAATGAATTAAAGCTGCATTGGCCTGAAGAAGCCAGTCAAATTACTGACTGGTTTGAAAACAATTTATGCGCATGGTAGGATAGGAAGACACTTACTCAATGGTGTTGCTGTTCAATTACCAGTATTGTTTCTGTCAAATTTGTGGTCTACATGTGAGTGCATGCAAAACGAATTTCCACTGACCCAAATCTATATAGGGGTATTGCACTGAAGATGGCAAAATTTAATAGGAAATACTCATGTTGGTGTATATCTAATCAGAATAATTTCAGAGAGCTGAATCACACAGAAACTGGATATAAGCACACTCTCTGAGGAGAGCCAGGTCCTAAAAGAAAAATAAAGGCAACTCTTCGTTGCCATGCAAGTCTTGAAAATAAAGTTAATGACTGTGAAAGTCAGTCAGCTCTTACTGACTACCTCTGTGCTATTGCCCATAATCTCTTCCTGAAATACACTTTTTTATGTGTCAAATTTTCTTTTAAAAACTGTTAGTTGTTAGTTTTTTATTTGTTACTTTTTCTTCTTCTTAAAGTTTTTTTCCCAGCATTTAATTGTGTCAGCTCTATCTTTTACAATTCATTATGTCATCTTCACTTCATTCTCAATATTGGAGGTATAAATGATGTAAAGACTTGTAAGAGAATGCTAATTCATTTTATGATTTTTTTCCATATTTAGTCATGTGAAAATACATTTTCACAATGCTGAATTTATGTGTAAGCATTCTATATATAAAAATGATAAAAGTTCCTCAATAAATGAAAAAATGTCCTTCTTGCATTGTTGCATTGGTGAAAATAGTACTTGTGAAGATCGTGTCTCTCTGGGTGAAATCTTGCTTATTTGGTGGCAATCTACTGCAATTTTTGATTAATCTTGTTAAAAAACTTAGGTTGCTCATCATGGTATTTCAGATGACCATGGTTATAAAGTTGGATGCACTGAATTACCAACCATAATGATATGTATCCCCACATGCGTACACGCACACACACATGCACACACCATGTACACACTTCATGCTATTGAGTGTTTATACTGAGTCGAAATAGAAGTATAAGGTGAGAAAGGGGACAGATCAGGAGGTGAAGGTGGAAGGAGAGGGAAAAGACACAACCATCCATACAGATTGAGTTTAACATTAAAACTTACTCGTTGATCAATATCAGATCTGGTTATGTGGAAAGACTATAGTTTTACCTTGTCTTGCCCAGTAAAAGTCTTCTACTAGAATAATTTTATTTTAGTTTCTTTTAACAACTCTCTGTTAAAGGGGTTGAAAAAAGAAGTGAATGGAGACCTTGGGATTTAAACACAATGAATGGTATCTGAAGGTCACAGAAAGTTTTGGGGTTGAGATTATTGAAATCAAGGAGCACATGTGTGCCTTAAATATGATAGCCACAACTGTCTTGGAAGCAATCATTGAAAATATATTCAGGGATGGGACTGGGGCTGGAGCTCAGGGGCAGAGTACTTGGCTAGCATGTGGAAAGACCTAAGTTTCATCCACAGAACAGGAAAATACACACACACACACACACACACACACACACACACAGACACACACACACACACACACACACACATATATGTATATATATAGATGGAGATGTAGTTATAGATATCAATATACAGATACACACACAATACACACTCAGTAATGTGTACATATATCTATGTACATGTACTCCATATTCTTCATATAAATTATTTCCTGCAGAATCCTAAAAATTAGATTTGATTTCTTGTACTTTATGTAGGAAGATAAGGCAGGATCCTTTCCTAAAATCACCCAAAACAAAATGTTGGGGCCAGACTCAAAATATCACACTGCTAGCTTCTGTCCCATCACCTTCGCTTCAGTGACTCCACCAGCAACCTGCTTCCCTCAGGCAGAGCAGTTCACCTAGTATATGCCTGGAAGTTATCATCCTAAACACATTAGAGGAAGTGCTTATTTTTGAGAGTTCAGATTACTTAATAAGTGGAGAACCCATGAACTTCTCCCAGCATAGAATCTGGCAAGTACACACAGAAAAATGGTGGACCTCTCTGTACTTGCACCTCAAGAGCATTGATTGGTGAACACAGCTTCACTCAGCCTATTTCAAGACCAACAAGTGTAGATTTGTCAGTCACATTCTAGGTCCCCATGTACTGCCATTCCTTTCTGCCCGTGGAGATTCCTTGATGCTAGTACTTAACTTTATTTAGGCTTATTCCAGGCAAAATGGTCAAAAGGCAAGCTTATTGCCTAGTTAGTAAAGGATTATATGACAAGGTAAATCCCAGTTTGTGACCTAAAATCTGGTATAGAGTTTGCATGAAAATGCTTCTTTAAAGAACAAATAAAGTATTAAATATCAAGAGACTTCAATTTTCTTATATAGCTTCTGAAAAGGCAAATATTTAATAGGATAAGATTTTCAATGAAGGGTAAGCAAAATCATGTTGCTGATTAAATGCCTACATTGTTGCCCTGCACCTAAGTCATTTACACAATCTCATTTAATCCTGACAATTATCTTGAAAGCTGTTTTTGATTGAATAAGGAAGGTAAAAGATAATTAGAAAAGTCAAACAACATACTCAAGGTGACTGATAAGTCAATGGTACTGAAAAGATTGGAACCCTGAGCTGGCAGACGTCAGGCTCTGAGGGTTTCTGTCATGTCAGTGTATTCTAAATGTGGTCCCTTAATCTTGGAAAGCATACAGTTAATTCTCAACTGTTTTAGCCAACTTCTTTGGTGCTGTGACAAGAATATTTAAACAAGGAAAAGTTTATTTAGGGGTTCATGATTTCAAAGTTCGTAGATGGACCACTCCATACCTTAGGTCCTGAGATGAGGCAGAAGAACATCATGGCAGAACACTGTGGCAGAGGAAAGGAGCTGAGAACATGGTGCCAAGGAAGCAGAAAGAGAGAGACTAAGCTCAGCTCACAAAATATACAGCCCAATGGCATGTCCCCCGTGACCCACCTCCTTCAACCACATCCTACCTGCCTATAGTCACCACTCAGTGAATCCCTATCAGGGATTAATGCACTGATTGAGTTAAGGCTTTCATAGACCAATCACTTTACCTCTAATCCTTCTTGCATTGTCTCACACATGAAATTTTGGGGGATACCCAATATTGAAACCATAACACCTACCTAGACAAGCTGAGTCAGAAATTCTGGGGACAGGGCCTAGCAACCTTGTTTGAGGGCATGCAGTGAGATTCAGTTGCAGTTCAAGTGTGTGGGAGAGTTGTATTACTAGACCATGAGAACATCTGACCTTCTCAGTTTTCATTGGCAGGTCTCTCCCTAAGTCTTAGTTCTTGTCCATTACTATGATTTGAATGTGTCCCCCAAGAGTTCCTAATTTGATGCTTAATTTCCAAATTCATATGTTTATGGTATTAGTAGGAGAAATCTTCGGGAGATAATTAGGATTAGAGGAGGTCATGAGAATGGGAGACATACGAAATTAGGATTAGTGGCTTTAAAAGATGAGGATGAAAAACCCAAGCTAGCACACTTGCTCTATTACACCATGTGATGCCCTCTGCCATGTTATGTTGTAGCAAGATAGACTTCACCAGAAGCCTAGCACCATGCTCTTGGACTTCCTAGCCTCCAGAACTGTGAACCAAACAAACTTCTATTGTTTATAAATTTCCCAGTCCATGGTAATCAGTTATAGGAACAGAAAACACACTAAGACATCCTTGAAATTGTGTGTGCCATTTATATACTGTGTACTAACCAAAAAATGTTTTCTCTTGACTTGAACAAGCTACCAGAGCATTTCTGTAATGGCTATGTTTTTTCTAATATAAAACTTGAATTACATGATACATCTCTTCTGGTAGACACTATGTTTCTTGAAAACAACAATTTTTAAGTAAGGACATTCCTAGTCATGATGACAATTGCTACTCTGTAGTATTATCATAAATCTTAACAGAATTGTGTGTTCCTTGCAAAATTATTTTAGTATGAAAAATGATCTTACAATTAAATGTTAAACAGTGATATATTGTGCTACATCTTCTAATAAAGATAAGATAGATCTACTAAATAAACAAGTAATTGAGATGGGATTTTGTCACTATCATCACAAATGATCCGCTGTCTTAGTGGTATCAGCTGAAGGTGAATGATTTCTGGAGGGAGCCTCTCTTCCCCACACCCGCTAGGAGGTCAGAGTGAGCACTTTATTTCATCTATCACTGACCACAACAGCAACAACGCAGCCAGAAACCCTAGTCCAACTCCAGCAGCAGTAGTATGCCTCATGGCAGATTTCAAGGGAAGCCAGAGAAAGGATGTGATCTTTCTGGAAGCATAGAAAACTAAATGTGTTCTCCTGACTGACAGCACCAGGTTTGCTGTCTCTCAGGGATGCTCCAAATGTGTGGGTCCCAGCCCCTTCCCTTTCCTAATCTTTCCCCTCTGCCTCCACACCACCTCTGTGAAAACAATTCATCATCTTGAGATTCATTTTCCCAAGACACAGAGCTAAACATACGAAATTCCCTTTTCTATTATACAGATTCAATGAGTAGAAAAAGATAAAAATTTAAACTACTCATTTTTTAAAAAATGCTAAGTCTATAGTAGAGTATGGAGATGTCCACAAAGGCTGTGCTGTGGTGGTGACAGGGAGGGTAATATGACAAGTGCATTCACTGCTGTGACTTTTGCTGCCCAAACATATCAGATGAGGCTGGGAATGAACAGTGCTGCTGGGCCCTAAGATATGACAAAGCCCTTCTCTTTTGATGGGATCAACCACAATATGAGGCATCTTTTTTTGCATATAACATTGCTTAAATGTTTGGTTTTCCTTCAGTTTTCTGTGAGATCCCATCATCTTTCCCTGGGGGAGGAATGACCCTGAACAGAAAGGACCTCTCCCAACTGTGATTACCCTTGTCTAATTTGGTACTGATTGTTATTGAATCTGTTTAAGAAACACAATGTGATTATGCATTTTACTTAACAGGTTGTTATGTTGTGTTTTGTCCTTAAGGGAACAGTCACTGCAGCTTTAGGAAAAGAAAACATTGAGAAATCAGAGAAATGTTTAGGATGACATGAAAATCACATACTGTCCCTAAAAGCATCACAGTGTCACGTCTGAGACTCTAAGTCTGGTAATGAAGGGGGCCATTGAATGTATGTGGGTCCCAATACACAGAGGAGCTCCTGGTTTCTAGTACTTTTTTCCCTCTCTCTTGGTCTATTTTTCTCTTCCGGGCTTTGCAAGAAGCAGTGTGGGATGCTAGTTAGGATTTACTGGGTCTTTTGGGGTTAAAGTCCTGGCTCTGGGGTAAAATTGCTGCCTAACCTTAAGGGATTTAATTTATCTGAACTTAGTCCCTTCATTCACAAAATGGGGAGGAATAAAAGTACTGTGTTGAAGGTGTTTGGTTATCTGTGGTTACAAATCTCCAAATCTAGTGGTTTAAAATAACAACTATCATCTTATTATCCCTTGCAATTTCTATGAGTCACTTATATGATTTGAATGTGTCCCCCAAAGGCCCATGTGATAAAGATTTGGTTCCCAATCCATGGTACTATTGGGAGTTGGCAGAACCTTTAAGATGTGGAACCTACTGGAACGTTTTCTGTTCATTGGGGGTGTGCCCTCAAAGGTGATTGTGGGATGTTGGCCTCCTCCTCCCTTTTCACATCCCAGTCATTAGTTGAACACTTTCCTCCACCACCCATTCCCTGTCATGATGCTCGCCTCCCCATAGGCCCAAAAGCAATGGGGCCAACAGACCAAGAACTAAAATCTCCAAAACTGGGAGTCAAAATGTCCACCTCTCTTTTTAAGCTGATTATCTCAGGTATTTTGTGATAGTAACAGAACACTGACAAACACAGTTAATCATTTCAGGAAAGACTTAGATTGGGAACTCTAGCTCAGGATCTTTTCTTGGGTTTGGGACTGAAGCTGAAACTGAAGGTGAGCAGATGATGCCAGTGGTTTTGCCTTGCTTTTTTCTCCTCATTCAGTCTCAGAATAATCTCATGTGATCTCTCCAGGTGGGCTGGTTTGGGCTTCTTCACATCAAGACAATCTCAGGGCAGGAGGGCTGCTTATATGGCAGATGTAAATTTTGAGAAGTATTCTAGCAAACATAGTAGAAGCTCAACCGTTTGTGCAGCAGACCTGAGAGTTACATGGCATCACTTTTTTCCATGTTTGAAAGCTTTCCCACTCCTATGTCTGCCTTTGAGTCTCTGCCAAACACAGTGACAATGACTGATTCCCTTGCTATAGCAAGCCCTGAACAAAGAGCTCATGCTGTTCTCATTGGGTGCCCTTTGTTTGGGTGAACAGGAACATCTGCCCAGGTGGGACACATGCCCTGCCTGTGCTACACTGACTGCACTAGACTCCTGGTGACCGGAGCAGGCAGCAGATGCTGTGATGGTCTTGGGTGGAGGTTGCGAAGGGCACTATGTGTGGCTCTAGGACAGCAGGACACTCAAAGGGGTTAATGCAGTAAAGGAACAACTCATATCCTCCTGCACACACTCCTGCTGGCTCCTCCTTGCTTGTCTCCATGAGCAGTAATTGGAGGGGAGTAATTTGTGTAAAAGCAAATAAATACAAGAAAAGGAACATTTACATACCTTCCCACTGACCACTTTTAACATATTAGCATTTTCCCTCATTTGTTCTCCCCAACACTTTTAGGCTTAATATAAAGAAAATTACCAGTGCTCAAAATATTAGTAAAACAATTTTTCTCAAATCCCACAATTTAGAAACAATGACCATTAATGTAGGTAAGTATAATATCTGAGATCTTTTTATGAGAAATAAAGATAAATGAGGAGATAGATAAATAGATAAATAAACTGAATCTTTAAAAAATAGAAAATCGTACTCTCTGAATGTGGTGGCGTATGCCAATGATCCCAGTGGTTGGGGAGACTGAGGCAGGAAGATCGCAAGTTCAAAGCCAGTCTCAGCAACTTAGCCAGGCCCTAGGCAACTTAGCGAGACCCTGTCTCAAAGTAAAAAATAAAAAGGACTGGGGATATGGCTAAGTGGTTAAGCACCCCTGGGTTCAACCCTTGGTCAAAAAATAAAAATAAAAATAAAAAGTAGAGAATTGTACTCTAAATGTGTTCTTTATCCTTACAAAAGTAATATCTTTAATTTCACTTGAATTTAAGAGAACAAAAAAAGTGGAGGTAAAATTAATAGGTCTTCAAATACATGTTTCTTCACTGCAAGAAATATGATTATTATATAATAGATCTCTAAGGGTAAGAAAAGAGGTTATGAAAAATGTTAACAGGTTGTGAGTAATGATTTTTAACTACATGTTTTGATTTTATACAGTTTCAATTGAGCATCTGCCATGGAAGATAAGGGCAGCATTCTTCTCTCATTCCACTCCTTACAGCTCCTGATGTGAGCCAGTTATTATTTCTGTCTGTCCCTGTCTATAAGGTTCACATTCTGTTCTATAAATATAATCCCCATGAATCTTTAGCATTGACACAATGTGTCAGCTGGTCCAAGGCTCTCAATATTCTCTTCCGGCTCCCCTGTTCCTAAATTTTTCAGCTGGTGCCTTTCACTGTGGGTAGCCTTTTGTTTTATTGTTTTCTTTTTTTGGAACTAAAGATATTGTATTTCTTGAAATGAATCACCTTTGAGATAATCTGCCTAGAGTTGTTTTACTTGAATGCCATCTTTATTAGTGTATTATTCTTTATTTCCCCCAGAATTTTTAGGAATAACTTCATCTCCTTATGGCACTGAATAGTAGGAAATACAAATTTTATGTTATCTACCCCTCCCTGAATAATGCCCCTTGGTAAATGACCTATTTGGGGTTAATTAGTTTTCCTGGACTATGGCACACATGTCTGATGCTCAGGATTAGAAATGGTCTACACTTTTTCCTGCATATTAGAATACGTGTCCTGTTCCATTTGTTATAGGTAACTTTCCAGAAGCCAGTTATCCTTAGATAACACCACCTGTGCTTTTCTTCCCTGTCATCTCGTGACTGCTTAATTTGCTTTGACGCCTGGTTTTCTGCTTATCAGGTGACTGCTTGGCTCTTGCTGTTTACACTATTTCCCTGGATCTGAGGTGATGCTTTGGTTCTCAACTTGTGACCTCAGGTCTGCAGTATCTCTTTTGGTTTCCTTCTGTGATTTTATTGCCTCTTCTTTGATATTGTGGATTTATGTTTTTATTAAGCTCTGCTGTCAAAGAAATAATGATGGACTTCCTTGTGTTTATTTGCTTAGTGTTTTTTCAGAGTGTTTTAACATGCCTTTCTGTGATATGTGACATGCATTTATATTCCATTTATTTTGTTTCCTTTCACTTTTGCAGGAGTGTACACAGTTGCCATGTTGCTTTGGTTTCTCTTGCTCAGGCTTGGGGAGCGCTACTGTTTCTATGACGTAGTATGAGTGACACATCCCCCCCACCCTACTTTACTCTCTCAAGTGGACTCATTTCCTCTTCTTCTATTTTTTTTTAATCATAATTTCACTTTAATTTTTAACATAACATCTAAAGTTACCATAGGAAGGCAGGTGTTAGGGTCTTTGTATTCTGGCGGGTCTGGTGTGAGGATGTGAGGGCAGCCACAGAAATCTAGGTTCCCATGGTAGGCTCCTGTGGCGGGGTGACCGCAGAGCAGTTCTTCCTTTGAGGTTTCTCTAGTGTCTGAGGCGTGGATTCCTCAGCTTCCCCAAGTTCAGATATAAATACTATTTCCATGAGAAGATACCTCTGGGCCTTGGATCCTTCCCCCTACTCAGTGGGAACAATGAAACCTGCATTTAAAGGTGAAACCAGCTCTATTGTGTTCTTTTCTATTTCTCACTCATTTCCTCCCCTCCCCTACCTCTCTGCCTGACAAACATGAGGAAGATGGGAAGGTTAACCACACACTTTACTTTCCTTCCATGTTGAGGTTTTTAGCACAAATTTTCAGAAATGGGTTTTCAGATATAGAAATAAGATCAGCAGTTGAGCCTTCCCGTGCCTTTGCAGTTATGCTGGAATGATATATTTCTTTCCTTAGTCGCTAGAGTTTGCAATTTATTGTGTTATCACACTAGCCATCTGTATTTGTTGTTGGTCAGCCTCACTGCTATGCTTCACTTTCAATCCACCATCTTAACCATCCACTTTTCTTTGAAATGAATTCTTTCTTAGAATCGATACTTAGGCAGTCCATCCTCAAAGCATCGTTGCATTTGAGATGCAGAAATAATGAGATCCTCTAAGAGGACTCTGTTCCCCACTTGCAGCCCATGCAAGGCATTAAGTGAAAGGCCACTCACTCATCACCTGCTTTTCCTGTACCACCCCTTGCTATCCTTTCTCTCCACCCTGATTTTCTGAGGCTGCACACTGTCTTTCAGAATCTGAAACATTCCTCACTAAGTCTCACTTTGTCTGTCTTTTGTTCTTCTCATCTTCCTTTGTCTTCCAGATTCTACTTCACCAAAGGTAAAATAACCACTTTAGGAAGAAAATCTACCACTGGCAGGGCTGGGAATGGGAAGAAACTGAACCCTGTCAAGTGGAAGGGAGCAGAGGCCTGGGGTTCCATGTGGCAGTCACTTTTGTCCTGGCAACAGTGATGGCAGTGTAGTTACTTTAAGTAAAGAACAGTGGAGCTTATCCCCAACCCACCAATAGTCGCCTTGTCTCTTCATGTTCCTCACTCCAATTGTAGGAGGTTCTATCAGAATCAAAGGGTCTCTTGGACTCCAGAGCTGAGCAGAAGTCTCAATTTGAAGAATACTCCCAGGTGTAAGGGCCATGCAGGGACATGACATTATGAATTGATGGGAGAGACAATGGACTGCTCAATATGTGCACAACTAGGACAAGTGACTAGTTTGTGGAACAGTAAAATAAAATGAAATCTCTAGCTCACACTACATAAAACACTTATGAAAACTTAAATGTTAAGAATTTTAAAAAAAGAGTTTAGAAGTAAATACAGCTTTGTTACATCAGTGTCGTGAAAGATTTCATAAAGAAGACAAAATGGCAAGAACATAAAAGAAAACATTGATAAAGTTGACTTATTAGAATAGTAAAATAGCTATGCTTCAAAAAAAATCCAGAACAAACACAATTAGGAAAAAGCTACTGGTTAGGGGGCAATATTTGTCAATGTGCTATCACATACAGAACTCCTACAAACCAAGATGAAAAGAATAATACACCACAGTGAATGGGAAACAGTATGTACAGTGATTTCTGGAAGAGAAGCCAGGCTAGCCCATCAGCACATGATAAGCTACTATTATGGTTTGGATAAGAGGAACCTGCCCTCCTAAAGCTCATATGTTAATCCAGGAATGTTTAGAGGTATAATGATTAGATTATGGGAACTTGTTTTAGTTAGCTATTTTGCTACTGGGACTAAATGACGTGACCAGCACAATTATAGAGGAGGAAAGGTTTATTTGAGGGCTCATGGTTTCAGAGGTCTTAGTCCATAGAAGGCAGGTTCCATTCCTCAGGACTCCAGGTGAGGAAGACCATCATGGTGAAAGAGTGTGTCAGAGGGAAGCAGCTCACATCATCAGAAAGTAGAGAGAGAGTCTCCACTCTCTAGATACAAAATATATACCCCAAAGTCATGTCCAATTCCCACCTCCTCCAGCAATACTCTACCACTTCAATTAATCCCATCTGGGATTAAGTCACTGATTGGGTTGAAGGAAAACAAGTCTGATAGTCCAAAGTGCTGGCAAAGAGGTAGGCCTTGGGTTGTGCTGGTGAAAGTGTAAACTAGTATGTTAAAGGGCGAGTTGTCAACACTTATAAAATTGAAGCTGTACTCACTTCACCCCATTCATTTTTACTTGCAGGAAATAGTCTTCATGTGCTTTTACCAGTGTATGTAAAGCAGTTGTCCAAGAGGTTCATTGCAGACTTGTTTGCAATAAACTTAAAAACAAATGAAACCTACCTGCCCTTCAGTGGAAAGATGAATAATTGGAATGTGGGAAATTTATATGATTAAGTGTTATATACAGTTAAATGTATGATCTGGATCTATGTGAAAAAAATTATAAAATAAAGCTGAATGAAGCCTGATCCAGAAATAGTACAATATGTCATTATTGAGGATTAAAAAAAAACACCTGGAAAAATATTGCATACTGCCTATGAATTCCTGTATGTGAAGTACAGTTATAAAAATGTTTAATTCAGGGTGGTGATTATCCCGTGGAAAGGGAAGGAAAAGGCACTTGGAGTCTCAAAGGGAAACAAAAGATATTACTATGAAATCTGAAATGTAAAACAAAACATGAAGCACACATGACAGATGTATTGATACTTCTTTGTCATGTAGCTCACTCTCTCTTAAGATGGTTTGAAATACTTTCTAATAAACCTAAGAAAAAGAGAGGAAAGGAGTCAACCAGCTGATACAGGGTGAGGTCCAGCTGCTTCTGGCTGTTCCAACTCCCCGGAGCAACACTGCCTTCCTCCAACCCCATCTTCGCCCTGTCCTGGCTCCAGCCACACTGGTGCCTGTAGACTCACTCCCCATTCTCCTGCTCCCACAGGACCCTCTGCATCTGTTCTGCAGGAAGCCTGGGTGTTCTTACCTCACCCTGTACTTACAAACTACTGTCCTAGCTATAGCATGAGAGTTGGTGATTGCTAGCACGTGTCTGTCTCTCTGGTTAGATGGAGACTGTGCTAAGCTGGGCTTGTATATAAGTTCCGCCTCTACCCAATTCAGCCTCTAACTCACTGGGGCTCAGAACATATTTTCTGAACTCAGTCGTTTTGACCTCAGACAAGCTGCTGGCCATGTGGTGGCCAGTCACTTTTCATTCTTTGTGATAGCTCCAAGGTCTCTGTCCCCAGACCTGTCTCTGGTCTGTTGGGGGTTAGAATCACATGCCAACAAGTGGAAGTGCTACACACAGAGCTGACCTGCTTTCCTCTTCTCCTCTCCTTGGGGGACTCTCTTTACTTAAAAACAAAATGAAATGAAAAAACAAAACAAGAGAAAGAACAAAAACAACAAATCTTTTGCTTACGTTTCGGCTTTGGAAGTTTATAAAGGGTTTGCCTTCCTTTCCTCCCCCTTGGCTCCTTGCTTTCAGGACTAGATTCATTTTTATTTTCCTGCTCGACCATTGAGAGGCAACTTGGTCTTGTGAGTCTTTGCTCTTTCTCAAGCGCCTTCCATAATTACATCATTTAATCTTCTGAGCGTCCCTGTGAAGTGTGTCTCCATTTCACAGGTGAGCAAACAGTGGTTCAGAGAAGCAGAATGACCCATGCAGAGCCACATGGCAAGCAGCAGGGCCAGGAATTCTCTCCAGAATGTAGTGATTCTGAGCTTAGTGATCTGTACCACTAAACCGCCCTCCTTCCCCGGCAAATGCCACACCTTGCTGCTCCTGCCCCCTCCTCATCAGCGGACCCCACTCCCATTGCTGTCATGGTTGTCAGGGTTTGGACCAGCATAGGAAAGATGCCGGTGGCGGAGCTGTGTCTAAGCCAGCACCGAGGAACGACAGTTCATGATGAACGGCCTCATTATTCTAGGGCAATTGTACACAATTAACAGATTTACTAATTTCACATTCCTACCCTTCCAATAAATGTGTGATTTCATATGCAGAGTTACTAGTCATTTGTCAATATGAGATTGCTCCACTTGGACGCAGAAGGAAAATGTTGGGGGAGGGGAAGCACTAGGGCCATGCCGGGGTGTCACTTGAGCAAAGGCTGAGTTTGCAGCTATTTGCAAAGCTTTATCAGTGAGCTGGCATCTCTGAGGGGCTAGTGCTCCATGTAGATGGGATCATTAGCAAAATTATATAGCTAATGAAGGGTAAATTAATGAAACTCTGTAACATTTTATAAGCCTGTACAAACAGCAACTTGTCATACATCACTGGGAAATAATTGCCAGAGAGTTGCATAGAATGTACTCATTAAGTCTTAACAATACCAACCGGACAGTTTATCCCCCGTGGAGCTGCTTGTTCAAATGGGCTTCTCTCTTTATCTCGGGCTCTGCGAATCGGATTTGAGGTTGCTATCCCAGGCACGCATCCAGCCTCACATTGCATGGTGGAAGAGTGGCATTTGGGGAAGTTATCTTAATAGCTAGAGGAGGAGGAGAAAGATGCCCACTCTCAGCAAAGGGCACTGAAGCATCAAATTGAAAAAATGTTGCATGTGTTATAAAATAATTCCTTTTCTGCTCTTACTTTCTGATACTTGTTTTTAAGGCAAAAGCTGACAAAGGAAATGATAACATCTGTCTAGACCATATAACACCTGGTTGCACCTGAATGATGCCCTGCAACCCTGTCATATACTCACCTTGATGATGGTGGTGGGATAATCGCAGGTGTACTTCTATATGTCTTAAAATAATTAGTATTCTTGACTTGCACTCTCATTGGGTTGGGATGTGATTCGCTTAAATTCAGAACTCCTTTTATAAATATTCATGAGATCTCACATTAGATCTGTACTTATGGGGCAGCTATAATGCAAACAAAATTGCATTCGGTCCAAATACTGACAGTTGCTGGTCTTGCCACAAGGCCAGTGGAAGCAGATGTGCCTGGCTGAGATATCATCCTTGTGATCAGAGGTTAGCCTGTTGAAGACCATGTGGGAAGATTTGTGTTGCTGCTGTGCTTGGTGGACAAGGGGCTGGTAGGACATTTATGGTTACCAAATAGGAGAGAGAAAAAAATGAGAGAGAGAGATGGAGAACAAAGCTAGAGGCAACTTGAGAGTCTGTTAGATACACCATAGAACACATGCCATCCTTTCTTCACTAGGACCTTAGGCTCCATCCCTTACTTGAAATTATCAAGAAGAATACCAGGCAGTGTCTGAGAGGATGTGGGAGTGATCTGCAAAGTGACAGGTTCTGGGCTAAGTCAGGGGCTCATGGTACAACTGTTCCCTGTGGACCAGCTGTGATAGGTGTCTTGAGCAGCCAGGTGGGAAGCTAGGATAGAAGGAGAGGGAAGTACCTGTAGGAGACAGGACTGGATAGCTATTTTGGGTCTGTGGATCTGGCCAACTCCACCTACATAGCTCATGGCAGTCTGAATGCTGATGAATGACAACCTCTCTCAACTTCATATTATCTGGTGTTATTGTCTGAGATGTGAAAGTTTACAAAATGACAATGGAGTCACTCATGTCAAATCCCCAAAACAAAAAAAGGTAACTAAGACTGGGAGGTCATGAGGGAGGGATCTCATGCAAAACTGTCTGGTAACATGAACTATCACAAGAGACTCAACCACAACCATGTATCATGGCTGCTTCAACTGTACACAAAATATATTTCGGCAGAAACATCTCCCTAACAACTGCCCATTCAACCTTGGATGGATGCGCCCCTTGTTACTGATCCTTGTAGCTAAAGATAATTGTTTCATCTGTTTTTTGCCTTGAAATACCCTTTTTTCCCTCTGCCTCCCTGAATAAACACATAGTATATTATGACACACATAGTCTCATTATAGTGTTCATTCCTGAGTAAATTCATTATCATAGGATAATCACTCTCATAGAGAGTGACTAAATAGCTATGCATTCCCACCCCTAAATTTATATATTGAAGTTGTGACACCTAGGGCCTCAGACTGTGAGTGTATATGGAGATAGAGTCTTTCAAGAGGCAATTAAGGGGCTGGGGATATAGCTTAGTTGGTAGAGTGCTTGCCTTGAGTGCATATGGCCCTGGGTTTAATCCCCAGCACCAAAAAAAAAAAAAAAAAAGGCAATTAAGATAAAATGAGGCCATTAGGGTGGTTCCCAATCCAAGATGACTGGTATCCTTGTAAGAAGAGATTAGGCCAGGCATGGTAGCACGTGCCTGTAATCCCAGCTATTCAAGAGGTTGAAGCAGGAGGACTGCGAATTTGAGATCAGAGCCTGGGCAATTTTGTAAGGAGCTATCTCAAAAATAAAAATGAAAAAAAGAAAAAGACTGGGGGTGTAACTCAGTGGTAATGTGATCCTGAGTTCAATTCCCAACACTGCCAAAAAATAAACAAATAATAAATAAATAAATACATAATTCTTTTTAAAAGGAGGAGGAGGATATTAGGATATTGACCATAGATAACATAAATACAAGGGAAGACCATATGAGGACAACGAAGAAGGCCATTTACACACCAAAGGGAGAGCATAAGAAAGAACCAACCCTGTTTGCATCTCGATCTCAGATTTACAGCCTCCAGATATTTGAGGCAATATATTATGGTTATTTCAATGGAAGTCTATGGTGCTTTGCTATTGCAGCCCTCACAAATTAAGGCAGTAGGGAGAGTATGGTCTGTTAGGATGGTCTTGATCGAGCATTAGTTAGGATACGACATCAGAAACTCAGGCTTCCTCCAGCATTGCTAGTCTTGGGCGAATACAGACTTATGTAATTACCAAAATGCCACTGTGTCATATGCAAACCCCATTCACCCAGCACTACTTTATAGCCTACATAAAGTACTTATAGATATCTCATTAGTAATCCCTCAATGCCACAAACAAACTTAGACCCACAAGATACTCACCCCTTGAATCTCTCTGTAGCCACTGCAGCTAGGGGACCCCAAGCCAGAGCAGAGCAGAGCAGTGTGGTGGTCAGCACCCAAGGAAGGGCAGGGTGCTTTCCTCTACTGTCTGCTTCAAAATTTCAGAGGGTGTAACACAGTGCCACTGCACCCTTACTACTTGAGGTGTTGGTGGGAAAATGGTTCCTTATTTTTCCTGTTGGATTCCTGCCTCTCGCACTGACTCCCCATCCTCTCTGACCTAGCACTTCCTCTTTCAGTCAACGCTGACTCCTAAAGCACATTTTAATTGAGAAAGGGCTCACTTAGGGAAGGAGGGTCAGGTCTCCTCAGAAGACCCTGGACCAGGGTTTCCCAAACTTGAACTACATCAAAAGTACCTGGAGAGTTTGTTAAAGTTCAGATTCATGAATTCTCCATCACCAGAATATCTAAGTTAGCAGGTATGGGGCAGAGCCTGAGAATTTGCATTTCCAACCACCTCTTCAGGGATACTGCTGCTTTCTGTTTGAAACTCACCTTTCGAGGGGATCACATTTTAGTGGTCCTGAAGCCTCTGGTACTCTAGAAGGAGGAGGGCAAGGGCCCAAGGACCTTTGCTTTTTCAGGAAATAACACTGAACTGTGCTGGGATTGTAGTTGAGTGGTAGAATGGGTGCCTAGTTTGCCAACACCCAGCACCACACACACTCACACACATACCCACTGAAACTGAGCAAAGAACCACATGCCCTTTCTGTAATTGACTGCAGCAAATGAGGGAGGAAAAGGTGGTGATGTGGCAAGTGGAGCTATTTGAGTGAGGAATTGTGCAAATCACATTCCAGATCCTCAGGCGCCAAGGGGAAGTATCACTGCCATTTACAGATGAATGATGTTGAAACTCTGAGAAGTCACCTCATCTACCCACAGTCAGATGACAGAAAAGGGTGAGGGGGTTGCAGTGGATAGTTCAGCCCTGGGGGAAAGGGGCTGTGCTGGGATGGTCAGAGTCAGTGTGGGATCCGGGTACAAAAGCATGGGATAGAATGAGGATCTTGACTTTAGTGCTATTTCTGGAGAAAGTCAATGCTTTGGGCTCCACATTTCTGGGGACTCAGAAGTTTTCTGACAGGCTGATTCTTAATGGAGTTCCAGAATGGAAAATTAAAGTGTGAAACAAAACTTCTCACCAGCACAAGAACCACTGAACAGGTGAAAATTATTTTAAAAAGTCGAATCTGTGGAAATTGTCCTAAGGACATACAATAAGTAGAGAAATATCCACAGAACATTATCTAATATACTTTGGTAAGAGGAGTCAGTATATGTGGCATTTGAGTCGCTAGCCCGTCCTTCCCAGCCCTGCCAACTCTCTTATGGGACGCTGCCCCTCACACGTCACTTCAGGCAGATGCAGTCAAAGAGCCAGGGCTCCTTCTCTTTCCATCACACTTGCAATGAGACATCTGTAGTAATCTACGGTGGATAGAATGGAAAAACTGAACACAATAATATTTATCTCCTTGCCAACAACCTTACAAAAATATATAACAAAAAATGAATTGGGAATAAAGAACCTGAAAGTTCCCTTGGCTCTAGCCTGGGTACATGATAGATTTGCTGATAGTCTATAGAATGATAGCATGAGATGCTTAAAGGGAAGGGAAAATGTCTGCAGGTAAAGGAAAGGGCTGTTCTCAGGGTCTTGGGGATCTGTTTCTCAACATACCCTGCAGACTTCTTTCTTTTCTTCTAGTTCTGTTATGGTTTGGATATGTAGCATCTCCCAAATATGCCTGTGTGAAACAACATGAGAATGTTCAGAGGCAAAATGTTCAGATTGTGAGAGCTATAACCTAATCATGGATTAATCCACTTCAATATCCTGATTTTTAATGGAGTCCTAGAATGAAAAAGTGAAGTGTGAAGTAAAACTTCTCACTGGCAAAAGAACCATTTAACAGGTGAAAATTATTTTTTAAAAATCAAATCTTTAGAAATTGTCAGTGGATTAATCCACTGATAGGGATTAACTGGCTAGTAACTATAGAGGGAAGGATGTGGCTGGAGAAGATGGCCACTGCGGGTTGCCTTTGGGGTTTATATTTTGTCGCTGGTGAGCAAAGCGCTCTCTTTTTCCTCCTTGCCATGCTGTGAGCTGCTTTCCTCCTCCATGCCCTCTGCCATGACCTTCTGCCTCACCTCAGGCCCATAGCAATGAAGTTGGCCATCTATGGAGTGAGACAACTAACACTGAGAGTTCCAAATAAACTTTTTCTCCTCTACCTTATTATTGTCAGGCCTTTGGGTCACAGAGGCAAAAAAGTTGAGTAAAACAGCCTCTACCCAAAGCCTTGCTCTGTGGCCTATGAAGATAAAATCCTACCATCTCTCCTCCCTGCCAGTTCCATTGGTCTCCATGAAAGCCAGATGCTGGGCCCCCTTTTATTCTATTTATCTTTGCTCTCTGTTGCATTCCTAAGAAGGAAGGCACCTGGGCTATAAGGCAGCTCTACATAGGGTTTGCTCTTAGAGCTATCTAATGAACTGTAAAGGACTCCTATAAAATGATGTTTCTCAGTCAAGAGCAGGGCTCTAAAGGACAGTAAAACAGGTGCTGTGGAAAATTGTGATTCATTGTCCAAGCTCACTGAAGCAGCTACTGGTTTCCCTGTAGTACACAGAGGATCTACACAAGCTGTTGCACCAAGTGACTACTGAGGCAGTCAGTGCCCTGGTGGAGTGATTGCAGGTGCTTTTCAGAATCAATGCAGTCCCTTCCATCATGGGAGGCTTTGTACTTGCTGTGCAGCATGGAACCATCTCCAGGTGATAGAGTACTTCTCAGTACCTCAGGGACAAAGAAGTCATGGAGAGTGAACAGAAAATTTTCATGCTGGGCCGTCAGTGGAACATCTCCATTTGGGTTGGATTCATAACATTTATAATAGCAGTGAGCAGAGAAGATCTACTGCCTGTGATAAGAAGGCCAGTGGTTGTCACCCAGGCCCTATGATTTCTTTCTTGGGGAAAAAAACATTGGGCAAATGTCTTACTTCCATTTTCTCCTTTTCCAGGTAGGCTAGACAACTCCTAGGACTACTGTGTATGCATCAAGACCTCCCAGCTTGTCCCTATTCCACTTTTATAGTGGTACAGAAGCTTTTCCATTAATGTTAGATGAGATGGCAATTGGGCATTCTGAAATCAAATTTCCAAGCTTTCCTTTTTTCTTTGAATGCTAGGCAAGTGCATTCAAGAGAACAGCACAATGAGGTTGGAAACAGGTGCATAAAACAGCAATGGCAAATTTCAAAAAGGGGTTATTTTACAATTTGTTAAGAGATTTCACCTACATTAGCTAATTGGATCCTCAGAAACACTTTTCAAAGTTGTCAAGCCACATAAAAAATGTTCCCCTTTTTAAAGAACACTGAGGCACAGTTGAGTGATTTACCCAAGAACACATAATTATTAAATAGGACGTAGGACTTTGCAGCTGGGTCCACTGATTCCAAATCCAAGAGTTTTATAAGAAATTTCTCTGTAAGCATAAATTTGGCAGAGATACTACTGAAATTATTATGAAAATTGAACAGTCTCTTGAATAGAGTTTAACAAAATAAGATGTTCATCTTGCACATAATATCTACATGGTGTGTGTGTGTGTGTGTGTGTGTGTGTGTGTGTGTGTGTGTGTGCACATGCACAGGCACCTGGTAGAGATATTTAAAAAATCAAACTACAGCTTATTTCTGAACTCTTGATTGACATATTTGATTTTACAGTTTATTGAACTCTTCAATATGTGCATATTTTCTGTGCAAATGCAGCAAGAAAACAAAATAAGTTGGTATGAAAGAGAGAGACTGAAGTCCAGCTTCCTGCTTGAAAACCAATCTGATCTGATGTTTTTTCTTCATGTTCTGATTCCCTTAAAACAGGGGCCTAGGTCCAACAACTTTCTGAGAGATTTCACTAGTATGGGACTGTTTCCAAGGCACAGAACCAGGCTTTTCAGGTATAAAGTACTTAATGCCCGATGATGTTATTTATATTACAGGATAAGAGGGATGAAGAGATATTTTCTTTCAGTTAGTTACTCAAAGAATGTGTAAAGAGCCTCAACTGAAGAGGAAATTCTATCACTACTCAGAAAAATGAACATCAAAGAGTGATAGACTGTTCTCAAATTTAGCATTTTACCACTAACTTTGACCATGGTTGCGTACTTAGTGGAACAACGAGACATACTTAAGCAGTGCTGAAAGGCAGGCGTTATCTTTCTGGCTTCAAGTTTCTAGTCTCTGAACAATGTCTGAAAAAAACCCCACAGGAGCAGTGAATTATGCCTGTGTAGCTCTGTCTTGGATTGTACCCTTAATTAAGACTGACTGTCTTCACTAGGTGTTGTAGAACTGACATTAATTGACCACCAGACACCACAGTAGTGTCAGGAAGGAGGGTATCCTGCCGCATGAAGCACCTGCCCAGAAAATGCTTTCCATCTCCCCAGATGAGGGAGAACCCACCACAAACACCTGCCTGCAGAGTCCATACTCTGACCAAGAGCCATCAGGTAGCCTGGCCTGAAGAAAACTTTTGCCTCCTCCAGCTGCCCAGTAAGAACCCTGGAGCCACACTGGCACCAGAAGAATAAAATAACACACCAATGATTCTCATAATTGTCATTCGAGCCACAGAACATAAAAGTAGCTAAGGGCCTGTGTGCTAGATCTCAACAGGGTGATGAATTACCAAATAAATGATTTATATATAAAACAAGTCTCCAAACTAAGAGTCAAAATGTCCAAGGTATAATAAAAATTCATCCATCCTAACAACGATTGGGAAAATTGTAAATTTATTGATAAAAGAAAATCAACTGATACCAAGTCCAACAGATACAACTTTGGAATACATACCCTATAACCACTCCCGCAATGAGCTACTTCCTCCAGCCACACCCCACCTGCCTCCAGTTATCATTCAGTTAATCCCACTAGGGATTAATTCACTCATTAGGTTAAGACTATAACCCAATCATTTCTCTTCTAAACCTTCTTGCATTGTTCTTACATGTGAGCTTTTGGGGACACCACATCAAAACCATAACGAGGGACCTGTGGAATAATTATATATATGCTTTGTACGATGATAAAGTTCCAAAAGGAGGACAGAAAGAAAACGAGGATAAAAGTATATTCAAATGTAGAATGACTAAAACTTTCCAAAATTTAGTGAAAGACACAAATCTACATAGTTAAGAAATTTGAACTTAAAATAGGATTTTCTTGTAAACTCAAAATCTATGCCAAGACTTGTGATAATTAAACTTCAAAAATTTAAAGACAAAGAAAAATATTGAAAACGGCCAACTGTAAGTGATATATTGCCTACGTGGCAACACAAATTTATGTAAAAATGGGAATCTGATGGGAAGACCTACGGGTAGAGAAAAACTGCTAAAATAATTTCTATGTGCTAAAAGAAAAGAGCTGGCAACTGCAAATTCTATATCCTGCAAATCTATAGCTCAGGAATAAAGGGAGACAAAACCATGGATCACTACCAGACATACCCTTAAAGACTGGGTAGAGGAAGTTCTTCAAATAGGAAATCATAAAATTCTCAGAACATCAGCAAGAATGAAAGATTTTTGTGTACATGGACAGGCTTATTCTAAAATTCGTGTGAAAAGGTGTGACACTAGAACAACTGAAATAATTCTACAAAGAAGAGTGAAGTGGAAGAGATTGTTCTATCTGAAATGAAGGCTTCATTTATGGCTACAATAACCTGACCAGTAAACTGTCATCCAAGGAGTGGCATACTGATAGCACAGAGCAGATGGCATAGGAACATGCCCACAAAGTGCTCAACTAATTTTTGACAAGGATGAAGAGCAAGTGATGTTGGAGCAATTGAGCATTGCTATGGTGTGAGTATTTCCCCCTAAAAGCAAGTGTGGAAAGCTTAATTGTCATTGTAACAGTATTAAGAAGAGGGACTTTAAGAAGCAACTAGGTCATCAGGGTTCTGCCCTCGTGGGTGAGTTAATATGTTACTGTGGAAGTGGGTTCCTTAAATGAGAACAAGTTTAGTCCTCACTTGCTTGCTCATTCTCTCTCTCTCTCTCTCTCTCTCTCTCTCTCTCTCTCTCTCTCTCTCTCACACACACACACACACACACACACACACACACACACCTCCTCTCTCTCTTCCACCATGTTATAATATGGCAAAAAGGTCTTTACCAGATGCCAGCACGTTGATCTTGGACTCGCTGGCCTTCCAAACCATGAGCCAATAAATTTCTGTTCCTCATAAATAATCCAGTCTATGGTAATAAATGGATAAATGAAAAGAAAACAAAAAAGAAATGAGCAGGTTGCTACTTCTATGGATACCCCATTTATCTGTTGCACAGTTATTTATTGAGCACCCACCGTGTGTCTGGCACTTCCTAATTAATGGAGAAATTCAAAGCTCATAATGGCTCGGTCCCAGATCTCTTGCAAATTTTGCTTGGGATTGATATACACTCAACGCACAAATAGGACAATACATTAATGATGTCAAACAGTGACACCTGCTGTAGTCATAGCAGAGTGCTAGGAATCAGAGGGCCCAAGGCTGAAATCTCTTGAAAGATGTGCCAAAGTTCTGAAATTATAATGCGCTTAGCTCAGGCAAAGACCATGACCTCGAGACTGACATGAGACTTGAGACATAACCTGAGACTGAGAGGCAGACCAGCCTGGGGGTTTGGGGTTCTAATCTGGGAGGCAAGATAAGTCACTGAAGGATGAAATCTGAGAGAGGGACATTAACAGAGAGGTTTTGGATATTGATCTGAAGGTGCCAGGGAGGATAACTTAAAGAAGTACATATGTCACTTCTTGGGAAGGCTGGTACTTAGGCAAACCTGTGTAATTGATAGGACACTTTGGGAAGAATAATCAAGAGGACATATGGCCTTCCTGCATCTAGACTGTCCTGTTCCCAGACCTACTCTCCTTATAGCCTAAAGTACTGGGGCAATATCACAGGGGTGAGGTGTGACCAAGAGGCAGAAGGACTGTGAATAGGGCTACAGTGGTGAGAGTGTAGCCTCAGTTTCCTTTCTTGTAAGGAACTCCTTGTTCTTGATCATTAGCATCCTTGAGAGCAGACAGTCAAGGGTCTCTGCTGTGCTAATTTCTGCCGAGGTTGATGGATAAAAACCCTAGTCATGGACAAGTATGGGAGTGCATGGAGACACAGGAGGGGCCTCATCATGGGTGGCCACAAAGCCCGAGAGGGCAGGAATTAGAATTAGACTTAGTAGGGAGCTACTGGCAGCTTTTGAGTAGAGGTAGGCATGGAAAAATTGATATTTTAGGAAAATTTGCCTGGTAGTGGCCAGATAGCTATAAGAGCATCATTTTGATAATGGAGTCAGTAAAAAGCAGTAGGATTTTTTAGAGTCATTACATATAAATGTAGGTCTTCCTTCAAAAGAGATTGTATAGATATCTGAATATTTATGCTTCTAAATATGGAGGAAGCATAGTGCCCTGAGGGACATGATAATACTTTTGAATTTTAGTCAAAAAGATATTATATAGATCTAAATTGTTCTGCATATATTATCACATTTTATTTCCATTATCCTTAAGAGGTGACAAAGTACAAGCAAAACCCTATTTTCAGGTAGGGAGAATAAGCCAACCTTTTAAGCTCCTTTTCTTGGCTTCTTGGTTTGGATATTTACAGAGAATGGAGCCTAGAATCTTAAGAACCTGATATCAGAGGGGCTAATTCTACCAAGTGGTCTCCACTTTCCATACTGAGTCCAGAAGTCTGAGTTTCTGGCCCAGCTCCGTCCACAGAACTTTTAAGCTGCTGTGGCAGTGTTCTGTCACACAGCTATCCAATATGGTTTGTTCTTATTGTGCTCATGGAAAGCACAATAAGGCAGACTCTCCTCAAGGGGAGACATAGATAGGTATAGGGACAGTAGGGTTTTGCCAGGGTGGGGGAATTAGACTAGATTTTGAAAACAAAAAGGAAAAGTATAATTTTCAACTAAGGTATAGGTTGTAGGTTAGTAGATGGCAAAATGGGTGAGGGGTTGCTGCAGTTAACCGGATGTGGAGAGCGGGCTCTGACCTCCCTGTTCTATAGAGCAACAGTGCCTAGCCTTGAGTTACTCCATTTTATAAAGCAGAAATTTGCTCTGAGCTACTTCATCCTACAGGCATATTAGCCAATCAACATTGGTGTGGTTTTTATATGAAATCTGCCTAAGGTTTTGCAATTCTACCCTGGTGAGTTGTGTATCTTCTGCTATGTTTTGATGCCCTTCTTGTCCACTGTTGTAACCCATCACTGTTTTTTCATTCACTGAAGTGTTCACTGGATGATCTGATTAGAGGATGGATAGGTGTGTGCCCCTGTACCAGTCTCTCAGGTGCCTCTCTTTTTGTTTCAGGTCAGGGAGTTGCATCATTTATTGGTCTGGTGTGTCTGATAAGCTCATGGGCTTGATTTCCCTGATGTGGGTTTGATACTCCTATACATCCATATGCTTCTGATTTAATTCATTAAGTTCACAGGTGGTCATTTTTTATTAGCATGATAAATTTATTTCTCAGTGCCTTATGATTGTGCTTTGCAGTTTGGGTTTATTCCTTTTCATAAGTTTCGTATGTCCAACATCTGGTTGAAACAGAGTCCCTTTAAAATTAAAAGCAACTTCCTGATAACTGCTTTTCTACATCTGGAGTTTTCTCCTACTGAGAATGTAAACTGAGATACTATCCTCTGACTTGGGTGGGCACCAAGGAAATCAATCACAAAATGTATCTGATCGGTACAGCCTAACTGAATCTACATATGTATATTTCCTGCCTTTTATCCCATCTGTTTACCCTCTCCTCTTATGAAAGTTGTCTGACCCCCAAACCCTATCCCCCAGGTAGAAATTTGAGACAGAAAAGTTTTCCTCTAACTTCCTCAAGGCCAGCTTTGAATTAGCCTGTTTTCCTTCACCAACCTGTCTCCTAACTTTAGAGGAGCTAGGAGCAAGGTAGAATCTTCCTTCCTGTTAACATGGTGGCTATCTGTTAACCAGACAAGTTACCAAGTCACTCTGATTTAGCACTTGTACTCAAAATTGAGTAGTTCAGGGCAAGCTGATGCTTTATAAAATGGAGCAACTCAGGACAGGCACAGCCTTCTCTCCACATCTGATCTAACAGGACTCTTGCTTAAGACACGCAAGGGAGATAGACATCACCCAGTAGGTAGGGGATGAGGAACTCAGATGCGGAGTGTGATCAGATGTTGAGGGTGGGGACTTGGCTAAATTGACATAGCAGGATTCTTGCTAAAACTGGACAATGCAATGAACATGCCCTGATGGAAAAAGGGAGCCGAGGAAGGAGCCTGAGTTTGGTCCAAGAGAGTATCCTTGTCAGTATTCACTAACTGCCGATGGCATTTATAAACCTGAAATGTGACTGTTTCGGTGAAGTTGTTCTTTATTTTATTCAATTTTAATGGATTTAAATTTGAACATGCTTTGTAGCTCATGGCTGCCTCCTGAGCCTGCTGCTTCTGGCTGTGGAAGTTTGGACCTCTTGTTCTGCTCCTGGGCTTTCATCATCTGTGGGTCATTGGGCTCTTGGGTGGTTTTTCTCAAGGGCATTGAGCAGGAAACTGCATTCTAGCCACAAGTTTCCCCAGGGTGTTCCAAGGTGTGTCTGAAGTATTAAAAGGTTCTGATCACATGAGGTTCAATAGTTCCGGGTTAACCTGAGGTAAAAGATTCTTTTACTTAGGACTTCTTTGAGTCTTTTCCATGTTAATGTCCCCCTTATAAAAGAATAAATAGGGTAAACCATATTCCCCAAACACAGTAAATGTATGCCCGTTTTCATCAGGCATTTAGTGTACCAGGGAGTACATTTAGGAAATCTGTGACTTGAGAGTAAGACAAACGTCACTGACCCTCGCATGGGTGAAGTGACTTTGAAATCTTTCTCCACATTGTTTGATTTCTGTTCCCTATTCACAAACTGCTGATGAAGCCACCTCACTCAGAAGGTCACTGTGAGGACAGACCAGGCAGTGTAGGACCTGGGGCACAGTGAGCCCCAGATCTGGTTGCTAATTGCGGACTCTACAGAGAGGCACGATTCTAACTGCGATGGCCACAGCCTGGTGAAGGACACTGAGGTTTGATAACTCTTCCCCACCTCGTTCCGTCCGGCCCAACACTGAAGCTTCCTGAGTGGGTTTGCATTTGTTCAGTGCTGTTCCTGGGAGTGGTCTGTGCTGTCTTCCTCTGATCCTCAGAGAATACCAGAATTTTGTCTGTAATCTGGAGCTACAGCATCTGCTCCTCCGTTTCATATGGGGATCGACTCCGAGACCTCAGGCATGCGGGGAAGTGCTCTGCCGCGAGCCATCCCCATTCTCACATGTTTGGGTCCAGAACATCAGATCTGAAACGAGAGCTCCTCAGGCCTTCCCCACACGATCTCACACGTTGCACTTGGAAGGTAGCCCACCTCCCTTGGGCAGTAACATATGGCTGGATAAAAATTTAAATATTTTCAAGTAGGATTCAGTGTTCATTCTTTTTAGTGAAATTTTTAAAAAAAGTCATGAAAGAATAGTGTTTAGGCAGCAACTGGAATTAGTGGAGCCCTGGGCCTTGCTTTTCTCTCCTGACTCTGCCCTGTTGAGGCAGAATAGTCACCCGTGGGAGAGGCCACAGAGTGGAAGCAGCTGTGTCAGTGCAAGGACTCTGGTGTGGAGTCAAAAGGCTCCAGGATCGAAATCTGGTGGTAGCTGTGTGACTTTGGACAGTTGGCTCAATATCTCTGATTCTTCTGTACCCTTTTGAGGATGATAAGGGCTCACAGGGCTGTTGTGTTACATAATGTAATGGATTAAAAGACTTGACATGATCTTGGGTGCCTAATGAGCACTCAAAGTTAATTTTAGTTTACTGGTATATTAGTGACGTTATTTTTTAAAAAATGTGTTTGTGTGCTGAATCAGAGCTCTATTTACACATCCCTGAGCACACCTGTCTTTATGTTCAGTCTCACTTTGCTGATTTGTGTTCAGCTTGTGTGCATTCTGACCCTAACTGCTTTCTCAGCCATCTGTCTATGTGAATGGGAGTATTCCCTACAGGCCCACTGGATTTTATTTGCTCAGGACCACAAAGCCAAGTAAAGCATGGGAATATACTGACGGCAATGGTTGCGGCAGATGTGGGAAGTAGGGACTAACGAAGCTGCCCTGTCCTAGTGTCAAAGTTGAGTGTTGGGGGCTTCGGCCCTTGTGACTGGGGGAGTCCTGGGTTAGAGCCTGTTTGTGTGATCTTCACAGGGCATCTGCCTCTTTGAACCTGGGTTCCTCACCTGTAAACTGGGGTACCTGGTGTTTCACAGTTGCTTCTTTGTGTTGAGAGCATTCATAAGTCCAAAATGCATATACTGTCAAACATACACCAGGTGTTCTAGCCCCAGTCTGATTATAGGCAGTGTTCAGAGTCTCCATATTGCAAAATTAAATTTTGGAAAGTCTAGGAGAAAGGATTACTCATGCCTGATACTAAAATTACTGAGTTTCTGTCTCATGCATGTCTCCCAACTTTTACATTCTTCTCATTCTAGAAGAAGTGAGACATAATGAACTGTAACCACAAACACCAGCTTGGCCATGTTTGTTATTGTCTTCCTTAAGGGCAATTTATTATTTCTTTGGAATAGTAGCAATAATAATACTGATGGTCATCATAATAATAACAGTTTTTATTTATTGATCTCCACTCACTGTGTTGTTAAATTTGACACATTTATATTGTACAATACCCTAGATGGTAATCATAATTCCCATTTTATAGATGAAGAAACAAAGTCTTAGAGACGTTAAGCAGTTTATCCCAGGTTACCCAGCAAATAAATGGCAGAATTTAAATTCAAAATTATATCAGTGTTCAACTCCAGGGCTGCAGATGCCCCAAACATCCTGTTAATCAACCCAAAGAAAGAAACTTGAGGATGCGGTGAAGAGGTTTTGGGCATTTTAGTGTTCACTTACTCCTTGGAGGAGGCAGGCTGGGATACAAGGAGGGCTGCATCCTGCCTCCAAGCAGTGGGGATAAACAGGACAGGTCACATGTCCACTGCAAGGGTGTACTTCCTCAGATGTTTTATAAGAGTACATTCTTTTATGTTACAGCCAGGATCACTCTACTTTGATTCTCACCTAAAGACTGGAGATAAGGGAAGTGGCCAGCTCCTCTCTCCATTTTCTTCTCCTCCTCCTCCTCCTCCTCCTCCTCCTCCTCCTTCTTCTTCTTCCTCTTCTTCCTCTTCTTCTTCTTCTTCTTCTTCTTCTTCTTCTTCTTCTTCTTCTTCTTCTTCTTCTTCTTCTTCTTCTTCTTCTTCTTTTTGGTGCTGGGAATTGAACCCATGGTCTTGTGCATGCAAGGCAAGCACTCTACCAACTGAGTATATCCCTAGCTCTCCATTTCCTTCTTTATCACATGGTTTAGATTTCTGTTCATACTGCAAGTTTTCCTGGACACTGATTAGCATTTAACCCAATAGTCAGTTTCACACCAAAGTCCAATGAACTTTCTACCTTATGTGGTTTACATAGACCTCCCCTTTGGTTGGATATTTCCAGTGTTCTATACAGGGTCTGATCCTTTCTGAGTTGAATGAGTGAATCAGTTAGTCGGCTTATCATCATTTGACTCATATACCTGATAAGAACAACTTAGAGGAGGAATATTTTATTTTGGTTCAGAGTTTCAGAGGTTCAGCTAATGGTTGAATGACCATAGCTCTGGACTCAGTGTGAGGCAGAAGATCATGGCAGAAGGACATGGCAGAGGAAACCTTTTCACCACAAGGTAGCCAGGAAGTGGGTTGGGGGAGTTGGAAGGGCCCTAGAGATGATACTCCAGGGCAGTCCCTAGTGACCCCCCACCTTCAGCTACATCCTACCTGCCTATAATTGTCACCCAGGTAGTCCATTCAAACTAGGACAGACTGATTAGATTACAGTTTCACAATCTAATCATTATGCCTCTGAATATTCCTTCATTAACACAGGAGTTTTGGGGAACACTTCATCTCCAAACCATAACAATGAATGAATGAATTAGTGAATTAAAACCAAAGCCCATGAACTTTCTACTACCTCATGTGGTTGATATGGACCTCCTCTTTGATTTGGTATTACTAGGGGTCCTGCATGGACTCTGTTCTTTTCTAAGCATGTGTTGAATGAGTGAATGAGCAAGTGAATGAATTAATACATGCATGAATACCTGAGTGGTTTAATTCAAACTCCTTCTGCAACCATGATTCATTGAAAGGCACATTTTTTCCTGGCCAAATTAACATATTTTCCTCCTGTATGGTCATGCATTCCCTCAGGACAAATGACTCTGATGAGCTGACCCACTTTTTATGCTTTCCAGCAGCTCCTGCCAGGTGGGGAATTAGCTGTGTGCATTTGGCACTTATAATAGATCCTACTAGGAGAGATAAACCCATGCAGCAGGAAGAGAACAGGCAATTCCACATCGCTGACTTCTCTCCCAAGGTTTACAGGAAACAAGATTAGTAGAGCGTGGGGGAATGAAATGGAGAAAAGAAGGCATGAATGATAACAGGACCTGGGGCCCCATTCCAGGAGGTAGAGTGGAGTAGTATTAAACCCTCCCTCCCTGTCTGCCCGCTGGAGGAGAATTTTTCTCCTGTTCATGACCTTGGCTGAGAGGGTTGGTGGTCTTCCCAGAGCTCCTTGTGTTGAAAACAACACAGAATGAAAGATGAATGTAGCTGTCCCTGTGGGGCATCACACTGAGGGTGTTTGCCCGACTTGAGAGAAAACAGAAGGACCACGTGCAAATGCCTGCAGTGATCTGCACGGAATTGGGGTTGCATAAACATTAGCTTTATTGTCCATCTTCCAGTCCAACTCAGCCACGCTGCTGCACCTCCACTGCTAAGATGCATTTATACTAACAGCCTTTCTACACCAACTGACTGGAGTTCACAGTCAGGGTACCTCACAGCCTTGGTGGAGCTCAGGCTTGCCTCTCTGTCTGTGGAATTTAGCCCTGACCAAGGGATGCTCTGTGCCTGAAGCCTCACTGAGCACTTTATATAGATAATCTCATTTCATAGCCACAGCAGCCCAATTTTCACATTGATTCTTGTATGCAAAGAAGTTCAGGCAGAGACAGGAAAAATGCATCCCTGGTCACATAACTGGCCAATGTGTGCCCCTGTGTCTGAACCTTTAACCTTGAGCCACCACATGGGAATCTTGCTGCACCTTGCCATCCTGCTGCCAGGTGAAGAGGTCCCCATGCTAACCTGGCAGACCTCTGAAGTTCAGACACGCTCTCTGCAGGGGGTTCCTGTAAGATCAGCAAGCCTGTTTCCTGTGAGTTTCTCCTGGTTTTCTGCCTGGGCTTCAGAAATAGCAATGCAGGGGACTCTGAGTGGAAGTTTCTCTCAGAAATTCACTGGCCTCCATTGACCCTTCTTTAATTAAGAGGCAGCACTAGAGCTTGAGGAAGCACAGGCCATTCATCTTCTAGGGACAAGGGAAGAATCCAAGTATCAGGGTCAACCCAGAGAGAATCTGCCTTTCAAATGGAGTGCTTTCCCAGGCGGGGGGATGTATTGGTGGTGGGTGGTTTTATTTTGAGGAGCACAGGCTGGGGCTTATGCAGAGAAACATGCAGTTTTATCATTCTTGTTTTGACACTGAATCATAAAACAAAACCTTGCCTCCCCCCATCTGTGTCTCCATGCATGTTATTTTTCACAAGACAGTGAAAAGAGTGGGCATTCTTAATAATTTCTTACTCATGAATTAAAAACAGATTTGTCTCAGCTTCATTCATTCACTGATAAAATATTGCTCGCCACCTGCTAAGTAATTGATAGTGAGATGAAAGTTATATTTAACTCATCATGCAGAAACAAAATAATTCTTGTCCCTATAGAGCACCACCTAGGTGAGAGCTAGCCAGTAATTAAAGGATATAGCTGAGGGTACAATTGAATAAGTCCTACTGTGTGCTCAGCTTAGTTTTGAAAGCCAAGGAAAATTCTGTTGGAAAGCAATCCTTCAGCTGATATCTAGCTTAGTTAAGTGAAGAGAGGAAGAAAATATTCCAGATAGAGGGAGAAACGTGTGCGAAAGTCCTGTGGCAGGTAGAAGTTGGGTGATTAGGAGTCAGGAAAGACCATGAGTAAGTGGGCAGAGAGAGGAACTGCACTCAAGAGGTGGGGCATGAATAAACATAACCAGTGTACCATGTACAGGAGATTGATCTGTTTTTTTTTTTTCTTCTTTTTAAAAAGAATCCTTATCCTTTGAAGAGTTTTCAGAAAATTATCAGTGTTATCACAGTGTATATTTTAAACATCATTTTGGTTGCAGTTTGAAGACTGGTTTCAAGAGGTCAGAGGGGATTCAAGGAGGCCAATTTAAAGACAGCAGTGAAAGAGGAAGGCGGCGTGGACCGCGAGAGGTGGTGCTGGGTAATGACGAAAGAGGACCAATGTGCAAGATGTTTAGAAGGAAGAACCACTGTTCCTGGACAGCCCAGGCTGGGCTTGAACAGAGCTCTTGCCATCTTCTGAGTAGCTTTGAGTCAGGGACAGTCTCTGCTCACTCAGCAGAGGGTGAGTGACCCACGGACACCAACCACATCCACTGCATGCCTGCGGTGAGGTATGCACGTGAGCAAAGCTCTGCTGTTTGCAAAGGTCAAGTTCCCATCTTCTGAAACCCTTTCCTTCTGTTGCCCATTTTTCAAAAGTCCACCTCAGGCTCTTTCCCTCCAGGAAACATCTGCAGACATCACTCCCCTAACCTCCAATTATGCTAGAGCTTTGGACTTACTTGTCTGCAGCTCACCCTCGTGCCTGTGAGCTGGAGCAGGCCGCGTGCAGGCACAGTTCCCATCTGGGCTTCTGTTTCCTACTTTGTCAAGTGAGGAGGAAGGACCAGATGCTCCCGGAAGCCAATCTAGCTCTATAGTTGGCCATTCCTGTGATCAGTGTGCACTTTGAAGGCCTTGCAGAGACTCCTGTACCCTTACATCCTGATGTTTACCTCTTCTAAAGTGAGACCGGTTTGGTTGTGACTGCATATCCTTGTGTATCAGGGTGGGGTTTATACTCCCACCCTCTCATGCTGGGTGCACAATGAGCATTGGCTGCTTTGACCTGAATTGATGTGAATCTTGGCTTTAAAACCAAGATGAGAACCAGGCGGCTCAGAAAATGCTGCCCAGACATGACCTGTTTTCTGACCCATGGGTTGCTGCTGTTGGAACTTGCTGCCAGCTCTGTCGGCTTGCAGGAAAAAAAAGTGGATGTTACAAAGAAGAGACGGATGTTCAGAGGCAGGAATTCCTCCACTGACCCAGGCAGCAGGGAGACTACAGCAATCAGTTTTATTAATTTTACAGTTAGGACCGTAATGTACAAACGTATTTACCACATCATATGATACCACAATAGATTTTGATGATACAACATTCCTTCCTGTCCTCCTGTTTCAACACTTTTTTTGGTTTTCTTCTTGTATTTTCTAATGTTTTAAAATATCATGCTGTGCTTATCAGTCTCACATTTTATTTGTTGATGCTGCTTTTCATGAGATTGGAATTAGCCTTGCTCCATCTCTCCCACATCTCTTTCCCCTCTGAGGTCCCTGTCCTTTCAATTCATTTTTCCATAAAACACTGCTCATTGAACTCCACACTCAGCCACACCAGCTTGTGTGTCTAGGTGACAGGGCATGGATCCTGGCACCAGGAGAGAGGATATGATGGAGGGGAGCTTTATTCCCGGATAGCTGCTTCCCTCAAATTCTGTTGCATTTTGGGGCACATCTTCTTTGGAATTTGGGGAATGGCTTTTTGTTCTAGGAACATGTGTTACATGTGTTGAAATTTTAAAGAACTGGGGAACATTGTTTTCTCTGTTTGAGAGTGTGAGGCCAGTATTATGATCCTTGTATATGTTCTGATAACTGCTCAGACTTATTATGAAAGCAAGGACAGACATTGTGGGCTGGATCAATTGAACTTTGGCTTGCTGAAGGAAGTATTCCATTTTCTGGTTGAAGACAGATCATGTTCTGCTTCTGAATGAATGTGAACATAATGTCTCTGGACATTAAGGAACTCTCAGGGTGAGAAAAAATATGAGTCATAATTCTTAGCAGAATTGGAAGTAGGGGGAGGACATAAAATTCTTTAGACTTTCTGCTTCTAGGAAGTTGTAAAAGACATACTTTAGCTAAGTAAAAATAAATATTCTGGCTACTATATAGAAAACTACTAGTGGGACTCTGAAAAATAAAAGAAGGTGCAATGAGTAGGCACCTCAGGACCTGAACAGCAACACGAGCTTTGTGGGTTTTAGTTTTACCATGTATATCTCAGACATATGGAAAATGATAGACTTACACTCTAATTTTTGAACAACTGTGTTGAGTATCAGGGCTCTAAATAGGCCAATTAAAAGAAGAGATTGGCAAAGCAGAGACTAGACATCTTTTTAAATAATTCATGGTCAAAGAGGAAGTCAAAAGACATTAAAATAACACTGAACCAAAAAAATAAAAATGCAACATCAAAAATTGTGAAACACAACTAAAGCAATAGTACTATAAGCATATATTAGAGAAAAAGGCAAAAATGAATAATCAATGATATGATGTCAAGAACCTAGAAAACAAAAATAAAATGAATCAAAAGCAAGCAGAAGGAAGAAAATAAGGATGAGAATGGAAGTCAATGAAATGGAAACAGAAACATAATTTTAAAAAAACAGGTGGATCTCTAGAAAAATAGGAGATATTGACAAATATGTAGCAAAACTGACAAGGAAAAACATAGATGACACAAATTACCAATATAAAGAATGAAATTTGGTATTACTATAGTTCCTACTGACACAAAAGGAATAATAATAATTAAAAAAATAAAAGTCTGTAGACACGCACATACAACTTAGATGGAGTGGACCCATTCCCTAAACCACCCATGATGCAATGGATGGTGTGCATAGTCCTATAACTATTAAGAAAATTGAATTGTAACTTAAAAACTGCCCCATCCTGCAAATCTTCAGGCTCAAATTATTTCACAAGAGAATTCTACCAAAGTTAATTCTAATTTTACACATTTTCTTACAGATTATAAGAGGTGAAAACACTTCCCAATTTATTCTGTGAGACTTTTATTATGCCGATATAAAACCCCAAACCATAAAGAAAAGCAAAACAAACAAAAGTTAAAAAAACCTGTTAGACCAATATCCCACATGAATATAGATCAAATATCCTTATGAAATATTAGCAAACAGAACTCAGCGAAATATAAAAAGAATTATATGCCATGTCAATGTGGCATTTACTCTAGAGATTGAAGGTGGGTCAATATTTAGAAATCAATAAATGCAATCCACCATATCAACAATTTAAAGAAGAAAAATCATGTGATCTTACTAATCAATGCTGAAACAAATGCATATAACAACTCTCACTATTCATGATTAAAAACAAACAAAAATCTCTCAAACTAGAAATAATTCTTTAAATTGGTGAATAGCTGCTACAAAGATCTTATAATTAACATGTTTCTTGATAGTCAAAGACTGAATATTTTCCCCCAAGAATGAGAATAAGGCAGGATTACACTGGATACTTCAATACCATCAGGAAAGAGAAGCAATTAAAAGCCATGTACATAGGGAAGAAAGAAAAAAGTGTCTCCATATGAAGATGACATGATTATACATGAAGAAAATGCCAAAGATTCCACAGATTAGCAC
This sequence comes from Sciurus carolinensis, assembly GCF_902686445.1. Classification (NCBI taxonomy): domain Eukaryota; kingdom Metazoa; phylum Chordata; class Mammalia; order Rodentia; family Sciuridae; genus Sciurus; species Sciurus carolinensis. The sequence goes on along the minus strand of NC_062215.1, from coordinate 70,194,721 downwards.
TTAGAATTAACAGTAAGATCAGTAAATTCACAATCATCAAGGAAAATATAAAAATCAATTATATATGTACCTAGTAGCAAAGAACACCTGGGAATCAAAGTTATAGATACAACCACTTAAACCTGTAAATCTAACAAATAAATGAAACACACAGCTGTAAACCTAACTATACACACTCACGCAACACATACACACACACAGACACACACAAACACAGAGGAGAGACAGGGAGAGAGAGAAAATGCTAAAAATAACAGATCATGGGGGAAAGAAATCAAAGATTTAAATAAGATAAAGGAAGATATTTCCGGATTAGAAGTCTCAACATAGCAAGGATGATAATTCTCCTTATATTGATCCACAGGTTTAATATAATTCTTATCAAAATCCCAGCAATAATTTTGTAAATATAGGCAAAGTTTATTCTAAAATTGGTGAGGAAAAGAATGGGATCAAAATAGCTAAAACAATTGTGAAAACAAAAAAAGGATAAAGTGAAGCAAAGAACCTACTCCATTTCAAGACTGTGTAATCTTGGAGAAGACATAAATAAAAGGAGCACAGTGGATAACTCATAATAGGCCCACACAAATATGCACAATGGAAAATTCTTTGGAATCCATTGGAATGATTAGCCACTTGTAGGCTAAAAAAATGAACCTCAAACGAAATCTCTCATCTCATTAACTCTCCATTAACTCAAAGGGAATCATGGGAGTATATGTAAAATATAAAACTATAAAACTTTAGAAGTACAAAGGAGTAAAATCTTTGGAAATTAGGGATAGGGAAAGTTACTAGATTTGACACAAAATGTACAATTCTGGAGTTATCAATAAATTTTGCTCCACCAAAATGAAAAACTCTTGTACTACGGAGGAAAAATTGTCCAATGAAGAGAATGAATGAAAAGACTGCCCACAAAGTGACAGAAAATATTTGCAAAGTATATGTCTATCAAAGAACTAGTATCTAGAATACAAAGAAAACTCTCAAAACTCAAAATACAAAATGCAATAAGAAAACAGTCCAATTAGAAAATGAGTGAAAACATGAATAGACATTTAACCAAAGGAGGTATGTGGAAAGGTTCTCCATCATTATCCATTAGGGAAATGACATTAAAAGCACAATGAGGTTTTCTACGTACCTATCAGAATGTTTAAAAAAATAATAATAGCAGCAGTTGCTGCCCACCATTACTCTTACATTGTTTCTGGGAATATTGTTGGTATAAGCACTCTTGAGAACAGTTTGGTAGTTTCTTAAAATACTAAACATGCTAATACCATAAAACCAGTAATTGAACTCCTGGGTATTTATCCCAGAGAAATGAAGACTGACGTTCATGCAAAAATCTCTCTATGAATTCTTATTTACATTGATTTACTTGTAATAGTCAAAACTAGAAACAGCCCTATTTTCCTTCAGTGGGTGAATAATGAAAATAAAACATGGTATATCCATACCAGGAAATACTAATCAGAGATAAAAATGTGCTGTGGTGACACAAACTTGGATAAATCTTAAGAAAATTATGCTGATTAAAACATCTCTATTCTAAAATGTTGTGAACTACTTAATTGCATTAACATTACATTCTTGAGGTGACAAAGTAGAACTTAAGGACCAATTAGTGGTTCTTAGGGGGTGAAGTAGGGGGTGAGAACGGGAGACAATGGGTGTGGGTATAAAAGAGCAAATCGAGGAATCTTGTGCAATTATGAAAATGTTCTGTATATTGACTGTATCAGTGTCAGTATCTTGGTTGTGATAGTATGATTTTGCAAGATGGTATCACAGGGGAAAACTCTAAAGATACACTGAATCGTTTTATATTATTGGTTAACACTATGTGAATATACAATTGCATATGAAAATTTTCAACTAAAAATTCTGAGCAGACTAATTTTGGAACAAAATTGGATTTTGAAGATTGATTTATTTATATTTGTTTCAATTTTAACTTCTGGGAACTTCATAATAGGAAGGACTAATATTTTGTTGACATCTTATTATTGAAAAATATCTGGGTTTTTAATATCTTTGTAAAATTTTGATGAATTCTATTGAAAAGTGTGACTGGGAAATAGAGGAGCATTTTCATTTTCAACCTTGGTTACAGAGTGACCTTGGTCTTCATTCCCACTTTGGAGCCTTCAGAGGACAAAATCCACACTACTTACCAACCACCCTAGGAAGAATTCATAAGGAGAGTGGTCTCGTGGATAATAAGAACTTCCTTGAAAGTCACGTGCCTGACTGGTGGTAGGATTAATGGTTATGTCCACTGTGTTAAGAAATAGAAAGCTCATGGTTACAGGGAGAGGGGCAGGGAGGACGATATGGATGCAGAACCTGTTGGGTGGAGAAGGCTTGGGGTCTGTGATTAGAAGTTTGAAAGAAGCAACTAAATGTGCTTGAATCAACCCTTCCCTTCTCCCTCTGAGATTGCCTTGTAGGAATCTTACTTGCTGCTCCCCCACAGTACAGATTCTACCAAAATGGTCCCCTCAGGCCTATGGCAGTGGGCATGAGAGCAGGTGCAAACCTCAAACGCATTCTCCTCTTCATCCTGTAACCATCTTTTGTTTGGTTCTGAATCTAGGAAGAAATAAAATGTGGTGTTGTTTGTCAATCTTTGGAGAATTTAGCTACCTTTAATCAACAAAATGGCACACATTCTGTATTGGTCATTATGCTGGTGATGAGAATCATCTCAGTTTGTAGGACTACAAGCACCGGAGGGACTTTGATGAGAATTTTTCCAAGATCAAGCATAAACTCCAACTGTTCTTTGTAGTAATGTTCACTGGGCAAGTTTTGCATTTATCTTTGTGCTAGATTGTTTGCAAAAAAATGGTTGCCTTCTGTCCTTTTATTCACCCTTGGGTAGTGCTTTGTCATTGTTTGTTTTGTACTGCTCAGGGTGTGACCCAGGACCTCACACATGCTAGGCAAGCACTCTACCACTGAGCTACACCCCCAGTCCAGGTAATCCTTTCTTATAGTGACTCTGGTCTACCTCATAGAACTCACTTTACTGAAAGGCCAATAACAAGTGGGTCACAAGCAAAGATTTGAAAAGCATTTGCACATTGGGTCTTATTCTTTCTGACTACTCTAGGGAAACTGTGCCCACCCACTGTGAGCTGAGTCAGCCTGAAAAGAGAGGCATTCCTTTGCCTCAATTGTCATGGACATAGGAGTGAGGACTTCCTAGAAAATTTGCCTCCAGCTCAGTCAGCCTAGGGAAGGAGGGCCAGCCAGATGATTACAGAATCTTGCACAATAATAAATGTCCGTTGTTTTAAGTCATTAAGTTTTGGGATGACTTCTTAATGCTTCAAAAGCTAACAGATACCATTTTATATCTTGTCTAAGGTATTGACTCTTATTTGAATCAGTGGGTGGCTTTGCCTCAGCATCTGATAAGCTGTCAGAAATAACTTTAATCCCCTATCCTATAGACAGAAATGAGGGATATGATGAATAAACACCCTTGGTTTTCTATCCAGCCATCCACAGGATTCTCAAGGCATGGTCACTGGGATTCTGCCATTCTCAATGGTAAAATTACATTCTAAAGGAAACAAGGATTTCGCACACTTTGAAGTGAACTCTTTGTCAGCTATAAATGCCAGCTCTGTCCCACTGCAAGTGATGAGATGTTTGCTCTCACTGTGGTAATTCTGTTTCTATTGATTTTCTTGTAGAGGAGTTTTGGTCACAGCCCACATTGCCCATAAAACCTTTATGTCATCATTAATACTGCAGCATCTTAGAAACTCAGTTTTATTTAGTGTTATTTTATGTGCTGAATAGAGGTGTGAGCTGCCCAGTCCTCCTGAGGGATCATGGTGAGTCAGGCTGGTCTATGCTGCTCAGATTCTTTCCCACTTCTCCTCTACTCTGGGTACCCAGGCCTACTCATCCTCTCCTTTTCTGTTTCTGTATCTTTGAATATTTGTGTTACTGGACTTTTTCATTAGACTTTTTTATGCTAGACTGTGAATTTCTTGGGGACAGAAACCATGTTGAATTTATCTTCATCTTCTTCTCTGAAGTACTATAATTGGAGTAGGTCAGGTGCAGAGTAGAAGTTTGATGATTGGAGGATTTCTGTTTAATTCAGTTTATTCATTCATTGAGTAAATAGTTGTTGGGTTTCTACTGTACCATGGTCACTGGTAAGCACTGAACAATACAAATATTGTTTGTGTTTGTACCCAAATAAATATCTGATTATAAAGGATGATGAGAGAAAAGCACAAAGAGAGGTAGAAAGAGACCTGATTTATGTTGAATGGTTGAGGTGAGCCTTCATGAAGAAGGGCATTGCAGTTGCTGATGAAATCAGGATCTTCTCAGCTTTGCAAGGCAGAGGCCATTGACACAGCAATCTATTTACGGTATTCCCTGGAGTACTGCAACTCAGTGACCCGAAGTCATGGGATGAGGATTTTTCTAAGAAGAATTGTGTGGAACCAACCAAAGATGGAAATGTGCTGGATTTCAAAGCCATGCACCAGGAGCATAGAGAGGTTCACCTTCATCTAATAACCACTTGTTTCTAGTACGTGCTGCATATAAAGCAAGGTGCTAGTGGGGTTTCTTAGAGAGTTGTACTGTTGGATATTTGTACTTGGAGCATAAAAGATAACTCTGATAAGAAGACATAGATTAGCATCCTTTGGTTGACACATGATAACTGAAGCAATGCAAAGAGCATTCATAAGTTAAGGCATGAGAGGACCTGAGACAGAAGAGCAATATGTAAGATTGGCAGAGGTAGAGGAGCTCAAGAGGAATGAGAAGTATTGTAAGATGGTAAATGAAGGTGAGGGAAGAGAGTGCATGGAGGAAAGGAAGGAAGGGAAGAGGCCAAGTCAGCCCAGGCTGATGGGGACTCCTCTGCAGAGGCTGCTTCTGATCCAGTGCATGGTGGGACAACACAACCACTTCTCATCTTGTAGTCTCCTGCTTCATCGTCTGTCCTCCCAGATTTTGACGGTTGAATGTTCAACTCCAGGGCTGCAAATGCCCAAAGCACTGTAGGACTCAGTGGAGAGGTTTTGGGCATTTTATTACTTGTTGGTGGGCTAGGATACAGCAGAGGGCTACACTATGCCTACAAGCAGGTGGGAGCATGTAGGATAGGTTGCATGCCCACGGAACCGGTGCATTTCCTCACATGGTTTATGAGTGCATTCCTTTACTTTTATAAACAAGGTCACCCTGTTCAGATTCTCAGCTAGAGATTGGAGATAAGGGAAGTGAGCAGTTTCCCCTGTCCTTATTCTTCATTATCACATGCTTAAGACACCTTCTTATCTCATTGCAAGCTTTCCTAAGGTCTGATTAGTATTCAACCTGACACTTCACCCCTTCAGTGCCCAAAAGCCCCTTTGTGTCCCTCTCAACCTCAGACCATCCTATGTCTTCTCTAAGGCCCTCAGGACAGGAATCTTGGGGCACATTGAATCCATATCTTACAACAGCAGCACATAGAGCAAGAACTCTTCAGCAAGCATGCTAAGGTAATTAAGATAGCATTAATTTGTTTAGACACTTGGGTTAAAGCATGAGTGATATTGCATTTTAGTTCAGTTCTGTTTTTCCAAGTCCATCCCATCTCACATGTGGGTTGAACTACCCAGGGAAATCCTTGTGTTTCATTCACAGGGATTTCTGAGCAGATAACAGTTGGTCTGGGTGACACGATACACAACTTCTGTTGCCCAGTCCAGGAATAGGTTACTTGTTGCTAACCTATGGAGAATTTGACAAATGTTTAATAAGTACCCATAATGTAAATCAGCTCCATGAGGTAGTATGCAAGCTACTGTATGAACTTGTGATAGTAGACTAAAATAGACTTGCCTGGGAAAGTGTACCATACCAATCTATCTGCATTTCAGGAGCATAGAGAGAGTGAGACACCTCAGCATATCTAACTGTCTTAAACTGATACAAAGTGTTCCTCAGGTGATGACACTGGGCATCACCTGTTGTTCTGAAGGCCAGGTGCCCAACACAGTGTCCTTTACTTGTGAAGTTAGACATTCTCCCTCTCCACAAGGGGTCAGTAAGGCAAACCACTGACTTGTACAGTTCATGACCAACTAATGCTCCTTGTCTCTGCTGTGAAGTCCTGAGGACATGGTAACAGTAAATTATTACTAGTACACCAGGTAAGTTCAAGAAAATGCTCACTGGAACTTTCCTTTATCTATAATCTTAATGGTGTGGCCATGGGCAAGATAACAGAAAAGGCTGCAGGCAGTTGATGTCTGGGTTTCTCATTTAGTGTCCTCAGTTCCTCAGGCAGACAGCAGCCCTGCATAAAGTTACTTTTAGTCCTTAAGGCTTATTTCAGCTGGCTGTCTATTCTTTCAATTAATCCAGCTCCTGTTGTATTGTATGGCAGGAGGAAGATTCATAATTTGTCCTAGTCTTGGGCTCATGGTTGTATGTCGTGGTCTGTGAAATGAGTTCCCTGGTTACTTTCGACTACCTGTGGTGTGTCACATGTGCCACTCAACCAGATCCGTCCCTTAATAGTTGCCATTTGATTGGCCCTTTTGCGGGGGAAGCCCTGCATCCAACCTGTAACTGTGTCTGCACAAGTTAATGCATATCTGGTCCCTTTAGATAACAGGAGAGGGCCAAGGTAGTCTATCTGTTACCACTGAAGTGTGGTGTCACCTTGTTTGATATGCCCCTTGGGGGCATCCAGTCATCATGGGTGGTGAGAGCAGGTAAGACAGCTCTGGCATGTAGCAACAAAATCAGGAATCTACTTGGGCAGCCGCCAGTGTGTCCCGGCAGCCCACCTAGCCTTTTGCCCTGCACACTTTAATCTATGATGTAGCCAAATGGCAGTTTCTCCCTCTGGAGGTTCCTCCAGCCATCTTATCCTTGCTAAGTTGGTCAACTTCATCATTTCCTGGAAATTGAAGAGGGCAATGAGCAGTCACATGGTACATTGTGACAACTTTGGTTTGGACACAGTGCCACATATCCTCCCATAATTTTTCTCTGCACAAAGGCCTACTGTTAATCATCCTCTGTTGTTGTTGCCATTGAGGCTTCCACATTGTAAGTCCTCTGAATACGTTCCAGCTGTCCATGTGGATAGTTAATGGCCCACTTTCATGAACAATAACCATCCATTCTGCTCACAGTTCACCCCTCTGGCTGCCGTGTCCTTGTTCTTTGTCTAGTCACAGAGTCTTGGTCACTGGCTGACAGGCTACAGCTCTCCCCTCTGAAAGGTTTTATTTTGCTGATCCATCAGTGTACTAGGCTGCCTCAACTGTTGGGGGTTGACCTTCTTGTACAGGTGAAGGGAGCAAAGGTGTGTCTTCTAGCATTTCATCCTTTTCTGCTCCATATGCGACCTGTCCCAGAAACTGTCAAAGTTCTAAACTGAGAGGTGAAGTGTTGTCTACTCCTCCTGTCAAAGGTAATCACTCCATTTCCTAGTGGTTGCCATCTGAGCTATACCCAGTCATGGAGCCTTGACCATTTGCTGTGGCCATACACTGATGGGGTAGGTGGTCACAACCTCGACTGGAGTTTCTTTGGTGATGGGCTCCATGGCAGGAAGGGCAGCAGGAGTAGCACGAGCAGCATGCAATTATTTTCCAACAAGCTATAGAATTCCTCTGCTCTCTTCCTATGACCAAAATCCGTAAGTTCCCCCAACCTGCTGCTGTAAGTTCAATCCAAAGCCATCTGTAGTAAGCTCAGCAGGTGTTTAGTGTCCCAAGGGCCTGTGTCTGTTTTACCATTTGTAAGTCCTGATTAAAGGCCTCAGTATGCCAGTCAGTAGGGTCCCATATTGTACCCCTTCTACACTAATTAGATAGGGGTCAGAATAACTGAGCCAGATGAGGGATAAAAACCCTCCAATAACTCAGTAGTTTCACAAGTTGTTGCATTAGCTTTACTGTCTCAGGAAGTGGAAACACCCAAACTTTCTCACAGCCTATGGTACAAACTCTGTCTCACTTGACTAGGCAACAAGCCAGGAATTTCACCAATTAATGAGAGCCCTGCAGTTTGTCAGGGTTTATACTCTGTATCCTCCCTTGCAAAAGCGTGGGGTAACCTTGGTGAACCCTGGAAGAGAACCAAATGTGATTATTACGTGAACATTTTCACCAGTGGAGGTCAGCACTGGGTTTCTGCCATACCATGTCACACAGTGAGGTCATGGGGAGATCCTTGTTTAGGTGAGACTCTAAACATCCACTGTAGGCTGTCCCACTTGCTTCCCATTTAGCTCTTGTAGAATAATGGCTGTGTTGAGAACAGTGTCATAAAGTGGAGTGATCAATTCATTTAATTTTCCACAATCCAAGTGCCAAGTCCCATGCTTCTTTCTTACTGGCCATACAGGGGAGTTAAAAGAACTTTGAACTGGTCAAATTATGCCTAGTTTAGCCAATTTGTGTTTGGTGTCCATTATCTCTTGTTGGCCACCAGGTAGCTGATACTGTCTGATGGTGATGATTCAGCAGGTGCAGGCAAAACAGCAGGGGTGTGTAGCAAGCCCTCTTAATATTGGCTTTACAGCTGACACGTGCTTATTCTCCCAGCAATGCAAACAGAGCTCCCCTAAGGTAGTTTGTAGGCATTTATCCCACAAGATGTCAACACAGTCGAGTGGGGGTGTGAACATCAGGTAGGTGGGTAGGTGGCAGTGGTCTGAGCCACAAAGTTTGGGCTCAAACTCTTACTATTTTCCCTATATCCATCAATCACAGTTAATCTGCCTGAGAAAAATTTATCAAGAGTTCCATATGTAATTGTACATTCAGCTCCTGTGTCCACCAGGGATAGTATTCTCTGGATATTTTTGAAGCTAATGTATTGCCATTTACATATACGGCCTCTAGTCCAGAGATGTGGCTCATACTCCTGCACTTTGACCTCTCCTCTGGTTGTCCCACACCCAGGGGCTCTGTGACTCCTCAGGGGGAACCATGGGCTCTGCTTTCATTCTGTATCCTAATGGGAGAGACTTGTCTTTGTCTCCTTGTGGAGTAGGAGTCCATTCTACTTTCCTGTTTCCCTTTCTCTTTTCTTTATTGAATGGTAATGACTGAGATCTCTTTTCCTTTGGCAATTGCTTCCATAACTATATCAGTGTGGCATTAGATTGTTAATCTGTTTTCCTTTCATCCGCTCCTGCTGCTATTAAGTTCACCTGTGTCTGTTTACGAGAGACTTGAAGAAGTCCTTCCAGTTTTGGCTGAGTTTTACTGACCCACATTTTCTCCCACTATCTTTCTGTCTCCCCTAGGTCTGAATCAGTCATGCTGCTTGCTGGAGGGGCTGTCCTCCTAATGGGGATAATGTTGGTTACAGGACACCATAAATAGAGAGAGGGGCTACTGCATTCCTCATCTTGGCAGTAAAAGTCATACTGTCCCTTCCCAGGAAAGGTCACACATAAATGGCATGTTTTATTACCAGTTCTCACAGATAGCTCTGCAGTTCTTCCATGGAGGCCCCGGTGCCTCTAGGTGCAGAAGTAGCTCTTGAATTTGGTCATATATTGTGAATGGCAAAAGGCAGCTGAGCTAATGATGACCCATACATTCATCAGTGGCATTGACATGACCTGCTGACATAAAGCAGAGTGAACAGCTGTTGAGTTGTTTTGGAAAATTCTATACCATTCAGCATGATCCTAGCTGCTCCAGCATCCCACAAGCAGAGCAGCCATGCAGGTACACTTGGCTTTTGTTTATTTCCTGAACTTGGACCCTAGTTCCACCAGCTCCCTGGGGATATATGGCATATGGTATGTAAATATCCCTCAGGCTGCTCTGTTTGAGTCTTTAACTTTTGGAAAATCACTGGACTAGCTTTTATTATGTCTTCATCTTTCACCTCAACTTCTGAGTTGCTGGAACTAGTGGAATCCCTGAGTGGATCCCATGTTTGAGGATCCCAGTTTTTGTGAGTCACCAATGGTTCTGGGCCCACAATGTCCCCTCAGTTTAGCATAACAGCTGGTGGTAACCTGCAGCCACTTATCTGCAAATTCGAAGGGCTGCAACAGCACATTGGTAGAGTCAACCTGTGCTGAATTGGCTTCCTTTCCTAGTTTTAACACTTTCTGTCCTCTCAGGGATTGAGTCTGGGTGGCTAGGTCCCAGTCTGTGGATAAATTTAGAGTGCACGGCTGGGGCCTTGCTACCACTGCCACAGCATTGTTTGTCCCTTTCTCTTTCCTGTTACTACTCTGAATTTCTCTTGTGTTACTGCCACTACTTTTGATGCTGCTTCCAACACTTGCAGCACCTCTCTTCACATTTTCAGGGTGTTCCCACCCCTACAATAGGGAAGACACCTCAAATCACCTCAAGGCTTGTGACCAGTCTGGAATTTTCCCTGCAGACTCCATGCTCTTTCCCAACTCCAGAGTCAATTTAGCACGTCTGCCTTGGGGATGCTGCCAATCATTAATTGTTAAACCCAGGTCTGCAACCCTCTCAAGTATACTGTTTGTTAACCCCAAAAAAAGGAACTTGTAGAACTCCACAGAGAGGTTATGGACATTTTATTACTCACTCACTCCTCCACAATAGTGGGCCAGGATGTAATGGAGGACCATCCTGTGCCTACAAGCTGGAGAAATATAGCCCACTGCACAGGTGGACTTCTTCAGATGTTTTATGAGTACATGCTTTTATAACCAGGGTCAGTCAGTCTGCTTAGATCCTCACCTAAAGACTAGAGATAAGGGAAATTGTCAACTTCCCTCTCCATTTCCTTCCCTATCACATTTTTTTTAGATACTTCTTTTTTTTTTTTTTTTTTTAATCTCATTGCAAGCTTTTCTAGGCACTAATTAGTGGCAGCCCAAGAATTAAGACCATGTCCATGCATCACACCCTTTCTGATTCCCTGTGCTCAGCCCAGGGTTTGCAATTTTGACATAGAAGTGTTAAGTTTGGCCTAAAGGTGTCTTTGTACATATTTTAAGTTTGGCCTAAAGCTTTCTCCCTATATAGTGAACTGTAAGTTAAATTGATGTATAAAAAAGACCATAACCTACTCTCGAAACAAGTAGTTGAGTCTCAACTGTTAACAAGCAGCCAATTATTCAAGCCATGTTCAAATGAACTAGGCATGAGCTATAAATAACTGGGCCCTCCCTTGTGTCTCACTTACATTTTCTTTATGCTACTTTTCTTTCTCTGGTTATAAATACAATGGGGACCATGGATTTTTGGCCCAGAATGCTGCTGGTATCTGAAATCACCAACTCCAGATCAATTTAAAGTCAATTAAAATCTGTACAACAAGCTGGTTGTTATAATCCCAGCTACTAAGGAGGCTGATGCAGAAGGATCACTGGTACCTGGGAATTTAAGGCCAATCAGGGCAACATAGAAATGTTATTTATATGTAAAAGGAAAAACAAACAAACAAACAAAAACAAACAACAACAACAAAAATCTTTAATCCCACAGTCTTTGATTCCCATCACAAACATCTGCCCTTCTCATTCCTAGCCTGGGTTCGGTGCCTTCCTCTAAGCTCTTCAAATACTTGGTGTATCACTATCATTATCTTTATGTCTTACAGCAGATTCCACCAGACACAGACACTGAGTCAAGGATTGGAAAGCAAGTAGTTTATTTGGAAGATTTGGGATGCCAGAATGAAAGACATTTTAAGTCAGACAACTCTGGACAACTAAAACTTATACCAGAAGGATGACGGTGACCAGTGTAATATACTCAGAGTTTTCCACCCAAAGGGTGAGGAGATGGGGTAGCTATGCACCATCTCCTGACACTCATTGGTTTAGGGGTATGTGTGTGTGTGTTTCCTCATTGTACAAATATAGGCACAGCAATGCAGATCTTGACAGTTGGAGTCTACTGATCTCATTAGAATTGCTAAAGTCGGAGGAATATGAGTGGGTCACAGATAACATCAATTTACTCTAAATATAATCAATTTATCCATCGACCAATCTATTATCTATCTTTCTGTCACCTATCAATCATTTATTTGATATCTATCAACAATTATCTATGAACCCCTTCTATTAGCTATTAACCATCTAATCTATCATTTGTCATCTACCTATCTACTTTCTTATAACTATTTATCAGCGTGAACTTCTTTGGACTGGCCCAGTGTTAGGTACAGGGCAAGATTACAATGGGTTAGAATGAACAAATGAATGAATAAGCATATGGGTGAAATGAGGCAAAGGTACACATTGGGTTCATTTAATACATTTTGTTCTCAGGCAGACTGTGGGTATGTGCAGGGATTTCAGAGACAGGTGATGAATTTTCTCCAAGGAATTTTCCCATGTGGTTAACAAAGGTTGGAACATTTAACAAACTCAAATTTTGACTTCATTTGGTGATTCAAACATCAATTTTATTTATTTATTTATTTATTTTATTTATTTTTTATTTTTACAGACTGCATTTTGATTCATTGTACGCAAATGGGGTACATCTTTTCTTTTGTATGGTGGGGCATGATGTAGATTCATACCATTTGTGTAATCATACATGTACATAGGGTAATCATGTATGTCCCATTCCATCATTTTTTATACCCCCTTCCTCTCATTTCCCTCTACAGAATCTAAAGTTACTCCATTCTTCTCTCACTCCCAACTCTTCACCCCCATTATATATCATCGTTCAGTTATCAGGGAAAACATTCAACCTTTGCTTTTTTGGGATTGGCTTATTTTACTCAGCATGATATTCTCCAATCCCATCCATTTATCTGCAAATGTCATATTATTCTTCTTTATGACTGAATAATATTCTGTTGTGTATATATGCCACAGTTTCCTTATTCATTCATCTGTTGAAGGGCATCTAGTTTGTGAACTAAGCTATTGTGAATTGAGCTGTTATAAACATTGATGTGGCTGTGTTAATATAGTATGCTAATTTTAAGTTCTTTGGGTATAAAACGAAGAGTGGGATAACTGGATCAAAAGGTGGGTCCAAGGTTTCAAGATGGCGGACTAGAGGGCGGCTTCAGGACTCAGGATTCAAAAGAGGAGATAGTGAGTGACTTGGGACCAACTCAAAGCCGCCGGGTGAGCCTCTCCCATTGGGGAGGCGTCCCAGATGGGGCGGTAGCCCCGGAACGCAGGGAACTTTGTGAAGTAGAGTTGCCCGGTGAGACACCCCTCCCCCCGCTGGAGCGGTAAACACGGACAGCGGGGAACTTTGCAGAGGAGGCTGCGCAGCACAGCGCTTGGTTGTGGAGCAATCTGCCGGGGCTTTGGCGGCTGCCAGAGGAAGAACTGGGCGGCAAGCTATTTGGACTCAGCAACCTCCTGAACAACGGGAGGGGGCTGTCCTGAGGAGGTGGAGGTGCGCAGTGAGTGGCTTGGTCTCCAAGCGCCCACACAGAACACCGGGTGGCTGCCTGGAGGAAGAGGCCAGCGGCGGGTCACTGGGGCTCGGAACATATGTACGAGGCTCCAGGTGGCTGCTCAGAGGAGGGGGTCGCATAGCCAGGCGATTAGGTGCAAAGCACGGTGCGGTCCGGGGACCTAGGCACCCTTTGTTGAAAGAGCTACACAGAGATAAGCTGAGGGGAGGAGTGAAGGTTCCAGGACTGTGGGCAGCTTCTCTAAGGAGGAACAACCTAAGGAGACTCGTCTGCGAAGGGCAGGGCTCCAAGGCCCAGGAGGTTGGTCCGGGCCCTGGGAACGTTGCCTGGGAACGTGCCCAGGTGGTAGTTGTGGACTGAGGGGAACCTCTATGAGGGGAACTGACCAGCAAGACCTCCCCATCAGGTGAGTCTTCCCCGCCGGGTGAGGTTTTCCCACAAGGACGGTAAAACCAGAGACACAGGCTCAAACATGCCTTGCTTCAGCCCACAGCCTAGTTCCCCTTTGGATGACCATTGGTCAACAAGTAGAGGCACCTCTCCCACTAGCAGCGACTATACCCCACCTGAAGACCACCACCCCTAGAGAGGCAGCTTCCTTGGGAAGCACCGCAGTATCAACTTCCTCTAAGACTTCAGGCTACTGAAGGATAAGAGGGGATACACTAGCAATCTTCAGGGACATTATAAGTCAATAGAGGAAACCTGCAACATCTCAGCAGTCCACTGATACCTGAACGACATGAGAAAACAGGGGAAGAAAATGCCTCAAACAAATCTGGATGTTACATCAATAAAATCCAATGACAGTATGGCAGAAGAAATGTCAGAAAGGGAGTTCAGAATGTACATAATTAACATGATAAGGGAAGCAAATGATGAAATGAAAGAGCAAATGCAGGCATTGAATGAACGCACCAATAGACAGTTAAAAGAGCAAACACAGGAAGCAAAAGACCATTTCAATAAAGAGTTAGAGATATTGAAAAAAAACCAAACAGAAATCCTTGAAATGAAGGAAACAATAAACCAAATTAAGAACTCCATAGAAAGCATAACTAATAGGATAGAACACCTGGAAGACAGAACCTCAGATATTGAAGACAAAATATTTAACCTTGAAAACAAAGTTGAACAAACAGAGAAGATGGTGAGAAATCATGAACAGAATCTCCAAGAACTATGGGATATCATGAAAAGGCCAAATTTGAGAATTATTGGGATTGAGGAAGGCTTAGAGAAACAAACCAAAGGAATGAACAATCTATTCAATGAGATAATTTCAGAAAATTTCCCAAATCTGAAGAATGAAATGGAAAATCAAGTTCAAGAGGTTTATAGGACTCCAAATACACAAAATTACAACAGACCCACACCAAGGCACATTATAATGAAAATACCTAACATACAAAATAAAGACAGAATTTTAAAGGCTGTGAGAGAAAAGAACCAAATTACATTCAGGGGGAAACCAATACGGATATCAGCAGATTTTTCAATCCAGACCCTAAAAGCTAGAAGGGCATGGAATAACATTTTTCAAGTCCTAAAAGAAAATGGATGCCAACCAAGAATCTTATACCCAGCAAAACTTACCTTCAGATTTGATGATAAAATAAAATCCTTCCATGATAAACAAAAGCAAAAAGAATATACAAAAAGAAAGCCAGCATTACAGAACATTCTCAGCAAAATATTCCATGATGAAGAGATGAAAAACAAAGAAGCAAATCAGCAAAGGGAGGAGCTATCCTAAAGGAACTCTCAAATAAAGAGGAACCAAGTCCTGTCAAAAATAAACAAATAAATGAATAAAATGAGTCAAATGACCGGGAATACAAATCATATCTCAATAATAACCCTGAATATTAATGGCCTGAATTCATCAATCAAAAGACATAGACTGGCAGATTGGATAAAAAAGAAAGATCCAACAATATGTTGCCTACAAGAGACTCATCTCATAGAAAGAGATACCCATAGACTAAAGGTGAAAGGATGGGAAAAAACATACCATGCACATGGACCCAGCAAAAAAGCTGGGGTATCCATCTTAATTTCAGATAAAGTGGACTTCAAGCCAAAGTTAGTCAGAAGGGATAAAGAAGGACATTTCATACTGCTTAAGGGAACTATAAATCAGCAAGACATAACAATCAAAAATATCTATGCCCCAAACAGTGGCTCACCCATGTATGTCAAACAAATCCTTCTCAATCTCAGAAACCAAATAGACCGTAATAAAATAATACTAGGTGATTTTAACACGACTCTCCACCACTGGACAGATCTTCCAAACAAAAATTGAACAAAGAAACCATAGAACTCAATAACACAATCAATAATTTAGACTTAACAGACATTTATAGAATATATCATCCAACGAAGAGTGAATACACTTTCTTCTCAGCAGCACATGGATCCTTTTCTAAAATAGACCATATATTATGCCACAAAGCTAATGTTAGCAAATACAAGAAGATAGAGACACTTCCTTGTATTTTATCAGATCATAATGGATTGAAATTAGAAATAAATGAAAGAGTAAAAAACAGAAATTACTCCAACAACTGGAGATTAAACAATTTGCTATTATATGATGAATGGATAACAGAAGATATTAGGAAGGAAATTAAAAAATTCTTAGAGGTAAATGAGAACAAAGAAACATCATATCAAAATCTCTGGGAAACTATGAAAGCAGTATATAGAGGAAGATTTATTTCATGGAGTGCATTCAAAAAAAGAAGTAAAACTCAACAAATAAATGACCTAACACTACAGCTCAAAGCCCTAGAAAAAGAAGAACAGACCAACACCAAAAGTAGTAGAAGACAGGAAATAGTTAAACTCAGAGCTGAAATCAACAAAATTGAAACAAAAGAAACAATGCAAAAAATTGACAAAATAAATAGTTGGTTCTTCGAAAAAATAAACAAAATTGATAAACCTTTAGCCACACTAACAAAGATAAGATGAGAGTAAACCCAAATTACTAAAATTTGGAATGAACAAGGAAATATCACAACAGACACGACTGAAATACAAAACATACTTAGAAGCTATTTTGAAAACCTATACTCCAACAAAATAGAAAATTTCAAAGACATCAACAGGTTTCTAGAGACATATGAATTGCCTAAACTGAACGAGGAGGACATACACAATTTAAATAGATCAATTTCAAGTAATGAAATAGAAGAGGTCATCAAAAGCCTACCAACAAAGAAAAGTACAGGACCAGATGGGTTCTCAGCCGAGTTCTACAAAACCTTTAAAGAAGAGCTCATTCCAATACTTTTCAAAGTATTCCATGAAATAGAAGAGGAGGGAACTCTCCCAAACTCATTCTACGAAGCCAATATCACTCTGATACCTAAACTAGACAGAGACACACTGAGGAAAGAAAATTTTAGACCAATATCCTTAATGAACATTGACGCAAAAATTCTGAACAAAATTTTAGCAAATCGCATACAAAAACATATTAAAAAGATAGTGCACCATGATCAAGTTGGTTCCATCCCAGGGATGCAAGGTTGGTTCAACATCAGGAAATCAATAAATGTAATTCACCATATCAACAGACTTAAAGTCAAGAATCACATGATTATATCAATAGATGCAGAAAAAGCATTTGATAAAATACAGCACCCCTTCATGCTCAAAACACTAGAAAAAATAGGGATAGTGGGAACGTTCCTTAACATTGTAAAGGCCATCTATGCTAAGCCCATGGTTAATATCATTCTTAATAGTGAAAATCTGAAAACATTCCCCGTAAAATCTAGAACAAGGCAGGGATGCCCTCTTTCACCAATTCTATTCAATATCGTCCTTGAAACTCTAGCCAGAGCAATTAGACCAAAGAAATTAAAGGGATACAAATAGGAAAAGAAGAAATCAAACTATGCCTAATTGCTGATGGCATGATTATATATTTAGAGGAACCAGGAAATTCCACCAGAAAACTCTTAGAACTCATAAGTGAATTTAGTAATGTAGCGGGATATAAGATCAATGCTCATAAATCTAATGCATTTTTATACATAAGTGATGAATCTTCAGAAAGAGAAGTTAGGAAAACTACCCCATTCACAATAGCCTCAAAAAAAAAAATACTTGGGAATCAATCTCACAAAAAAAGTGAAAGACCTCTACAATGAGAACTACAGAACACCAAGGAAAGAAATTAAAGAACACCTTAGAAGATGGAAAGATCTCCCATGTTCCTGGATAGGCAGAATTAATATTGTCAAAATGGCCATACTACCAAAAGTGCTATACAGATTCAATGCAATTCCAATTAAAATCCCAACGACGTACCTTACAGAAATAGAACAAGCAATCATGAAATTCATCTGGAAGAATAAGAAACCCAGAATTGCTAAAGCAATCCTTTGCAGGAAAAATGAAGCAGGGGGTATTGCAATACCAGATCTTCAACTATACTACAAAGCAATAGTAACAAAAATGGCATGGTATTGGTACCAAAATAGACAGGTGGATCAATGGTACAGAATAGAGGACACAGACACAAACCCAAATAAATATAATTTTCTCATACTAGACAAAGGGGTCAAAAATATGCAATGGAGAAAAGATAGCCTCTTCAACAAATGGTGCTGGAACAATTAGACATCCATATGCAACAGAATGAAACTAAACCCATATCTCTCACCATGCACAAAACTAAACTCAAAATGGATTAAGGACCTCGGAATCAGATCAGAGACCCTGCATCTTATAGAAGAAAAAGTAGGTCCAGATCTTCAACATGTCGGCTTAGGACCAGACTTCCTCAACAGGCCTCCCATAGTACAAGAAATAAAAGCAAGAATCAACAACTGGGATAGATTCAAACTAAAAAGCTTTCTCTCAGCAAAGGAAACTATCAGCAATACGAAGAAAGAGCCTACAGAGTGGGAGAAAATCTTTGCCACTCATACTTCAGATAGAGCACTAATCTCCAGAATCTATAAAGAACTCAAAAAACTCTACACCAAGAATGCAAATAACCCAATCGACAAATGGTCTAAGGAAATGAACAGACACTTCACAGAAGAAGACCTACAAACAATCAACAAACATATGGAAAAATGTTCAACATCTCTAGTAATAAGAGAAATGCAAATCAAAACCACCCTAAGATTCCATCTCACCCCAATCAGAATGGCGATTATCAAGAATACAAGCAACAACAGGTGTTGGCGAGGATGTGGGGAAAAAGGTACACTCATACATTGCTGGTGGGGTTGCAAATTAGTGCAGCCACTCTGGAAGGCAGTATGGAGATTCCTTAGAAAGCTTGGAATGGAACCACCATTTGACCCAGCTATCCCACTCCTTGGCCTATACCCAAAGGACTTAAAATCAGCATATTACAGAGATACAGCCACATCAATGTTCATTGCTGCTCAGTTCACTATAGCCAGATTGTGGAACCAACCTAGATGCCCTTCAATTGATGAATGGATAAAGAAACTGTGGCATATATATACAATGGAATATTACTCAGCCATAAAGAATGATAAAATTATGGCATTTGCAGGCAAATGGACGAAATTGGAGAATATCATGCTAAGTGAGATAAGCCAATCTCAAAAAACCAAAGGAAGAATGATCTCGCTGATAAGTGGATGATGATACATAATGGGGTGTGGGAGGGGTTAGTTTTAGGGTTAGAGTGAGGGTTAGGGAGGGGGGCAAGAATGGGGGAAGGAAGGACTATATAGAGGGAAAAGAGGATGGGAGGGGTGGGGGGAAGGGGAAAAATAACAGAATGAATCAACCAACATCACCCTATGTAAATTTATGATTACACAAATGGTATGCCTTTACTCTAAGTAAAAACAGAGAAACAACATGTATCCCAGTTGTTTACAATAAAAAAAAAAAAGAAAAAAGAAAGAATCTAGATTCTTCCACAGTAAAAAAAAAAAAAAAAGGTGGGTTCATTCCAAGTTTTCTGAGAAATTTCCACACTGCTTTCCAGAGTAGCTACACGAATTTGCAGCTACACTAGCAATGTAAAAGTGTTCCTTTTTCCCTACATCCACACCAACATCTATTATTGTTTGTGTTCTTCATAATAGCCATTTTAATTGGAGTAAGATGAAATCTTAGTTGTTTTAATTTGCATTTCTCTAATTACTAGAGATGTTGAACAGTTTTTCATGTATTTATTAATCCTCTGTATATCTTCTTCTGTAAAATGTCCATTTCCTTGGCCCATTTATTGATTGGGTTCTTTGTACTTTTGGCGTAAAGTTTTGTAAGTTCTTTATAAATTTTGGAGATTAGTGTTTTATCTGAAGTGCGTGTGGAAAAGATTTTCTCCCACTCTGTAGACTCTCTTTTCACATTACTGATTGTATCTTTTGATACAATCTGAGAAAAAGTTTTTTCGTTTGAATCCTTCCCATTTATTGATTTTTGCTTTGATTTCTTGTGCTTTTGGAGTCTTGTTAAGAAAGTCTGAGCCTAGGTCAACATGATGAGGATTCGGGCCTACCTTTCTTCTATTTGATGCAGGGTCGCCAGTCTATTTCCTAAGTCCTTGATCCATTTTGACTTGAGATTTGTGCAGGGTGAGATATAGAGGTTTATTTTCATTTTACTGCATATGAATTTCTAGTTTTCCCAGCACCATTTGTTGAATAGACTATCTTTTCACATATGTTTTTGGTTCCTTGGTCTAGTATGAGGTAACAGTACTTATGAGGGTTTGTCTCCATGTCTTCTATTCTGTACCATTAGTCTGCCTGTCTATTTTGGTGCCAATACCATGAGATTTTTGTTACTATTGCTCTGTATTCTTTGTATATTCCTTATACTATTGCTCTCTCTTTACATTGCTGATAGTTTCCTTTGCCAAGAGAAAGCTTTTTAGTTTGAATCTATCCCAGTTATTGATTCTTGCTTTTATTTCTTGTGCTATGGGAGTCCTGCTAAGGAAGTCTGATCCTAAACTGACATGTTGAAGACTTGGACCTACTTTTTCTTCTGTACGATGCAGGGTCTCTGGTCTGATTCCAAGGTCCTTGATCCATTTTGAGTTGAGTTTTGTGCAGGGTGAGAGACAGGGGTTTAGTTTCATTCTGTTGCATATGGATTTCCAGTTTTCCCAGCACCATTTGTTGAACAGGCTATCTTTTCTCCATTGCATGTTTTTGGCACCTTTGTCTAGTATGAGAAAACTGTATTTATTTGGGTTTGTGTCTGTGTCCTCTGTTCTGTACCATTGATCTACCTGTCTATTTTGATGCCAATACCATGCCATTTTTGTTACTATTGCTTTGTAGTAGAAGTTCTGGTATTGCAATACCCCCTGCTTCACTCTTCTTGCTAAGGATTGCTTTAGCTATTCTGGGTTTCTTATTCTTACAGATGAATTTCATGATTGCTTGCTCTATTTCTGTGAGGTACGCCATTGGGATTTTAATTGGAATTGCATTGAATCTGTATAGCACTTTTGGTAGTATGGCCATTTTGACAATATTAATTCTGCCTGTCTGAGAACATGGGAGATCTTTCCATCTTCTAAGGTTTTCTTTAATTTCTTTCTTTAGTGTTCTGTAGTTCTCATTGTAGAGGACTTTCACCTCTTTCATTAGATTGATTCCAAGTATTTTATTTTATTATTTTTGAGGCTATTGTGAATGGGGTAGTTTTCCTAACTTCTCTTTCTGAAGATTCATCACTTACATATAAAAATGCATTAGATTTATGAGCATCGATCTTATCCTGCTACTTTACTGAATTTATTTATGAGTTCTAAAAGTTTTCTGGTGGAATTTCCAGGTTCCTCTAAATATATAATCATGCCATCAGCAATTAGGCATAGTTTGATTTCTTCTTTTCCTATTTGTATCCCTTTAATTTCTTTGGCTTGTCTAATTGCTCTGGCTAGAGTCTCAAGGATGATATTGAATAGGAGTGGTGAAAGAGGGCATCCCTGCCTTGTTCCAGTTTTTAGGGGGAATGCTTTCAGTTTTTCACCATCAAGAATGATATTAGCCATGGGCTTAGCATAGATGGCCTTTACAATGTTAAGGAACGTTCCCACTATCCCTATTTTTTCTAGTGTTTTGAGCATGAAGGGGTGCTGTATTTTTTCAAATGTTTTTTCTGCATCTATTGAAATAATCATGTGATTCTTGACTTTAAGTCTGTTGATGTGGTGAATTAAATTTATTGATTTCTGGATGTTGAACCAACCTTGCATCCCTGGGATAAAACCCACTTGATCGTGGTGCACTATCTTTTAAATATATTTTTGTATGTGATTTGCTAAGATTTTGTTAAGAATTTTTGAGTCGATATTCATTAAGGATATTCGTCTGAAATTTTCTTTCCTCGATGTGTCTTTGTCTGGTTTAGGTATCAGAGTGATATTGGCTTCATAGAATGAGTTTGAAAAGGTTCCCTCCTCTTCTATTTCATGGAATACTTTGAGGAGTATTGGAATGAGCGCTTCTTTAAAGGTTTTGTAGAACTCAGCTGAGAACCCTTCTGGTCCCGGACTTTTCTTTGTTGGTAGGCTTTTGATGACCTCTTCTATTTCATTACTTGAAATTGATTTATTTAAGTTGTGTATATCCTTTTGTTCAGTTTAGGTAATTCATATGTCTCTAGAAACTTGCTGATGTCTTTGAGGTTTACTGTTTTGTTGGAGTATAGATTTTCAAAATAGCTTCTAATTATGTTTTGTATTTCAGTCGTGTCTGTTGTGATATTTCATTGTTCATTCCGAATTTTAGTAATTTGAGTTTTCTCCCTCTTTCTCTTTGTTAGTGTGGCTAAGGGCTTATCAATTTTGTTTATTTTTTTCAAAGAACCAACTATTTATTTTGTTAATTTTTCCAGTTGTTTCTTTTGTTTCAATTTCATTGATTTTGGCTCTGATTATAACTATTTCCTGTCTTCTACTACTTTTGGTGTTGGTCTGCTCTTCTTTTTCTAGGGATTTGAGCTCTAGTGTTAAGTCGTTTATTTGTTGATTTCTACTTCCTTTGTTGAATGCGCCCCATGAAATAAATCTTCCTCTAAGTACTGCTTTCATAGTGTCCCAGAGATTTTGATATGATGTGTCTTTGTTCTCGTTTACTTCTAAGAATTTTTTTATTTCCCTCCTGATGTCTTCTGTTATCCATTCATCATATAATAGTGTATTATTTAATCTCCAGGTATTGGAGAAGTTTCTGTTTTTTACTCTTTCATTTATTTCTAATTTCAATCCATTATGATCTGATAGAGTTCAAGGTAGTATCTCTATCTTCTTGTATTTGCTAACAGTAGCTTTGTGGCATAAAATATGGTCTATTTTAGAGAAGGATCCATGTGCTGCTGAGAAGAAAGTGTATTCGTTCTTTGTTGGATGGTATATTCTATATATGCCGGTTAAGTCTAAATTGTTGATTGTGTTATTGAGATCTATGGTTTCTTTATTCAATTTTTGTTTGGAAGATCTATCCAGTGGTGAGAGAGGTATGTTAAAATCGCCTAGTATTATTGTGTTGTGGTCTATTTGATTTCTGGAATTGAGAAGGATTTGTTTGACATACATGGATGAGCCAATGTTCGGGACACAGTTCTTTATGATTGTTATGTCTTGCTGATTTATGCTTCCCTTAAGCAGCATGTAATGTCCTTCTTTATCCCTTCTGACTAGTTTTGGCTTGAAGTCCACATTATCTGAAATGAGGATGGATACTCCAGCTTTTTTGCTGTGTCCGTGTGCATGGTATGTTTTTTCCCATCCTTTCACCTTTAGTCTATGGGTATCTCTTTCTATGAGATGAGTCTCTTGCAGGCAGCATATTGTTGGATTTTTCTTTTTAATCCAATCTGCCAGTCTATGTCTTTTGATTGATGAGTTCAGACCATTAACATTCAGGGTTTATTGTGATATGATTTGTATTCCTAGTTATTTGATTCATTTTTGTTTTTTGACATGATTTGGTTTCTCTTTTATTTGGCTATTCCTTTAGGCTAGTTCCTCCCGTTGCTGATTTGCCTCATTGTTTTTCATCTCTTCCTCATGGAATATTTTGCTGAGGATGTTCTGTAATGCCAGCTTTCTTTTTGTAAATTCCTTTAGCTTTTGTTTGTCATGGAAGGATCTTATTTTGTCGTCAAATCTGAAAGTAAGTTTTGTTGGGTATAAGATTTTTGGTTGGCATCTATTTTCTTTCAGGGCTTGGTAAATGTTGTTCCATGCCCTTCTAGCTTTTAGGGTCTGGATTGAAAAATCTGCTGATATTCTTATTGGTTTCCCCCTGAATGTAATTTGATTCTTTTCCTCGCGGCCTTTAAAATTCTGTGTTCATTTTGTATGTTAGGTATTTTCATGATAATGTGCCTTGGTGTGGGTCTGTTGTAATTTTGTGTATTTGGAGTCCTATAAGCCTCTTGTACTTGTTTTTCCATTTCATTCTTCAGATTTGGGAAATTTTCTAAAATTATCTCATTGAATAGATTGTTCATTCCTTTGGTTTGTTTCTCTAAGCCTTCCTCAATCCCAATAATTCTTAAATTTGGCCTTTTCATGATATCCCATAATTCTTGTAGATTCTGTTCATGATTTCTTACCATCTTCTCTGTTTGATCAACTTTGTTTTCAAGATTAAATATTTTTTCTTCAATGTCTGAGGTTCTGTCTTCCTGGTGTTCTATCCTATTTTTTATGCTTTCTATGGAGTTTTTAACTTGGTTTATTGTTTCCTTCATTTCAAGGATTTCTGTTTGTTTTTTCTTTTTTCAGTATCTCTAACTCTTTATTGAAATGATCTCTTGCTTCCCGTATTTGGTCTTTTAACTGTTGATTGGTGGGATCATTTAATGCCTGCATTTGCTCTTTCATGTCCTCGTTTGCTTCCCTGATTGTTTTAATTATGTACATTCTGAACTCCCTTTCTGACATTTCTTCTGCTGTGCTGTCATTGGGTTTTATTGATATAGTATCTAGGCTTGTTTGGGGCATTTTCTTCCCTTGTTTTCTCATATTGGTCAGATGTCATTGGGACTCTGAGATATTGCAGATTTCCTCTATTGGCTTATAGTGTCCCTGTAGATTTCCAGTGTATCACCTCCCAGCCTTCAGTAGCCTGAAGTCTTGGAGGAACTTGATAATGCAGTGCTTCCGAAGAAAGCTGTCCCTAGCCCGCTACTGGTTCCAGGGCTTGGAGCTGTCTCTATGCGGAAAGGCTCTCACTGGGAGGTCTGCTCCGAGAAGCTGGCCGTGAAAGGAGCCTGCCGCCGGAGGGAGCAAGGTTGCTTGGGGAAGTCCCTGGCTGCCCTGTCCTGGTCCCTGAAGCTGCCTGCGAGTCAGAGCTCGCCGCTGGCTCCGGGACTTGGAGCTGGTTCTGTGCAGTAAGGCTCTCCCCCGGGGGCCTGCTCCTAGAAGCTGGAGAAGCTGGCCGTGTGGGAGAAGCCCACCGCTGGAGGGAGCAGGGCTACCTGGGGAAGACTCTAGCTGCCCTGCCCTGCTCTGATAAGCCGCCCCTATCTGTGCCTGCCACCCAGGCCAAGCTTCACCCAGTGGGGGAGACTCACCCCGTGGCTCTATTTTAGTCCAGTCTCTCAATGTCTCCCCTTCTTGAATCCTGGGTTCTGGAGCGACTGGAGATGCAGTCACTCTCTAGTCTGCCATCTTGGATCCTACATGAAATTCTTGAGCTGAGGATTGACTGGAAAGGATTATGAGAGATTTTGTAAAGTACCATATAAATGACTTTTTAAAATAAATGTTCAGATTGCAAATATTTTAGGCTTTGTGGGCAAAGTGATCCCTGCTTCAAATACGTAGTACTGCCATTGTAGCACAAAACATCCATAGATTATATGTAAACAAATAATTACCTGTGTTTCAATTAAAGTTTACTTTAAAAAAAAAAAGCCAAAATGACTGGGAATACAAATCATTTCTCAATAATAACTCTGAATGTTAAAGGTCTAAATTCATTAATCAAATGACATAAACTGGCAGATTACATTGAAAAAATGACCCAACAACATTTTGCCCTCAAGGGATTCACCTCCTAGGAAAGATATCCTTAGACTGAAGGTGAGAGGTTGGGAGGAAACATACCACTCTGAAGGACTGCATAAACAAGTGGGGGTTTCCATCTTCATGTCAGATAAAGTGGACTTCAAGCCAAAGTTAGTAAGAATGATAAAGGAAAATATTTCATACTGCCTATTGGAATCATACATGAACAAGACATAACAATTATAAATTTATATACCTCAAACAATGAGGCATATATGTACATCAAACAAACACTTTTCAATTTCATGAATCAAATAGACCACAATACAATAATACTAGGTGACTTTAACACACCTCTCTCCCCACTGGATAGAGCTTCCAAACAAAAATTGAACAAAGAAAGCATAGAACTCAATAACACAATAAATAAGTTAGATTTAACAGATATATATAGAATATTCAATCCATGAATGAGCAAATACACTTTTTCTCAGCAGCACATGGATCCTTCTCTAAAATAGACCATATGTTATGCCAAAAAGCAACTCTCAGAAAATACAAAAAAAATAGAGATACCACCCTGCATTCTATCAGATCATAATGGAATGAAATTAGAAATCAATTATAAAATAAAGAAATACAAATGACTCCAACACCTGGAGATTAAATAATACACTGTTGAATGACACATGAATAGCAGAAGATATCAGGAAGCAGATAAAAAATTCTTAGAGGAAAATGAGAACACTGATACAATGTATCAAAATATCTTGGACACAGTAAGAGCAGTACTAAGAAAGAGGAGAGTTCATTGCATTGAGCTCATTCATTAGCAGAATGAAAAGTCAACAACAAAATGACCTAACATTACATCTCAAAGCCCTAAAAAAAGAAGAACAGATCAACACCAAAAGTAGTAGAAGACAGGAAAGAATTAAAATCAGAACTGAAATCAATGAAATTGAAACAAAAGAAACAATTGAAAAAATTGACAAAACAGAAAGTTGGTTCTTTGAAAAAATTAGCAAAATTGATAAACCCTTAGCCACACTAACAAACAGAAGGCAAGAGAAAAAGCAATTAAAATTTGTGACAAAAAGAAAATATCACAATGGACACTATTGAAATATCAAAGATAATTAGAAGCTATTTTGAAAGTCTATACTCCAAAAAAACAGAAAGTCTTGAAGAAATCCACAAATTTCTAGAGACATATGATCTAGTCAAACTGAATCAGGAGGACGTACACAATTTAAAAAGATCGATTTCATGCAATGACATAGAAGGTGCCATCAAAAGCCTACCAACACTGATATATTGTATCAGTGTTCTCATTTTTTCTAAGAATTTTTTATCTGCTCCCTGATGTCTTCTGCTATTCATGTGTCATTCAATAGTGTATTATTTAATCTGATGCCATCCAACACCAGATGGATTCTCAGCCAAGTTCTACAAGACTTTCAGAGAAGAAATAATACCAATGTTTTTGAAAGTATTCCATAAAATAGAAAATGCGGGAACCCTTCCAAACTCATTCTATGAAGCTAGTATCACCCTGATGCCAAAATGAGACAGAGACACATCAAAGAATGAAAACTTCAGACCAATATCCATGACGAACATAGATGTAAAATTTCTCAATACAATTCTGACAAATCACATACAAAAACATACTAAAATGATAATGCATCACAATCAAGTGGGTTTCATTCCAGGGATTCAAGTTTGGTCCAACATTGGGAAATCAATAAATGTAATTCATCACATCATTAGACTTAAAGACAAGAATCATATGCTCATCTCAATAGATATAGAAAAAACATCTGAAAAAATTCAGCACCACTTCATCTTCAAAACATTAAAAAAAATAGGGATTGTAGGAACATACCTCAAAATTGTAAAGGCTATCTATTTTAAGCCCAAGGACAACATCATTCTAAATGGAGAAAAATTGGAAGCATTTCCTCTAAGAATTGGAAAAACACAAGAACGCCCTCTTTCACCACTTCTATTCAACATAACCCTTGAAACTGTATCCAGAGCAATTAGACAGACCAAAGAAAATAAAGGAAGACTAATAGAAAAAGAACTCAAACTATCACTATTTGCCAATGACATGATTCTATATCTAAAGGATCAAAAAATTCCACCAGAAAACTTCTAGAACTGATAAATTAATTCAGTAAAATAGCAGGGTATAAAATCAATATGCATAAATCGAATGCATTTCTATCCTTAAGTGATGAATACTCTGAAAGAAATTCGGAAAACTACCTCATTCACAATACCCTCAAAAAATAAAATACTCAGGAATTAATCTAACAAAAGAGGTGAAAGACCTCTACAATGAAAACTACAGAATATTAAAGAAAACCTTAGAAGATGAAAAGATCTCCATGTTCTTGGATATGCAGAATTAATATTGTCAAATGACCATTCTACCAAAAGCATTATACAGATAAATACAATTCTTATTAAAATCCTTGTGTCTTTCCTCATAGAAATAGAGCAAGCAATCATGAAATCCATTTGGAAGAATAAGAGACCCAGAATAGCTAAAGAAATCCTTTAACAGGAAGAGTGAAGCAGGAGGTATCATAATACCAGACCTTAAACGATACTACAGAGTTATAGTAAGCAGAAAACATGGTACTGTCACCAAAATAGGTAGAACAATGGTACAGAAGAGAAGGCACAGAGACAAACAGTTATACTAGACAAAGTGCCAAAAACATACAATGGAGAAAAGATAGCCTGTTCAACAAATGGTCCTGGGAAAACTGGAAATCCATATGCAGCAAAATGAAACTAAACTCCTATTTCTCTCCCTGTTTGAAACTCGACTCAAAATGAATCGAGGACCTAGGAATTATACCAGAGACCCTGCCTCAAACAGAAGAAAAGTAGACCCAAATCTTCATCATGTCAGCTTAGGTCCATGCTTCCTTAACAAGACTCCCAAATGCACAAGAAATGTAAGTGGGGGAATCAATAAATGGGATAGATTCAAACTAAAAAACTTTTTCTCAGCAAAGGAAACAATCAACCATGTGAAGAGAGAGCCTACAAAGTGGGTGAAAATCTTTACCACATGCACTTCAGATAGAGCACTAATCGCCATAATTTATAAAGACCTCAGAAAACTTTACACCAAGAATACAAATAGCCCAATCAATAAATGGGAACTGAGCAGACAATTCATAGAAGATTTACAAGTGATGAACAGATATACAGAAAAATGTTAAACATCTCTAGTAATAGGAGAAATGATAATCAAATCTACCCTAAGATTTCATCTCACCCCAATTAGAATGGCTATTATCAGGAATGCAAGCAATAATAGGTGTTGGCAAGGATGGGGGGTAAAAGGTACACTTTTACATTGCTGGTGGGAGTACAAATTGGTGCAACCATTCTGCAATGCATTATGGAGATTTCTTAGACAACTTGGAAGGGAACCACAATTTGACCCAGCTATCCCACTGCTTGGTCTATACCCAAAGTAGTTAAAATCAGCATATTACAGTGATGTAGCCACATCAATGCTTATTTGTAATAGCTAAATTGTGGAACCAACCTAGGTGCTCTTTGATAGATGAATGGATAAAGCAACTGTGATATATACACAATGAAATGTTACTCAGCCTTAAAGAAAAATAAAATTATGTCATTTGCAGGTAAATGGAAGTAGTTGGTGAATATCATGCTAATTGTGATAAGTCAATCCCAAAAACCAAAGGTCAAATGTTTTCTCTGATAAGTGGATGCTGATACACAATGGGGAGTGGGTAAGGGAAAAATGGAGTAACTCTGGATTGGGTAGAGTGTAATGGGGGGAGGTCAGGGGGTAGGTGGGGTGAGAAACATAGTGGAATGAGGCAGACCTCATTACCCTATGTACATATATGATTGCACAAATAGTGTGACTCTGCATCACGTACAACCAGAGAAGTGAAAAGTTGTACACCATTTGCGTACAATGAGTCAAAATGCTTTCTGCTATCATGTATAACTAAGTAGAACAAATAATAAAAAGTGGGAGTGTAATCTCTTGGAAATAGAAGGTAGAACAGGTAGAAGGGTATCAGGGGCTGAAAGAGAAGTGGGGTGGGAGGGGAAGTAACTGCAGAATGAAATTGAGATAAAATGTTGATATTGTATCTATAGAACAATTTACATATATGTATATGTGTTATATCTGAGTTTTAGTTTACTGTCTTCGAATTCCTTCAGAATTTAAAAGGCATTCATTCATTTAGTGTCTGTCTTCTAGGGAGGCTGTTAAAATCTCAGTAGATACTCTGCTCTAAGATTCTCTAATATTTAATCTTGTTTTTCTGTCTAAAATCTTTCAGGACCTTTTCTTTATCTTCAGAGTTCTGAGTTTTCATGATTATGTGCCTTGGTGAATGTCACATGTTATTGCTATGTTGTTTACCCCATGGGTTTTTTTCAAGCTGAACATTTGTCTCCTTCACAGGAAATTTTCTTGAATTATTTATTTGAGAATTTCTATTGGTTCTCTTCATTCTCTTCCTCAGAGTGTTTACTTTCATATGCTAGAGGTGCTGGGCTGGTTCTCTAAGTTTCACATCTAATTTTTCTATTATATCTTTGCTTAACTTTTCAGAGATTTTCTCAACTTTATCTGCTGACTGTTCTGCTGAATCTTTGTTTCTGCTCTTGCATTTCTTGGTTTCTAAGAGCTACTTTTCGTCTCTGCATATTCCACTTTTATGGCATCCACCATTTCCCTCTAAACGTGGTAACCTCTATTATACTGTGAGAATATTTATGACAGTTTGGTGGTGATAGTGTTTCCTGTTATGGTCTCTATTTTTGTTGACATTGAAAAAAATGCCTTTCTCAGTTTTAGTCTTTTTCTGTGTTAGTCACATTCCTCAAGCATATGGCACTATTTGGTTTTTGACTATATTTGAGTGAGGCATTCAGAAGCTGCTCAAAGTCTACTGAGAACCCCTTAAGTTTGTTATCAGTAGCATCACTGAGAAGTGATGTGGCTGGAGTGTTTCCTGGGAGATCACCTGATGTCACCTTTAAGACCTCTCTTTTGGGTTGGTTGGGTTTGCTGATATATTCCGTGACCTGGAGGGTGACGACCTGGCTACCAGCATCTGGGGATCTCCGTGGGAGAAAGGGATGTGGTAGGGAGGGTCCTGTCTCATTCTCTATGTATTTCCTTAATCCATTTCGAAGCAGGAAAACACAGAAAGGAGTATAAGTTGATTTCATAAATCTGAGAAAGTTAATTCCTAAAACATCAATGAGAAATAAACTTCTTGGTATATACAGGCTGCCCTTAAAAAGCTCAGGATTTTATGGCATCAGGTGCATGTAGGAGCAAGGATAGGTGGGCAGAAGGACTGACCTTCTCACAGCTGACTGAAGCAGAAGGCCTCAATGTGTCTTCCAATCCTGCCAGAGAACTGGGAGTGTAAAACAGAGAAGGAAGTCCATTCTCCCATAGATCAAGTATGCCCTTGTCCCTGACGCCATGACCTTCTCTCATTGGTGCCACTCAGCTCCTTGCTCTTTGTACATCTTGTGATGAGCACTACAGCAATTGACAAAACAGCTGACACAGATGACTTAAAAGGAGAAAAGATTTATTTTGCCTCATGGTTTGAGAGGTTTCAGCCTGTGGTCAGCTAACTCCATTGCTTTGGGCCTCAGGTGGAAGGGCATTGGAGAAGAAGCTAAGCAACTAATGGCAGCCAGGGGAGGGAGTGGGGAGAGAAAGAGAAAGAGGCCAGAGACAAGATATAGTCCCCAAGGGTGTGCCTCCAATGACCTACTTCCTTCAGCCAGTTTCCACCTCCTACATTTCTAATAATGCCTTTAAATTATTAATTCACTGATGAGGTCAGAACCTTGTGATCCAATCACTTGCTAAAAGTTGTCCCACTTCTGAACATTACTGCATTGGAGATGAAGCCTTTAACACATGAATCTTTTGAGGTCACATCCCATCAAACCCACAGCACTAGGAAAGACTTTTGGATATATAATTTAAGAAAGGTTTTCATGAAACTCTCCCTGTTTCCCATTTTTTTTTTCCTTTTTTCAATCACTTACCCCTTTCTCTAAATCTGTTGTTTTTGGCATGTGTCCAGTAGAAGGAATACTGGGTGTAAGTCTTCAGGTTTCTCTGGTGACAAGAGAAAAATGGAATGCCTGCAATGTTTCTCAACATAGAAACATGAACAAGTATTTCTTCATTTTTGTAGGTGAAGTCATAAGGATCAATCTACACATGAATATACAAATTTGGGTTATTCCAGGAAGGTAACCAAAATAAGAATATTGGTATCTGCTATGTTTATTCCCACATTATTCTATTATTCTAAATAACAGGTGCTGGTAGCCTTTACTAACCAACATGTGCTATAACAACAAAAGTGATGCGTCATCCAATCCTTATTTTATGTTTTTAATAATTAACTCTTAAATTTGCCTGAAGTAAGTGCAATGGAGTGCATGTGTTCCCCCAAGTTTACATATTGAATTGCTACCCCACAATGTGACGGTGTTAGTGATGGGGACTTTGTTAGGGGATTAGGTCATACCTGGGATTACTTCTCTCAAAAAATGGACCCCTGAGAGCTCTCTCACCCTCCTGCCATGTACAGATACAGAAGTCAGCCTTGTGCAATCAGAAGATGCTCTCCCCAGAACCCAAACCTGATCTTGGACTTCCAGTTTCCAGAACTGTGAGACATAAATGCCTGCTGTTTATGAACCACCCAGTCTATTGCACTTTTCTATAGCAGCTTCAAGTGACCAAGACAGTGACAGTAATCTGAAGTTCTTTATGTAAAAATTGTTATAATCATTATGATTCTTTTTCAAGACACACAGAAAGGCTATTTTTGCCTTTTCTGGAATTCAATCTTAGCTCTCCTAGATCAGACATTAACAATTCAAAGCCCATAAAATATAAAATATTAAAATGTAATTGTATTTTATGGAATTCCCTTTATGTTTCTAATATTTCACCACACAAAGTTCATGTTTTCTTCTTTAGGAAAACTTATATTTTATTTTACAAGTAAAGAATGTAGCAAACATCTAAAACCCCAAAAGTAAAAAGAAACCGATGAGACCCCCATGGTTAACCACTGCTAGCATTTCAATTTCTTTCCCAAGCCTTTCTCAAGTGTGAATATTATGTATTTCACACCTGGAATCATCTGTAAGAACAATTTTATGCCTCTCCCTTTTTAACCAAAAGGATACCAATCCAATCCTCCAGATTATAGAATGTTTTTATTTATGACTTTTTACCATTGTTTATTGAATGATTCCCCTTGTTAAATGTTTAGGTCACCTAAAGCATGTTTCTATTATAAATGATCTGCAGGGACATCTGTGCTCATCGACCTTTGCCTGCACTGTTGATTTCTTCTTTAATGTGGATTCCTAGAAGTGGAATTAATGTTTCTAAGTCATGATTTATTAGGAATATTTTTAAGGTTTTGAGGCATGCTTTTGAATTGATATCCAGAAAAATTGTACCTGCTTATCTTTCCTTATATAATACCTCCAGAAAGGCAGCTATAAAGCACTTGCATCTTTGTGCTGGTAACAAGCTCCCTCCCAGTCCTGGAGAGCCTACATCAAGTCATGCAAAATCTTCCTCTGGGGCTTTGCTCAAAGTCAGATATTTGCCATGACTGGGCTGAGTTTAGATATAACTTTGCCCTCAAAGTCATTTTTATTAAAATGCTCTGGACTCCACATTTCACTATGTACTCCTTGTTATGGTTGGATATGAAGTGTACCCCAGGAGCTCCTGTGTTAATCCAGGTATGTTCAGAGGTGAGGCAATTGGATAGTGAGAGTTGTAACCTCATCAGTCCATCCTGGCTTAAATGGGCTACTGGGAGGTAACTGTACGCAGATGCGACCTGGCTGGAAAAGGTGGGTCCCTAAGGGCATGCCCTGGAGGAGTTCATCTCTTCTGTGGCCCCTTCCTCTTCTCCCTGCCTCACATCTGCCATGAATGGAGCAGTTTTCCTCTATCATAACTTTCTGCCATGATCTTCTGCTTCACCTTGGGCTCAGAGCAATGGAGTTGGCCTGCCATGAATGAAACTTCTGACCCATGAACCAAAATAAACCTCCCTCCTCTACATTGTTTTTTTCAGGTAGTTTGGTCACAGCAATGAAATCCTAATTAACATAGCCCCTCCTCTTTTCCTCTCTTCTCACCAAATAAAGTGGCTTCCTGGCATACAGAGCCACATTGGTGGGACTCTGAAACAACCAAAGGAAGAGACAAGAATTTGTTAGCTTCCCTCACTCACATGTCCATCATTGGTCCAACATTTCCCCTGCGGATGAACATTGTGCTACAGACCAGGACTGACAAAAGTAAAATGCCAGCCCTTGCAAGCTCTCGTCTGTACAAGACAGGCATCTACTATATAAATAGATTGTCAATTCTCACTGAACAACTTTCACTGAACAAACCTTTCACTCAACAACTGAGTCAGCAAATGACCATGTATTGAGGACCTGAGAACCCAGGCTTCATACACTTATTCCACATCATCCCACAACTCAATAGGATGATATTCTCACATGAATTTCACGGAGAGGAAAACTGAGACTCAGACTGGGTGAGTGGATGAGGATCACCCATACAGCTTTTCTACCACAAAGATCCTTGATTACCTACTTCTTTTTTTGTTGCACCCCATGTTCACCAAAGCGGGGGCTTGAATGGAGTCCAAGTGAGGCTAGCTTTTATATGGATTTTTCAGGTTTTTAAGATCAAATTGGTATGTGAATTACATGGTGGTAGCGCCTGATCTATGTGCCCTGGAGGGATGGCACATGTGGGTGTTACTTGTTAGGAGACCTGTGAAGGTGGGTGTGCTGATTGAGCATCAGATGACAATAGACCAGGGCACAGGGCTGTTGGGAGATTTGCATGCCATCTAATTGGGCAACAAGAATGTGTTTCCAGTGGTTGAGTAGCTTCTTCAAAAGGAAGACAGACTTCAGAGATCTTGAAATACCCCATCTAAGATGCTGCCAGGCAAAAAGTATTCAGAGTGTACCTCTGGACCAGGATCTCAGAAAGACATCAGAAAAGGCCAATGCAAAGGAACTGTAGTTGGAAGTCCCAGCAAGCAGTTTCTGAAGACCCTAACTGAGATCTTCATGATGAGACCAGTGACACAGACCTTTGTTCTTGTCATCCAGTCTGGAGGGACAGCCAGGGGGACAAAATACAGAGCCATCTGGGAACAGCCTGAGGGGTGGACAAGGATCTCTAAACCTTATCTTACTCATTTGTTCCCCATTCATCTGACATCACCTTGGGACTGGGTATCACACTTGAGTAGAAAGCAGTGCCATGGTTTTTTGGTTCTCTTCTGTTAGAAATACTACTTGGAAGAATTTGGGATTGAAGAATGTCTTATTCTGTTGCAAGTTGCTATAACAAAAAAACTGGTCTTGATGCTTTATAAAGAAAAGAGGTTTATTTGAGGCTCATAATTCTGGTGACTGGTAAGTCCAAATAACATGGTGCAAGTGTTTGACACCCATGACTACATCACAATGTGGTGGAGAGAGGAAGGAGAACATACCAGGTGCAGGTGTCCCATACATATAAGCAAAGAAGCAAGAGGCCAGGAAAGAGCCATGCTCATTCTTTTATAACAACTTACTCTCACAATGGCTAACCCACTCTTGAAGACAGCATTATTCCACTTGTTAGAGTGAAAGTCCCAAGATGCAATTATTTTTCACTGCACCCCACCTGTTTAAAGCTCCACTACCATGACACTGCCATACTAGGACCAAGGTGCTAACACATGACTCTTTGGGGGACATGCTCAAAACATATTCAAACCATAGCAAGAAACTGACTAAAATTGCATTTTTTTTCTCCAGGAAGAGATGTGAAATGTGAAATTTAGCAAGATCAGGAAATTTTCTTGAATTTCAAACTCCTGGTTGGTGTTATACTTGAGATCATACACATTTTATCACTTCCTAAGAGGAAGATCATTGTTAATTCTTAATTTGTAGTATTTATTTTATCAATCATTAACCAATCATCCAATATTGTTTAAACACCAACTCTGTGCTTGGCAGTGCTTGACCCTGGCAACGTGTGGATGCATAAGACTAGCGCACATCTTCTACCTACAGGCCTTGATAGAAATAGCTCATTGCTGATGTAGCACATTAACCCATTTTGCTCTACTGCCCTGGATATGGAACAGATATAAAATCTTAAATATAATATATAATACATAATTTTATAAATTATATATTTTATATAATACGAATTAAGTAATATTCTTAGGATTATATATAAGTATATAATTATATTATAATAAAACAACACTAATTTATATATATATATATAAACTCTAGATTATGATTTTCAACCTATGTTAATGCACCCATGGGTACATTATTTAGAGTTGAACTCTTGGGACTTAATGGGTTAATGGTACTTGATGTGATAATGAATGCTACACAGTTTTTAGAGTAGGACTTAATGCTTTTACAATTTATGTGTGGTTTAGTTCTAAGAAAAGCACAAGCAATAATAAAGGCTCACATTTAGGCTATACTGATTACTATTCCACTCTGGTTTTACTGCCAATCTTAAATATTAGGTTGAACCATATAAAGTTGTTGGTTTTGTAGGTCAAAATGGTCACACAGTGGTAGTGTCAAGTGCTTTGTTTTAGAAACAGTCTCTAGTGGTTTAGCCAAAATGGCTGGGGACCTTCCTGCACTGCCTTTTCACAGGGCTATAGAGGAGTGCAGATACCAGTCCTGTGGGCAGAGCATTCCTTAAATGTTAGACTATCCTATCTCACAAAAATAGAAAGGAGATCCACAGAAAAGAAGAAGGCGACCAAGAAGGAGGGAGAAAGGGAGCAAAGGTGACATACTGGGGAATTAAATTGTCCAAATTATGATGTATGCATATATGATATATTACAATGAACCCCATCTCTGTGTACAATTATAATGCACCAATTATGTATATATATTATATATGTATATATGATATAAAATAGAAAATATATATGTATTATATATGTATACATATATATAAAATAAAAGGGATATCAGTAGTGTAGAGGGAGGAGAACAGGGCAGGTAACAAGAAAGTGCTAGGGAATGAAAGGTAGCAAATTATGTTATGTGCATATGTGACTATGTCACATTGAACTCCACTATTATGCGTAATTATAATAAACTAATGAAAATCTATGAAAGAAAAAATATATATTGTAATATCATGCAAAAATAAGAATTTAATCATGGAATATTAAGAAACTGACTTGGATTACACCTCAGTGTTAGAGTACTAGAAAAGAAAAACTGAACTAAAATAATGACCTGAGCAGCACTTTTTACTCATCAAAAAGTGATTATATTTGATACAGATCAGGGGACTTTGACACTAATATTATGGTCATTGACAATGGGAATCCAAATTTTACCATACTATTAGAAAGAAATTTTATATTATTTATCAATAAAATGTTAATGGTTTGGGTTAATTTCGTTCATAGGAATCATTTATAAAGAAATATTAAAAATATTTGAAAAATATGTTAGACCCACCTACATGCTATAGACACAGAGGATCTGTCAACATGTTCATACTTCTAATAAATGAAAGTAAGGAAATTCTCTGGAGTTTGCCATCTTCTTATTGAAGCAAAACATTACTAATCTTCTGCTCCCAAATGGTAGAACCTAAACCTTTATCGATTCCTCTGAGAGGTAACTCCTACCCACCCACATCTTTTGTTTCTTTCTCTGATAATTAATGCTGGTGTTTTGCTAACTTAAAAGAAATACCATCTATAGAATGAATCCAGCTCCAGTGAAGGTTTGATAGTGGCTTCACAATGTCAATCAAGACAGACTTACCAGAGCACAGATAAAACACATTTACACAAAACATTAAAAAGTGTTTAAAGCCCCTTCTCTTCATAAGGCTGGAAAGTCAAATGGACCTGTGTTGGAGCAAGCCCAAATGGTTAGTGTTCCTCACTGAGACTTATAGGGAGAGTTTTTAGTGAGTTCCCAGGGCTGGGGACCAGCTATGTTATGGTTAGTTGAGGCCAGAAAAACTGATTCAGTGTAAAACGGTCATAAACATAACTTGTGAGTATGTGCCCCTTAAGTAACCTGGTGGCAGTGTGCCTTTTTTGTTTGGCCTGCATACAAAAAGGGCCTCTGGAAAAGAAGTGGGGGTGATAGGTAGCTAAAAATGAAACTGACTGGGGGTTAAAACTGAACCTGGAGGCTGTTACTACCTCTTAAAAAAGCATGTCTATTATCCTGTGTCTTGCATCTTCTTGCACCGGCTACGATCCTGAAACTGTTTCTTGGGTCTGAGTCTCCACATGACAACCTGGTGGGACATAGCTCTTGGAGTCAGATTTATAGAGGTAAAAAACTCATGGCAACATGGCCAGAGTCTCTGATTTACAAATATTTGCTTTCACAAAGACAAGTTCTCATAGGCACATCATCTTCTGGACTTTTAGATTTGACCAGATTTAGAACTTGTGCATTTTATTTTGTACATGTCAGAGTTCTCAAGGTTGCAGGTTCAACTCTAGAAGGATTCAGATGACGTAAGGTATGAGAAGTGTGATTTTTCCTCTGGAAAATGAAGAAGAAAAAGCAGGAGGGAAACTTAGAATTTGGGAATACAAAAATGATGTATGGCCAGGAGGTGGGGAGCTCAGTGGACTTGCACAGAAGTGACTCAAAAGCTGAGTATCAGAAAGCATCCCAGAATTTTATGGTTCAGTTAGGTGGGGATCAAACCTGGTAGAAGGGTTGTGTGTATGAAGTCAAAGCCAGATGAAGATCTCATTAATTTTTCCACCTATGGATATTCCCATGAGGACCTACACCTGAGACACAAGGTATCTGCTGTGCCTAGCACAGCACCCTATTGAATCATTCTCTACCATTCCCATCAGCCCCACCACACCCTTGCCCTCCTGGTGGTTCCCTCACATGCCCACACTGGCACTTGGCTTTAATGCCCTCGTCTTCTAGTAGAGGTCTCTGACTAGCTCCCACTCTAGTCGTACCTCCTCCAGTTTGAACTCTATGCTCTGACATACCCTCTGATACTTCTAACATCTTTTCTCATATGGCTTCCTGAGTATTTTCTAGCACACTCTCTATGAATTAGGAAACCCTTGGAAACATAACTACCTGTTGCTCATTTTGTATTTGCATCACCCAATACAAAGTTGTCTATTGTTGGTTCACAATACAAATACAAATTTTAAAAAATGTGAATGGAAGCAACATAAAATAATTCTGCTAATTGGTAGAGAGTTAAATCTAGAGTCCCCTCCCTGAACACTACCAGGTTATCATCTTCCTGCACTTGCCTACTGTTCTGCCTTGAGTGAACATTTCCCCATCCATTCAGCAAGTGCTAAACCCTATTGTGGTGTGAACTGTCCTCTAGAAGCTGATATGTGGGAAATACCAGTGATAAACTAATAACATCTGTAAGTTCTGTGAAACAAATAAAATGCAGGTACATGGAGAGGGTCGTGTGGACCTGAAAGTCAGGGAAAACTCCATGAGGAGGAGGGGCATTTAAGTAGACCCTTGAGAGTCTTATGCATCTTTAGGGAGGAACAGGGCACCATGGGGGAGTTCTAGGAGTCCTAGGAGGCAGTGAGGAAAGGAGGGAGAGGCAAAAATCCAGCCACGGTAGTCAGTGGACTACTGAGCATGTTGGACTCTGTTAAAAAATTGAAATTTTATTCAATGCAGGAGTGAAGTTTTGGTTCAAAATATTAAGCAGGGGAAGCTGTGATTTAACTTTGAAAAACCTAACTCTGACTTCTGGTGGAAATGTATACTGCAGAGGGTAGCATAGCAGCAGGAGGCTCAGCTCTGTGTGGCCTGGAGGGACAATGGTGTGACTGGGATGTGGAAACTGGTTGGGTTCAGCCTACATTTTGGAGAAGCAAATCCACTTCTGCTCTCCCAGGACTGTGTCCCTGTCTATCTCATGGCTGCTGACTGTTGTGCTTGTATGATCCTACCTTGTCAGTGAGTGGAATCTCATTCGCAGTCTGGGTTGGGATGTTGGGGTCCCACATGGTATCCATGGGCTCTCATCTAGGTCCCATACCGACCTCTGTTTTGGAGCAAAGACCACAGTCTTGACTGGATAGTGAAAGTGAGTGAAAGAGCAGGATCAAGAATGCTCCCACAGTTTTTGGAGCGAGCTACAGAAGTGGGGAAGACCTTAGTTCCTAAGGTCATGGTTTGTGAGCTCACAGTTCTCAGCAATAAAAGCTCCCCAGAGATCATTCAGCTGAAACTTTATCCAGGATGTGGCCTCC
The DNA here is from genome assembly GCF_902686445.1 of Sciurus carolinensis. Taxonomy (NCBI): domain Eukaryota; kingdom Metazoa; phylum Chordata; class Mammalia; order Rodentia; family Sciuridae; genus Sciurus; species Sciurus carolinensis. The sequence goes on along the minus strand of NC_062215.1, from coordinate 70,154,920 downwards.
AGGATCACATCTGTCTCTGCTCAGATGTGGCCAGTGACTGTGGAGCTGATCCCAGTTTGCTGCCCCACCTGAATGTCCTGTCACTCTGCTCTCTGAATTCAGACAGGGGCTTGGGAGAGTTGATGACAGTCACTGTCAAATGGCTTTAGAGGAGCATGGCCCCTCCCAGACCCAATCCAAATGTGTTCTTTTTCTCTAATGCTACCAGAGAAGCAGCAGAGGGCCAGGTATACCCCACCGCCTCATTCTTACTGTGTCTGAGTAGGTGGCGGGCTCATGTTGCTGTGTGCCAACGGAGGAGCACATTTTTTCCCTCTGAATTAAAGTATTTTTTTCAGACAACGTTGGATCAAACACACAAGTATGTCTCAGGGGTTTACTATGCAGTCAGTGCTGATCTGAATTTAAAATATTATTCTTGCCCTATTAGCTGTTTAATCTCTGAGTCTTTGTTTCCCAATTTGTCAAAGGGTACTTACCTCAAAAGTATCAAGACTTCATCTTAAGGCGGGTCTTGCTGTGGTTCCCCCCTGTTTTAATTTTGCAGAGTTCAAGAGGCACTGAAGTGGCTACTGCATAGCCAGGTGCATAAAACCCAAGCCCTTAGCTACTGTTCCCTCTCTGAGGCTTGTGGTGCTCTAGGATATGCAGGGCTGTGTACTATGTGTCGATGCTGTTCTTCTTTTCTTCTTCTTCTTCTCTGAGTGTACTTTATCCCATTCCCAGTCTGGGCTGTAATATGCCAGTTTTACATGGCTTCCATGGGTCTGTCCTCCTCTAGGTGCTAACTCTATATTGCTCACTATGTATAATACAGGCTTAGCCATTAGCCTCTGAATTTCAGGCAGAAATATCCTTAGTTGCTTTAATAGGGTTGATGTCAAATAAAGCCAATGACTCATAAAACATCTATAAAATTGGATAATAGAACATTTCTCAGAGGGTGGTATTGTGGAGCTCGAAAAAATGCATAGGGCAGCATCTGCCACATATTAAGTACTCAATTTAATGAAAGAGAGAGAGAAGAATACTGAATATTTGGGTTGCCTATGTTTTTAGATGTAGGGTAAGAGTATATTGATAACTTCTAGTTTTTGAACAACTGAACTGTACACTCTGCTTACTTCACTAAGAGCACATGAAAGGGTTAGTTAGTAGGTGAGGAATTTGAAGCCCAGTGAGTGAGGACATGGACCTGGAGCCACTGGTCTGAACTCAAGTCATCACCTTGAGGCCAGCGTGAAGTAGGGATCATGATCTCCAAGGGGTTGAGTGAGATCATTCGTGTGAATCCCTTTGAATGGGGTTTGGTTCATAAAGTATAGTCTCAACAAATGTTAGAGATGTCTATGGGTTTAAGCTGAACTTAGGAGATAATGTCACATATGTGAACTCCAGATCTGGTGAATCTCATCACTTCAGATTTAGTGAAATATAACATCAGTCCAAAAATGTTCCTGACCAGGTGCTTTATTCAGCTTTTGTGTTGCTGTGATCAAAAGAGAAGAACAATGTAGGGGAGGAAGTTTATATTTGCCCTTGATTTCAGAGTTCAGTTCATGGTCAGTTGATTCTATGGCTCTGAGTTGGGAATAAGGCAGAACATCATGGTGAAACAGGGCATGGCAGAGGAAAGTAGCCCAGGACAGGACAGCCAGGAAGCAAGAGAGAGTTCTGCTCACCAGGGCAAAATATAAACCCCAAAGTGACCTGCTTCCTCCAGCTACATCCTATCTGCCTACAGTTATGGCCCAACTCTTCCATATCATATTATATCATTTGGGCCACTGATTAGGTTGAACCTCTAATAATCTAATCATTACACCTCTGAAAACTCTTGCATTGTCTCACATATGAGCTTTTGTGGAACACCTCATATCTAAGTCATAATACCAGGGCTTTCTGATTTAAACCAAGTTATGATTTTAGGTCTTTATAGACTGCATAGTATCTATATGCATGAGGGAAGGAAAATGAGTCAGCTGAGTAAGTTATGGGGAGGGCCTGGAAATTGTGTCCTGTTCATTGCTAAGGAGACCATAAAGTACATAATAAAAACCAAAATATGTTTGCAAATTAGAGGATAAAGCATTATCACTAGTGACTGGGGAGCATGGACATGACCCCAGGGCAGCACTGGACCTGTGGGCATGCCATTCATCGCTCATGGTGGGAGAAGAGCACTACACTGGGGACGCCTGGCAGCCTCAGAAAGTGCTCAGGACTGCAGAGCATGTCAGAATTTCAGCTGTTATCCAGGGTTCTGGCCTCATCTTAAACTTTTCATCCCCCTCCTAGCCAGCTCACTTATTAAGCTCTGGCTCCTGCCCCTGGGACATGCTGAGCCCTTCCATTTCCAAGCTAGGAGTTTTTGGTCCCTTCTGCTTGCTGTGTCTTCAGTGAGTCTTTCCCCTGCTTGCTCTCTCCCACCCTTCTGACCTCAGTTACAACAGACTCCAACACCCATCACTCAATGGAGGTACCTTTTCCAGGTTACTTGCTGCCATTTCTTGCATGACTTTTCTTACAACAACCAGCTAATTGTCTCTGTCCACCTAAATGTGAGTCCACACAGGCAGTGATAGGGTCTGTCCTGTTCTGAACTGTTTTTTTTTTTTTTTTTAAATTTGGCCTAATAATTGCGCATGTTTGTGGAGTACAGTGTGATGCTTTGATACATGTTTAATTTTGAAATAATCAAGTCAGGGTAATCAGCATATCTATCTCCTCCAATGTTCATCATTTCTTTGTAGCGAGAGCATTCAACACAGATTCTCTCTTCTAACTACTTTGGAATCCACAATACCTTCTTGTTAACTGTCCTCACCGTTGTGTACAGCAGAACTCATTCCTCTTGTCCACTGTTCTCAACTCTATCCTAGCACCCAGAAGGGAGACTGTAACAAAGAAGCCATTCAATAAACAGGAATTCAAGTTAAGAATCACTTGATTATTTCAATAGATGCAGAAAAAGCATTTGATAAAATACAGCATCCCTTCATGCTCAAAACACTAGAAAAAATTGGGGTAGTGGGAACATTCCTTAACATTATAAAGGCCATCTACGCTAAGCCCATGGCCAATATCATTCTAAATGGTGAAAAACTGAAAGCGTTCCCCCTAAAAACTGGAACAAGACAGGGATGCCCTCTTTCACCACTTCTATTCAACATCGTCCTTGAGACTCTAGCCAGAGCAATTAGACAAACCAAAGAAATTAAAGGGATACAAATAGGAAAAGAAGAACTCAAACTATCCCTGTTCGCTGATGACATGATTATATATTTAGAGGAACCTGGAAATTCCACCAGGAAACTTTTAGAACTCATAAGTGAATTCAGTAAAGTATCAGGTTACAAGATCAATGCTCATAAATCCAATGCATTTTTATACATAAGGGATGAATCTTCAGAAAGAGAAATTAGGAAAACTATCCCATTCACAATAGCATCGAAAAAAATAAAATACTTGGGTATCAATCTCACAAAAGAGGGGAAAGACCTCTACAATGAGAACTACAGAACACTAAAGAAAGAAATTAAAGAACACCTTAGAAGATGGAAAGATCTCCCATGTTTCTGGATAGGCAGAATTAATATTGTTAAAATGGCCCTACTACCTAAAGTGCTATACAGATTCAATGCAATTCCAATTAAAATCCCAATGATGTACCTTGCAGAAATAGAGCAAGTAATTATGAAATTCAACTGGAAGAATAAAAAACCTAGAATAGTTAAAGCAATCCTCAGTAGCAAGAGTGAAGCAAGGGGTATCGCAATACCAGATCTTCAACTCTACTACAAAGCAATAGTAACAAAAACGGCATGGTATTGGTACCAAAATAGACAGGTAGATCAATGGTACAGAATAGAGGACATGGACACAAACCCAAATAAATACAATTTTCTCATACTAGACAAAGGTTCCAAAAACATACAATGGAGAAAAGATAGTCTCTTCAACAAATGGTGCTGGGAAAACTGGAAATCCATATGCAACAGAATGAAATTAAACCCCTATCTCTCACCCTACACAAAACTCAACTCAAAATGGATCAAGGACCTCGGAATCAGACCAGAGACCCTGCATCTTATAGAAGAAAAAGTAGGTCCAAATCTTCAACTTGTTGGCTTAGGATCAGACTTCCTTAACAGGACTCCCATAGCACAAGAAATAAAAGCAAGAATCAACAACTGGGATAGATTCAAACTAAAAAGCTTTCTCTCAGCAAAGGAAACTATCAGCAATGTGAAGAGAGAGCCTACAGAGTGGGAAAATATCTTTGCCAACCATACTTCAGATAGAGCGCTAATTTCCAGAATCTATAAAGAACTCAAAAAACTCTACACGAAGAATACAAATAATCCAATCAACAAATGGGCTAAGGAAATGAACAGACACTTCACAGAAGAAGATGTACAAGTAATCAACAGATATATGAAAAAATGTTCAACATCCCTAGTAATAAGGGAAATGCAAATCAAAACTACCCTAAGATTTCATCTCACCCCAATTAGAATGGCGATTATCAAGAACACAAGCAACAGTAGGTGTTGGCGAGGATGTGGGGAAAAAGGGACACTCATACATTGCTGGTGGGGTTGCAAATTAGTGCAGCCACTCTGGAAAGCAGTATGGAGATTCCTCAGAAAGCTTGGAATGGAACTACCATTTGACCCAGCTATCCCACTCCTTTGCCTATACCCAAAGGACTTAAAATCAGCATACTACAGAGATACAGCCACATCAATGTTCATTGCTGCTCAATTCACCATAGCCAGATTATGGAACCAACCTAGAATCCCTTCAGTTGATGAATGGATAAAGAAACTGTGGCATATATATACAATGGAATATTACTCCGCCATGAAGAATGATAAAATTATGGCATTTGCAGGCAAATGGATGAAATTGGAGAATATCATGCTAAGTGAGATAAGCCAATCTCAAAAAACTAAAGGACAAATGATCTCGCTGATAAGGGGATGAGGACATATAATGGGGGGTGGGAGGGGTTAGCATTAGGTTTAGAGTTAGGTTTAGGGTTAGGGATAAGGAGAACGGTAAGAATGAAGGAAAGAAGGACTGTATAGAGGGAAAAGAGGGGTGGGAGGGGTGGGGGGGAAGGGAAAAAAATCAAACATCATTGCCCTATGTAAACGTATGATTACACAAATGGTATGCCTTGACTCTATGTACAAATAGAGAAACAACATGTATTCCATTTGTATACAGTAATAAAAAAAATAAATAAATAAAAAAAATAAACAGGAATTCATAAAGTAAATGAAGTAGGCCGGGCTCCAGTCAACACTTGAGGTATCCTCTGCTTTGAAGTCTCATTGAATCTCTAATACATTGTTGATTTAGGGATTTCACTTCAGTCCATCAGAGGTCAGTGATCTATTAAAGGAATGTGTGTACTTTCTGTCAATATGCCATGCTGGGTGCCACCTGAAATATTCAGCCTTCCCTCTCCACCTTGTTCCTAGGTAATCTCTCAGGCCTCTCTGCCTCCAGGTAGCACATGCTGCTCCCCATCGCACACAGGGCTCCCTAGGGTGCCCTCCCTCCCTGCACTGAATTTGCCCATTTCAGTGTGTCTGTTTCTCTTGTTAACGGGACACTCCTGGAGCTCAGGGATGTTCCTGGCACAGAGCAGAGCTCAGTTCTCCATGGGCATGTGAAGGACGGGTAAGCTTGTACACAGATGTCATTAGACAGGGACACTGGGAGAGATGGGTTTGTAGAGAAAGATCCTGACTCCACAGGGGATGCATTTGGGCTGGTATCAGTTGCAGATGCCAGATGCTAATAGTGTAGGAAATTTATTCTGAATAAAAAGGCGGTTAACATTCTGCAAACATTTTCTATCTCAGACACGCACAGAGTAATTTTGATGAAATGTGTTGGTTTACTGAACCTTTGGTATTATGCACATTCACTGAAATGCATTTGGACTTGACTCTGCCTTCGAGGACTATTGTGGAAGAATGTAATCAAATCACTCGTGAACTCAATATTGCTTTCCCATGGATTATTTGGATGTGGCTCTAATAAAAACGCTTGCTTTTTTTTCCTTTCCAGCAAATCATTGCTGTGTGCAGCCATGAAATGTTGTTGCACTCCTACTTTATTGCAGATTTAAATTACTTGGATTATTTTGTTGGACAGTGGCTCCCTGAAGCACAATGAATCAAATCATTAATTACCGTTCGATCCATTGGAAAACATTAAACTCCACTCAGGAGCTCGTTTGGTGATGATGGCTTCTAAGTCAGTCCCTCGGGCTCCAGATCAGATAGAAACTTCCAGACAATGAGAAGTTGCCATTTGCTCCTCTGAAGCTGGCAGTGACAAGCAAGTGCATGCCACAGATCTGGTGACCTGGGCTTCCTGATCCTGATCAAATGGGGTCTCCTTTTGTACTCCATTCAAAAGGTTGAGAAATGAGTGCTCCTTGTCTTGTACTGGCAATTCCCCACAGTATCTTTCCATTTTGCACCCTGAACATCTCTTAGAAAACATTTTTAAAAAATGAGATTTCTACAGTGCAAATCTGACATTAGTATCTCTCCTGTATTTTGGTGTTTATGAACAGAACCCCCCCGACCACCACTATTCTAATAAGCAATGGACTTCAAAACACAACACCAATATCAGTAAGTTCAGGAATGTCCCATAAGACCTTGGGCTATATGTGAGTATCAACCCCTGAGATTTCAGCACCTTTATATTCCCAGGAGCCGTCCCACCCTGAGCACATGGAGCGTGGTAGAGTGGGCTGAGGGGCATGGCCACATGGCCACAGGTGGTCTGTACTCTTTCTGGGAACAGCAGGGAGCAGCAGGAACTGTGGTGAAGGAGTGGGGGGCTGGCAGCGGGGAGCGACCATCCACTGTGTGTTAGAATGCTGCAGCATGGGAAGGATGGCCTAGGGGCCACATGCTTCAGGGATTTACAATGTAGGAAATCCACAATCCCCTTGAAACCTCTGACTTAATTGTATAGCAAAAACAAAGTTGCTTTCATGTTATACCAATATAAGCTCTGCTCTGTATAGCTAAGTAAAATCATTGTGCAGATCAGACATGGCCTGCGGGCCAGCAGGCTTTGTCCTCTCTGATACAGATATAGACAGTGGATGAGGAAAGCTGAAATAAATTGATTGGATCAGTGACCCATCTAAGGCGACTCTGGGCTTGACTTAGAATTGAACCCTCAGACAATGGCAGGAGCAGGTGACAACTTCCAAATCCAGGTCCATCCTGAGTCCTGGACATACATTCAGCTAACCACGCTTCCCTGGTCCCTTAACTATTTTGTGTGGTCATAGACCTTGGAATAGAGGGAAGAGAACCATGTCAATTGAAGCCTTGGTCTGTAAAAACTTGTATCATCCTCCATTCTCTCCTCTTTGGACTGTACCCAGTAGGGTAGCATACAGATGACCTTGAAATCCACAGCTAAGACCCTATCATCCAAGGTCCCCAGATACCTGATAAAATGGAGCCTCCCTTCCATGCCCCCCCACCCTTACCAGCTTTATTCAAGTGAGAAACAAACTTTTTCATAGTTTGAATCACTGAGTTCATTGTTTGCAACAGCTCATGTTTGTGTGACCAACACATGGAGCTCAGTTTTCCCCCACAGTGGTGACTGCCCAGAATGAGCCCAACAGCAGACAGTCCGAGCCTGCCATGACTCTCTTCCAGAGCAGCAGGGAGACCAGAGGTCCTTGAGGCATGATCTTATATAGCCCTCGGTCCCATTGCCATTGATCTTGGCCCTGTTCAGTGCTTCTCTGATGGACAAAGGAGGCAAGGGAAACTGAACCCTGTGGATCAATCATTTCTGCTTAATGCTGGTTTGCTTTATGCTCCTGGAGCACAACTGAATGGAAACACCCCCATCTCCCCCTGTGCTCCAGCAGCGCCCTCTCTTCTGGACAGTTGCTAGACGACTCCTACAGTCAGAACAGGGGCCATCCCCTGAGCCACACTTCAACTTGCTCCAGGGGCTCTTGAGATTGTTCTCATGACCTCACTCTGACCCTGGCTTTGACCATGGCAGCTTCTGTGGATGTTGGGCTTACCAAATCTCCCAGGCCCCTGGGCACCTCACCTGTCTGGTACACTCCCATTTTGAGAAGGTCTTCCATTCACCATGTTTCCAAATGGAATGGAGACAAGTGGCCCTAATGCAGCTGGGATAGATTCCAGCTGCCAATCCTATCCCCCAAGAAATAAACTCTCTTGACTGGTTTTGGAGTCCTGAGTTTGGGGGACTCAAGAGGATATAAAGGGCCCTCCAAAGTGAACCCACACTTGTTCATCTGCTGTTTTTTTTTCCTTTTGAGAGTGTTTTATGAATAATAACAATTTATGATTTTACAAGTTGATTTAGGGAAAGACAGAAAGCTAAAATACTAACACTCTGAAATTCTAATTCACCTACAGATTACATTATCCAATTGATATTTATGAGAATAACCATAGTGTATAACTTAAAATCGATATTACATAAAACAAAAATTCAAATATAAACTGCTGACATGTTTTTCAGCAAGTTGCCTTTGTTTATCAGATGAAGTTGACAGACATGGTTCACAGTCATGACTCAACCTTTGATCCTGGACTCAGCCTCTGTCAGAGGTACCTTGACTGTGGAGCTCAGACCTCAGAATCTATTTCTAACCCTGGGTGCAAAATTTCTTTCCCTGATGGGACTGACGAGAGACAAGACACTGTCTGCTTAGGAGATGGATGCTTTTTGACCCTCATGTCTACTTCATCTTCCACCCACCAGATTCCCAAGTGAAACAAAGATAGGCCATCTGAGGACCCTGGCTCAACCCAGTGGTTAACCTTTTTATTTTTTCACTGAGGGCAAATATAATCTTAGGACTCCTCGAACAAAATCTAAAACATATATATGAAATTAATTTACCTAAGATTTCGTAAAATTGTTGAGAATCTATGAGAGGTTCTAAATATTACTTAAATAGTTCATGCAAACTTTATTCAACAAATAAAGCAATTGTTTTTATTAAGTTAAATTTCTTATTGTGAATCATTGACAGAGAAGGATGTGTGTACATGAATGTGAATTTATACTTGCTTGTGATGGGACCCCTCATTCCTGGAAAAGGGTGCCAGGGAGCAGGTGAAAGGCTACTCTTGCTCTTTTACACTATGTTTGCTTTGCTTGATCATTTCTTTCCATGCAAGGGCTCCAACTCAGGGCCACATGAATGCTAGGCAAGTGCTGTACTGCTAAGCTACACCCCCAATCCTTGACCATTTTTAATAAAGAAATAAGCATGTGTATCATTTTTAAATTAAAAAATCAAATCCTGGAGTTGGATTTTACAGAAGTTTATTATAGTTAACTGTATTATATCATATAATTTAAAATAGCCAAATAAAGATTTTGAATGTTTCATTACAAATAAATTTTAAAAATTGAGATGATGGATAACAAGTATCCTGAGTTGATCAATACATAATGTATAAATGTTCTCAAACCTCCATTTCAGCCCACAAATTTGTACAATTTCTGTTCGTCATTTAAAAAAACAATCAATAAATGGAGGAAAGAAAGGGAAAGAAGAAAAATGAATTAGAGAAAATAAATCAAAAAGGGGGAAACAAAAAGGAGTGAAAAGGAAATGATGAAAGACAGGGGAAGTATCCTTGCAGGGGCAGGTGGAGGTAAGGGAAGGCAGGGACCGCCTCTGCTCCGCTCCTGTGGGGCTGTGGAATCAGCCAGCATCGTTGTGAATGGGCAACTGCTTGGCTCCTCTCTTTAACAGTATTTACATTAGTCTTCCCAAGCTCTGCTTTAAAGTCACAGGCACCAGGAGTTGGAGCAACCCAACACTTCATACTATGGTGGGGAGTGGGGTTAGTGAATCTGAACACCAGTCATCCCAGTCATGACTGGGGCCCCATTCTCAGAGCTAAAGAATCCATGGCCCTAGGAAAATGTCTACATTCAATCCTCATGTTAGCTCTTTAAAGAAGTAATTTGCCAATTAATGAAACTATGTTAAACATACAGAGGCTCCCTCAAAGGGCCCAGAGTAAGAGGATGCATTGACACGCAAGTGGCAATGTCAAGATGTTATAGTCATGTCACTTGGTCGCAACCTCCCTGCTGATCTTGGGTGCCCATCCGTAAGAATCAGAGTCTTGCTTTACCTTCTGTGTGTGAAGTAGGCACACACAGTTATTAAATTTGCTGTAGACATGCCTTTAGGGTTTATGTTTTGTTCCTGGTGAGTGGAGCGCCCTCTCTTGCTCTTTCTTTCTCTCTCTCTGCTTCTCGATATGTTTTGAGCTGATTTCCTCCACCATATCCTTTCCTCATCTTGTTCTGACTCACCTCAGGGCCAGAGCAATAGGGTGAGCTGTCTTTGGACTGAGACCTCTGAAATTCTGAGTGCCAAATAAAATTTTTTTCCTTTAAGATTTTTCATGTCATGTCTTTTGGTCCTGTTTCCATAGAGAAGATGTCCTTCTGACCTTCAGTTTGGACCTTGATTTAATCTTTTGTTTTCTACCCTAACTTAATGTTAGTGAGCCATTGCTCCTAAGGGATTTTATTCCATCCATGTTATTATTTTTACTTCTCACCAATGAATTCCTTCATCACTTTCAGTTTTTGCTTGGCACTGATCAAATACTCCATGGGCAAGTCTGGGCTGCCATGCCAGACACCTGCCGGAATCTTATAACAGGATTCTGCAGACTGAAGATGGTTCCATCCACCTGTAAATGTGTATGATATCTTTGCTATGCCAACCCTTTTGTTGGGAACTGGTCATGTCAGGATTGCTTATGCCTGTGCCAGTTTTTGAGGAGGTCACCATATCACTGGAGGACAGGTAAACTATAACAATGTTCCTATTTCATTCATCACTTGTTTGGTGAAGAACTTCACTAATCAAACAGCATGTTTTCCTGCTGAGCTAGAATTTGTATTTAGACACCTTATTTTCAATCTCGTAAGAAACATGAAATGCATTTGCTTTTCCTAGGCTGATTGGTAAAAGAAGATACCCTGATAAGTCCAGTCTAGAATGCAGAAAGATCTTTATCAGCGTGTCAACACTTGCAGGTGGGTGAGGCCATAAACTCGAGAATTCCTATTCTGGTTTTCAGGTTGCCTATACTGTTATACTGTGCAGGGAATATGTGCAGGTACTTGGATCCCTGGGGGTTTACTGCTCACTAAGCCCCATCTGTGCTAGGCAACACACCCACACCATCACATCCTCAGAAGCTTCTGGAGGAAGGCAGTATTCTTCTGATTTCACAGATGAAGACACACAATCTCAGGGGATACAGCCTCTGGTTTAGGATGCATAGCAGGTAGGGAAGAGCCTAACTTTGAGTTTGGGGTTTGTCTATGCTGTAAGAACCAAACACATTCCATTACAGAAATCAGCCTGACTGGAAAGACAGGACTACCAGGTGACAGTTCATGCCTGATTCAAGGAAGAATAGTAGATGTATTATTTTAAGTATAATTTATGGTCACTAATACAGAGACAAAACAAAGATCAGTTCTTGGGACTTCTAAGCCCAGGATTCTTTTCTTCTAAACAGTGCACGTGCTCAAAGAAAGGCAAGTTGTAGATAGTTCTAAAAATACTTATAGTACAATGCAAATGCCTGAGGTTCAATTCTTTTAATGATTTACCTTGTTGAGATCCCGGGAAGGTGAAAGAATGGCTCCTCTCTGGGTCAGCTCACCCTCCCCTTTATATGAGCATATGGGAGGTGGGGGAGGAAAAAACTCTGCAAAAAATATTTAGCACAGGCAGACAAGGAAGAAAAAGCTCAAAGTGGAGCCTCTTTCTCTTTAGTGGACTTAAGTCAGTGCAGTCTCCTGTTTTCTTTAAAATGCACACAAATGTGTAACCCCAAAACACATCAGAATAAAGGAGGCTGCCCTGACTCAATTAGGTTTCATTCTTCTGTCAAGGCTGGTTTGCAGATATGGCGAACAATAAATCTTAAGGGTTTCTTATAGCTCCAGGATTCTTAATAGGCATAACCCAGTTTTGTACCCAACTGAACGAGAAATTTATGAAATTTTGAGAGCATAAAGTAGGCCAGGTTCCTGGCCTTCCTTCCACACCACCTCTCCAAAATGATGTGTGATATGACAATTTTTTTGAGAATTGCTATTTCAGTTTTATCTGCATACATTTTAGTGCTGGCAGTGAGCAGGTAGTGGCAGCAACAGGACCAGGCAGAAATATAGTTGCTTCTTTAAGAAACCTACTTGAGATGAAGACATTCCCAAGGTAGTCCTTGGTAGAGCTGGTCAGTGGGTGAGGCTGTGATGATACCCAGGCTGACCTTTGTACTATGCTGTGTTGTTCTCCTAGTCACACATCCTACATGACTGCTGTGAATTACCAACACATCCCTGTTATGGTCACAGGTAGTCCTGACATACACATCACGAGTCATCCTGTACAAGTCCTCCCACCCATATCAGAATATGATACCAGCTCCCACTAAAGGTCTAGCCTGGACATTAAGTGGGTCCTGGAATTCTATACTCCAAAGTAACCCAATTCTAATTAATTTAATCTTCCGCTTATGTATATAAACTTCCAATCCAGTGAGCTATTACTTTCATTTCTTCATTCATTGTTTACTCCAGGAAGAAAAACCCACTGTTTAGGATAATAAAAGCAGGCACTATGGGGTAAAGTACACAGACACCTCAGGAGTTGTGGGCACTGAAGATGGTGGATTTCACGTTGAATGTGTTGGAAATAGTACTTTGTGTATAGCTCTTGTAGTCTATATTGCTTAATGGCTGATGCATGTCTGACAGACTGGGTTCCCAGGTCTACTATTTGGGAACATTAAAACTTTCAGCCATCAAACTTTGAATCAGTTTTAGTGTCAGTGAAATAAACCTCTCTCCCTACATATGTATTACACACATAGCCTTTGGTGGAAAGTAAACACTTCATTAAGCGGTTGTTCCTGTGTTTACAGGAAATGAAGTTGAGAAGACAGAAAGACAAAGCACCACAATCTTTGTAAGAATGATGTGGCTGTCTATTCCGTAATTAGTTAGATGTGGATGAGAATACTCAGTGAAGGCATTTCTATAACTAAAACTGAGCTGGTTTCCATCAAGTTCTGGAAAACAAGGTTAGAATTCCCCTCAGAATAGGAGATAAGAGCTACTGGGTGTTACCTCACACATGAACTCAAGAAATGTAAGGCTGAAATGGGCTGAGCGAGGCTAGTCTCTTGTCCCTTCTTGTCAAGGCACATACAGAGTTGAGGATCTCTTGCAAGTCTCTGTCACATATATTCAGTAGTTACAGAGGAAACTGGTAAGTAGTGGTAAAGTTGGTGAGTTGATAGTGCACAGGAAGAGCACCTCCCATGGATGTGTGAGGAACTCCCTTCAGAAAAGTGCAACCATAGACTGTGGAGAGGCAATGGGAAAATGTTTTCAACTATATTTACCAGGAGGAAGGAAAAAAATGACACCATTCCTATAGATGGCAACTCAGCAATACTTAACAAAGACATAGATTCAGAGATTGTTGTCTGCATTTTAACCAGAAAACTGTAAAAGGAAATACCAAGGAACTGGAGACTACTAATGCCAGGCAATAAACTGGGCAAGGCAAGGGAAGAAGAGGGGGTAGCAAAGTTCAGGAACAAGGAGCCAGGGGCAGACTCCTGAGATAACTGCATGCAGATATAATCCAAACAAGGATAAGACAGAACTTGGAACCATACACTGAATAGACTGACAATTAGCTGGCACATATGTGGGTTGGTTGCAAACAGCATTTACAATTTCTCTTGCCCATGTTCAGAGAGGCATATCAGACCTCCTCATATGTACCAAAAATGTGCCAAAGGTTGTTTGGAACTCCCAGTCCACATGAAAATAAAATATCCATTTTCTCTATGGAATTTGAACAGGACCAAACATCTCATTGCATAAAACGTATATAATATCCAGGATGGTAAAATTGCTCGGTTTCTAGTAAATCAGGTAAAACTCAACAGACTATCATTTGAGGTGACATATTTGTTGGAAAAACCATGCATTGCCATAACCAATGACCATTATTCTCCAACAAGTAAGGACAAATACTTTTACAGCAAAGGAAAAGACAAAAAGTCTCAGTAAATAAATGTTTTAAAAAGAAGCAAGTGGAATTTTAGAATTGAAAGGTAAAATTACAACAAACAAAAACATCCTACAATTCAACAATAAAATCCAACAATTCTATTAAATGGGCCAAAAAATGGCATAGACATTCCTCCAAAGATGTCCAGATTGCCAATAAGCATATGAAAAAATTGTTCATTATCACTAATTATTAGGAAAGTGCAAAACAAAACCACAAGGAGATTAAACTCGATGCCCTTTGGGTTGACTATTATATAAAAAAAAAAGAAAAGAAGAAAATTATCAAGTTTTGGCAATTATGGGAAAAGTTAGAATCCTTTTGCTTTGCCGGTAGGAATGTAAAATGGTACAGACACTGTAGAAAACAGTCTGAGATTTCCTTAAAAAAATTAAATGTAGAGTTATCATATAATCTGGCAGTTCTACCATCAGGTTTGTATCCAAAAGAACTGAAAGCTGAGACTTGAGGAGTTATATGCACAACAATGTTCACAGTATCACTACAATAGCCAAAAAATGGAGACAATCCAAATGACCATTGATTGAGGTATGTGTAAACAAAATATGACATATATAGTTAATGAAACATTATTCAGTCTTAAAAAGGAAGAAATTTTAGACACACAGTACAACACATATGATCCTTGAAGAAATTTTGCCAAGTGAAACAAATCAGAAATAAAAGCAGAAATAATGTGATTACAATCACATGAGATTCCTAGAGTAGTCAAATTTATAGAGACAAAAAATGGAATTATAGTTGCTAAAGACTGAAAGAATATTGCCATAAAGAAGAATAATAGTATGGCATTTGCAGATAAATGGATGGAATTGGAGAGTATCATGCTAAGTGAAATAAACCAATCCCAAAAAAACAAAGGTTGAATGTTTTCCCTGATAAGTGGATGATGATATAATGGGAGTAGGGGAGTGGGGGGTGAGAGAAGAATGGAGGAACTTTAGATTATGTAGAGGGAAATGAGAGGGAGTGGGGATATGAAAGATGGTGGAATGAGATAGATATTATCATCCTATGTGCATGTATGATTACATGAATGGTATGAATCTACATGGTGTACAACCATAGAAATTAAATGATATACCCCATTTGTGTACAATGAATCAAAATGCAGTCTGTAAAAAAATTTTTAAAAGACTGAAAGAAGTAGAAAAATAGATACTTTACTTATTGTATACAGTGTTTCAGAACGAGAAAATAAAGAAGTTCTGAACTTGGATGGTAGGGATAGTTAAACACTAATGTAAAGATACTTAACATGACTAAAGTATACATTTAAAAATGGTTAAAATGGTAAGTTTTAGGGACTGAAGGTGTAGCTCACTGGTAGAGCACTTGCCTAACATGTGTGATGCACTGGGTTTGATCCTCAGCACCACATAAAAATAAATAAGGTCAAGTCACTGTGTTCATATACAACTACAAAAATTTTTTTAAATGGTAAATTTTATCCTATGTGTATTTGCCACAACTTTATAAAGGGATGGAAAAATAAATACTTAGCAAACACTAACCAAATGAAAGCAGCAATGACTATTTCAATATCAGACAGATTATATTTTCATGGAAAAGAAAACTTTTTGGAAAAAGTACAGAGAGGGATGTTATATAATCACTAAAGGGTCAATAGGCCATTAAGAAGACATAACAATCCTAACTGTATGTGCACCTAGAAATAAAGTAGAAAATACACAAAGCAAAAGCTGATAGAAATGAAATAAAGAATAGAGAAACCCACAATTTTATTTAGATATTTTAATATCCATTTCTCAGTATAAACATTGAGACAGAAAATCAGAAAGTAAGCTGTGTGTGCTGGCACATACCTGAAATCCCAGCAACTCAGGACACTGAGGCAGGAGCATCACAATTTCAAGGGAAACCTCAGCAACTTGGTGAGACTCTTTCACAGAAAAAAAAAAAAGGAATTGGGGGTGTAGCTCAATCTCCTGGGTTTAATATCCAGTATAAAAAATGTTTAAAAAGGAAAGAAAAAGAAAACCAAAAAGTATATAATGGATCTTACAACAACATATTATTATCGATTAATTGAACTACATCAACAGAATACAGAATCCATAGTGGAGTGCATATTCTTTTGAAGTACACATATAATATTTGTCAACACAAAACCCATTTTATGTCATAAAGTAAAATGCAATAAATACATAAATAAATGAATAAATAAAAAACTGCAAGCATACTGACCAAAATGAAAGTAGGCTTTAAGGTCAATAACAAAACAGTAAAAGCAACATCTTTTAACACTTGGAAATTAAATAATGATATTATAAATAATCCATTTATTAAGAAGGAAGTCACAAGGGACATCATAAAATGTTTTGAAATGGCAAAACTGTAGATAAAATATCAATATTTGAAGAAGGTAGGAAACATTGTGCTTAGAAGAATATTTATGGGTATTTATCAATTAGTGTTTATATTAGAAATGGAACAAAATTTTTAAGTCAAGAATCTAAGCATCTAAGGTGATAGATCAATAAACTAGAAACGAAAAGTGAAACAAATTCAAAGCAAGAATAAACAGAAAGTAATAAACTGAAGAGCAGAAATCAATGAAAGTGAAAATTAAAAATAATTGATAAATACAAATGTTGGTTCTTCTAAAATAGATGTGCCTGGAAGAAATGAAAAAGAAGGAGAAAATATAAATTATAACAAACAAGAATGAGAAACTATCACCACAGAATCTACAGATATTAGTAGGATAAGAAGAAATACTATTAACAACTGGGCACATAAATTCTGTAACTTAGATGAAAGGGACAAATTACAAACTCAAAACACACAAACTACCAAAAGTCACCTGAGACTAAATAGGCAACTCAAATGGTGCTATAATTATGAAAGACATTAGTTGAAAACATTCCAATGCCCATAATTTTCAAGTTCATATGATTTTACTGAAGCTGTCCATCAAACATTAATGGACACACAAATTCAAATTTAAATAATAATATGATTATATTGCCTCTGACAAATGAGATACTCAAATATAAATCTAACAAACATGAATGAAATATAAATGCTGGTAAATGCCAAGTGTTGGTGAAAAAATATCTTTGATTTCTAAATAAAAGGAGAGATAAAATATTCATGAATGAGAAAAGTCAACAGTATAAAAATACCAGTTTTACATGAATTAGTTTATAGATCAAATGTAACTTAGAGATTAAAAATCCATGACAGGATTTTAAAAAATATTCTTAAGTCATCAAGTTATAAAACAGAAGGAAAAGTAAAGAAACTAGAATTATCAAAGTAATTTTGAAAAAGAAAAATAAATTTGGAGGAATCACATTTCCTTATTTTAAGGCTTATTGTAATAGAGTCAGAGTGTTTTTTTCAAATGAATATATAGATGGATCAAAAGAACAACCCAGAGTCCACATAGACCCGTCCAATTGCTGTTAACAATGAGTGCATAAACAGAACAGACACTTCACAGAAGATCTACAAGAAATCAACAGATATATGAAAAAATGTTGAACTTCTCTAGTAATAAGAGAAATGCAAATCAAAACTACCCTAAGATTCCATCTCACCCCAATTAGAATGGCGATTATCAAGAATACAAGCAACAACAGGTGTTGGCGAGGATGTGGGGAAAAAGGTACACTCATACATTGCTGGTGGGGTTGCAAATTAGTGCAGCCACTCTGGAAAGCAGTATGGAGATTCCTCAGAAAGCTTGGAATGGAACCACCATTTGACCCAGCTATCCCACTCCTTGGCCTATACCCAAAGGACTTAAAATCAGCATACTACAGAGATGCAGCCACATCAATGTTCATAGCTGCTCAATTCACAATTGCCAGATTGTGGAACCAACCTAGATACCCTTCAATTGATGGATGGATAAAGAAACTGTGGCATATTTATACAACAGAATATTACTCAGCCATAAAGAATAATAAAATTATGGCATTTGCAGGCAAATGGATGAAATTGGAGAATATCATGCTAAGTGAGATAAGCCAATCTCAAAAAACTAAAGGACGAATGATCTCACTGATAAGCAGATGATGACACATAATGGGGATGGGAGGGGGCAAGAATGGAGGAAGGAGGGACTCTATAGAGGGAAAAGAGGGGTGGGAGTGGTGGGGGGGAAGGGAAAAAATAACATAATGAATCAAACAACATTACCCTATGTAAATGTTACACATTTGGTTACACAAATGGTATGTCTTTACTCCATGTACAAACAGAGAAACAAGATGTATCCCATTTGTTTACAATAAAAATAAAAAATAAAAATAAAAATAAAGAACCAGAAAAGGAGAGTTTTCTCAACAAGCGCTTTTTGAACAATTGAACAATGATATGCCAAAATGAAAAAAAAAAAGTCAAAAAGGAACTTTGATCTGAGTCTTAAATATTATAGAAATGCCACTCAAAATAGATTATAATTTAAATATATTACAACAGTATAAGCTTTTAGGAGACACATAATAATAAAACTTCTTGATTGGTAGTGAATTTTATACATGATCCCAAATGTATAATCTACAAAAAAATAAATAAATAAATTAGAATTCATCAAAATAAAAAATAACTCTTGTTTGGTAGAATAAACAGGAGCATTAAAAAATATTCTATACATATTGTACAACTAGTTAGAACAAATAAAAAAAATCTAAAAATGATAGGCTATAGACTGGGAAAAATACTTGTGAATTACATGTACAACAAGGAGTTATATTCAGATTACATAAAGAGGTATCAGAATTCAATTAAAAGAAAGCAAACTACTGAGTTAAAAGGTGGGCAAATAAGCCTGAGAAGACACTTCATCAAAGTGTGTATGTGACTAGGGAATAAGTACATAAAAATATGTCCAGTATCCTTAGCCATTCTGGAAATGCAACCTAAAATCACAATAAGGTATCAGTACATACCTACCTTAATGACTAAATTTAAAAAGAGTTCTGACTACATCTAGTGCTGTGGGAAATGTAAAATGTTATAGTCACTTTGAAAAACAGTTTGGCAATTTCTTATGATGTTGAACATTACACAACCGGCCCTCTATATCCAACATGGCTTTCACATTCATGGATTAATCAACTATGGGTTGAAAATATTCACAAAAATTGCATCTGTTCTGGATGTGCACAGACTTTTATCCTTGTCATTATTCCCTAAACAATTCAGCATAACATCTATTTATATGATGTTTACATTGTATTCAGGATTTTAAGTAATCCAGAGATGATTTAACGTATACAAGAGGATATGTATAGGTTACATACAAATACTATGTTATTTTCTATAAGGGTCTTGAAAATTGATGGATTTGGTATCCCTTGTGGTCTTGGAACTAATTCCCCATGGATACCGAAGGACAACTCTATTTGTCATATGGTACAATCACACTCTAAGGTGTTTACTCAAGTGAACTAAAACAGATGTTCATACAGAAAACTACGTACAAATGTTTGGCAGCTCTGCTCATAACTTTAATAGTGGAAAACAACCCACTAGGTCTCCAGCTGGTGAATGGGTGAACTGTAGCACATTCATACAATGGAATACTACATAGCAATACCAAGAAATAAATCACTCGTATGCAAACTACCTGAAGTCTCTTGCGGAGACATCATACTGCGGGACATCAACCTGTTTCAGAATGTTACACGTTGTTTTATTCCATTTATGTGACGTTTTCAGAAAGATAAAGCTATAGTGAAAGAGCACATACCAGTGTTTAGGACTGGAAAGAGTGTGATGTCAAAGAGATGGGGTAGATCTATTCCATATTCTGATTATGGTGTTTATATGAATCAGTACACAAGTTAAAATTCAAACTACACTCCAAAAAACTACTTTGCTGCACGTTATTTAAAAAGAAACTTACATCTGTTAGTAATTTGTTCAACTTACTAGATGTTTATTCTTTTTTTTTTTTTGTGGTACTGGGGATTTGAACCCAGGGCCTTGTGCTTGCAAGGCAAGCACTCTACCTGAGCTATATCCACAACCCTCATTTTATTTTTATTTAATTTTTGGTACAGGGGATTGAACCCAGGGTCCCTTTACCATGGAGCTACATATCCATACATTTTTATTTTTTTAATATTTTATTTTGAGACAGGGAATCACTAAGTTGCTAAAGGTCTCGTTAAGATGCTGAAGTCGGCCTTGAACTTGCAATCCTCCTGCATCAGCCTCCCGAGTCACTGGGATTTCAGGTGTGTGCTACTGCACCATGCTTAATAAGTATTAGCTGATCATGTACCACACAGTTAGTTGCCTCTTCCTCTGAAGAGCACTTGATCTAAAAGTTCTAGTTACAGAGTATGAACAAATCCTCCCAGAGGCCTGTGAGGTGGGAAGACCACTATTATCATGAACCTCTGAGTGGCTGAGTGGGTTACAAGAAGACCCAGGGATTTTCCCTTTCAGACCTTTCACCTCCCAAACCAACCTCCTTGCTGAGGTTACAGGTGGTATTCAAGGAGGTAATTTAGCCTGAAGAATTCTTGATTAGGTGAAGGCTGAATTATGAACACACAGAGGCCTGTCAAATTCCCTCCAGGAAGTAAAATGTTGTTGAGAAAGTTCTGCAGTAAGAACAGAGGAGACTGAGACCACATTTGGAGTTCAACTCTGCTCCAACTAAAGCACTTATAACCTGCTCCCTGTGAGTCTCAGTCCCTCCCATTCTCTTCCATCAGTCACAAAAATGGGATAACAATTCCACATGCACAGATTGTTGTGAAGATTCAATTAGATGGGATAATTTATTGAAAGTATGCTACTAAGGTTCTGAACCTATAGGGAGCACTCTGTTAGTGACAGCCTCCTGTCTCTTTGTGAGAATACAATTGAGATATTATTTAATATTACCTTAGTGTTGCTTTCTTTAATTATACTTGTCATTAAGAACATACATGTGATTAAGAGCTTCTCCTATTCATTCATTTTAATTACTTCTTGCAGCATTCATTCAAGAATAGTGATTGGTACTCAAGTTTGGAGTTTCAGATTATTAGTAGTATCAGTCCAGGGTCAGGATCTTCTCAGTGTCTGTGACTGTGTCCCTTCAGGAGCCTGAGATGGTCTTCCTTTCACACTCTATGTACTGGGGATTGGACCCAGGGCCTCATGCATGTGTCCTACCACTGAGCTACATTCTCAGCCCATGGGATGTTCCTTCACAGCTCCTCATGCATTGGCCTGTGATTTCCTGAGAATAAAGATCCTAGGAGAGCCAAGATGGCAAAATCTATTGTTCTTATAATAAATGTGTTTGCTATTTCATCTCAAATTGGACTATTCTGAGATTGTCCCATTGTGAGTGGTAGAGGGAGAAAAGAGGAAGAGGCATTTACTAGCGCCCCATCCCTGTGCTGGGGGCGTTAGGTCAATCACCTGTAGAAGCATGGGTCACTCTACCCACATTAGTCCTGAGCCTGTCCCCTTGGAACAATAACTGATTTAGATTTTCTAAGCAATCAAATTTTTTCTTCCTTGGGTTTACATGGTAAACCATTTACCATGCCCTACTAAGTATTTAATTGATGCCCTTGAGCTCAGGAGGGCATTCAACTTAGAGTCCTCAGTTTCTTCCAAAGTCTTGTGCATTTTACCTGATCAATAAATGTTTGTTAGATGGATGATACCCTTTATTTGCTGAGAAAAAGATAACTTGTAAGATATTTGGGCTGTAATTTCTCTCCTGACCCACTGGAATCTGACGTATGATCTGTAGTTGCCAGTAAATACCTAAATCAAGTCATTCAGCTATTAGTACCATGTTTTAAATAGAACTCTTTCTATATCTCTATCAGTTTATCTGGTAGCTTCTGGTCCCAACAGTCTCCAGAGGCCCAGACATGAGGGCATTGGCTGAGGATCTATCTTCCTCAGTCTCCCTGGGGAAGCCTCATGATCAGTGATTGGATTGCAGGCAGGGCTTCCATGACACAATAACAAGGTGAAAGTTCAGTAGTGTTTAGTATTCACAGATGCTGGAAAATATGTAACATACCTGAAGACCACACAAGGATATCAAGGAACATGGGAGTGGGAGTGAGTGGAGGGAAGGCAGAGAGAGAGTGAGAGACAGAGACAGAGAAAGAGAGGGGAGAGGGGACCAATAGGCCAATACCTTTATTGAATCTTATTTTTATTCAAAAGGGTTTCTCCATGGGGCACTTTAATTGATGGGTTTAAAGCAAGCAGTCATTAGTTCTAGGAGGTCACAGTGTGATAGAGATGTGATTATTCCAGGTCTGGGGTGTAATGCTTTAGATATGAGGTGCTCTTAAAAGCTCATGTGTGAGACAACGCAAGAAAAGTAGAGGTGAAATGATTGGGTTATGAGAGCTTTAACCTAGTCAGTGCATTAATCCACTGATAGGAATTAACTGGGTGGTAACCGTAGGCAGGAAGGGTGTGACTGGAGGAGATGGGTCATTGGGAATATGACTTGGGAGTGTAAACTTTGTTCCTTGTGAGCGGAGTCTTTCTCTGCTTCCTGGTGACATGTCCCTAGCTGCTTTCCTCAGTCACACACTCTGCCATGATGTTCTGCCTCACTCAGGCCCTGAGGAATGAAACCAGCCATCTATGGACAGAGACCTCTGAAACCATGAGCATAAATAAAATTTTCCTCCTCTAAAATTGTTCTTGACAGGTCTTTTGGTCACTGAGGTGAGGAAACTGACTTAAATAGGGGGCAAATGTCTGAGTGGCTTGTTTAAAAGAAGAGGTGAAAACAGGGAGCCCAGCTTCCAGATGCCTCTAAGTTTTTTACTCTGCCTTCCACCAGAAACCATTTGGGTCAAATGTAGTATTAGATACTGTGACTAGGCCTTTCTTCTGGTATGAATTTAAAATTTAAAACTGGCTGTAAAGACAACACAGCACTCACCACCTGCCATTTCTCTGAAATTCTCCAGAAGACTGTGGAAGAGCACGTCTTCTTGTGGTTGCTACGTTTATAAAGTGAAAAATTCAGAGAAGAGACTCTCAGGTGGTTAAGCTTCCATTTGTGCAGGTTATATTCTTTCATTAGACTGAGCATTCATTAGTTTATATAATATTATACTTTTGTATTTTCTCACCATAGTATTTAAGAGTGGAGAATCTTCCATCTCTTTTGGTTAAAAGTCTGATTAATTTTTGCTCCAAATAAGAAACTCAGTATGATACAGAACAAGGCACATAAGTCATATTCCACTGGTTCTAATAATAAAACACAATGACTCTTAGTACAGCCAATAAATCACTTTTATTTTTGACAATGATAACTGGAATTCTTGTTGGCATAGAAGACATTGGATGTTCTCATCCCTTTGTTATAAGACCAGGGGAAGCATTTCTATTTCTTCCCTCTACTAGTTTGAACCCCTCCAAAAATAATTA
Organism: Sciurus carolinensis; assembly: GCF_902686445.1. Classification (NCBI taxonomy): domain Eukaryota; kingdom Metazoa; phylum Chordata; class Mammalia; order Rodentia; family Sciuridae; genus Sciurus; species Sciurus carolinensis. The sequence goes on along the minus strand of NC_062215.1, from coordinate 70,131,315 downwards.
GTCTTTATAACAAATATTGACTTAGGACAGTGTGATTCAAAGGTAAAAGCACACATTTAGATCTCAGTAGAGATCTCACTTTTCCCAGGAAGTGAGAGATGCCACCCTGCTATATATGCATGGCTTGGGACCAACAATTAAAGTTTTTATGCTTCCATTTGAATGTGTATCATTCCAAGGTCATTGTTTCAGTCCACTTTTTTGCTGCTGTGATTGAAAGATCTAACCAGAACAACTGTAGAGGACGAAAGGTTTATTTAAGGGCATACAGTTTTAGAGGTGTCAATCCATAGACAGTAGGCTCCATTCCTCTGGGCTTGAGATGAGGTAGGACATCATGGCAAAGAGTGTGACAGAGGGAACCAGCTCACATGGTGATCAGAAAGTGGAAAGAGGTTTCTTCTTGCCAGATACAAATATATACCCGAAAGCCACACCCCAGTTCCCACCTCCTGCAGCCACACCCTACTACTTTAATTACCATTCTGTTAATCCCTTCCAGGAGATTAATTTGCTGACTAGTTTAAGGATATAACCCAATCAATCATTTGTCCTCCAAACTTTCTTGCATTGTCTCACATGTGAGCTTTTGAGGGACACCTCACATCCAACAATAACAGTCATAAAAATTAAAATATGTAATAGATAAGAAAACTGTATCTTAACTTAAAATTAGATTAAATGAAAGAAATTCAGGACTTAAACATTAAAAATTGCACTGTTGAAAGCAATGAAAAAATATGTATATGTGGAAAAATATCTCATGTTCTTGGATGAGAACACTTAATATTGTTTAGGTGGCAATGCTTCCTGAAGTGTTCTACAAAATCTATTAAAGTCCCAGGAGATATGTATTACTTTTTGTTTTCTTTTTCTTCCTTTTTTACAGAAATTGATCAGATGATATTAAAATTCATATGAATTATAAGGACCCAGTAGCGCCAAAAAATCTTGAAAAAGAACAGAAAATGATGCCTCTGAACTAAAACTTTACTGCCAAACTACAATCATCAAGGCAGTGAAGAATGGCATAAGGCTAAATATATAGATCCACAAAATATACTGAGAGATCAGAAATAAGCCATTATATTTATGGTCAATTGATTTTTGGCAAGGATGCTAACAATTCAATGGGGGAAAATAATAGTGTTTGTAACGAATGATCCTGGGACAATTTGATATCTACACTGAAAGAATGATGTTGGATTCCTTCACGCCATACTCAAAAAATTAACTCAAAGTGGATCAGGAAGTTACATAAAAGAGGTAAAACTAAAAACTTAAAGAAACCTTTGTGATCTTGGATTAGGCAATGGATATTTTTAGATTTGACACAAATGTGTGAGCAACAGAGGAAGAAATAGATGAACTGGATGGACTTTTATGAAAGATGGAAACTTGGCACATGAAAAAGTATTGCCAAGAACTAAGGAGAAGACAACCTTCAGAGTGGGGGAAAATACCTTTATATTTGATATCTTATAAGAGCTTACTATACTGAATATATAAAGAACTCCTACAATTCAATAAGAAAAAGCCCAAACAATTCAACTTACAAATGAACAAAAGCCTTGAAAAGACATTTCTTCAAAGAAGATAAATAAACGGCAAGAAGGCATGTGAAAAGATGTTCAAAATGCTTGTATAATAAGGAAATGCAAATCAAAACCACAGTGAGATATCACTTCACTCACTCTAGGCTGTTATAATGTTAAAAAAAAAAGGAAAATAACAAGTATATAAAAATATGTAGAGAAATAGGAACTTTTGTTCTTTCCTGATAGGAATGTAAAATGGGGCAGCTCCTGTGGAAAACAGTTTGGCAGTTCCTCAGAAAAGTAATCATGGAGTTGCCATATGACCCAGCAATTTCACTGCTAGGTACTTACCCAACATAAATGAGAAATTTTTACATTAAAAAAAAAAATCTGATCATGAATTCCTTGTGACATCTTCATTTCTAATAGCCAGAAAGTGGAAACAAGTCAAATGTACATCAACTGATGGATAAATACAATTTGGTTTATACACATAAAAGAATATTAATTAGTTATAAAGAGCAAAGAAGTTCTGTTTACTTTTAATTTTTTTGTGTTACAGGAGTGCTCTACCACTAAGCTACATCCCCAGACTTTTTCATTTTTTATTTTGAGACAAGGTCTAGCTGAGTCATGAGGTTGGCCTTAAATTAAACTTGTGATCCTTCTGCCTCAACCCCAGAATTGCTAGAATTACAGGTTTGTGTCACCATGTCCAGCAAAAGGAATGAAGTTCTAATATAGGCTACAAAGTGCATCAACCTTCAAAACATGCTGAGTGAAGGCAGTCACAAAGAACCTCATGTTGTATGATTCCATTTTTATGAAATGTCCAGAATAAGGAAATCCACAGAGACAGAAAGTAGGTTAATATTTGCCTAGGGCTGCAGAGGGTTGGCTGGAGGAAAGGGAAGTAATTGCTGATATGGGTTTTTCCTGGAGCAGGGGTTGGGGGGGTATAAAAATGCTCTAAAATAGATTGAGATCAAGGCTGAACAACTCTGTGGATAGACTAAAATCAGTTAACATATGCTTTAAGTTGGCAAGTTTTATCATTTGCAAGTTATATCTCTTTAAAGCTGTTCAAACAAAAAAAAAAAAAGAAAAAAAAAAGAAAAGAAAAGTAAGAAAAAGTAGGGGACTAAGGAGAAGATAGACAGGCCCCTGAGATCTCATTTTCCAGACCATGCCTTTCTGTGCCAATCTTTAGACTTCTGGTTGACCTGCAATGATCATTCTTCTCTGCTTTCTTGCTACTTCAACAAATGGATATGTGAGCAAAATCAAAGAATGCCCTTCTAGTGAAGCACAGCCCTTGGTTGGCATTTCATTTCAGGACGTGTCTGCAGAGTCATTAATTAAATCTGCCTTGTGCCTTCTGGGAGTCCCCCTGGCTACCCAGAAGCTGCCCTTCACTGATTCCCAACTCCCTCAAGTGCCTTTCTTAATGTCTCCTCTTCTCCGATTGGCACACCCCCAGCCGAGCTCATTTTGGTCAGTGTTTAGTTTTCAGTCTTATATTTAGCAGCAAAGACATTTATTAAATTTTAACAAATCCCTGAGTGACAAAATTTGGAACTTTACTGATGAGGGTATAAATTTAAATACACAAGCTGTAGGAATAGACAGGATGATTTTTCTTCCTAATGAAACATGTTTGATATTGGAAAAGACATGTTAATTTTGTGGTTTAACTTGTGTCTATTTTAGTCAATTTTGCAAAGGAAAATTGAGTGAGGTTATGTTATGCAAGAATTCTGATTTTCCTAGATCCTGGACTGGTTTACTGTAATTATTTGTTTTTTATGGCATCATTTTTATTTTATATACAGTATTATTTACAGGGCAGACACACAACCTACTAAAGAGATATGCTGAAAGTAGTTTTTAGCTGCTTTTCATAGACCGAGAATGTCTTTGTGCATGATCTCGTTTAGTTATTCAATTGCAGTCCTTCCCAGTTTAAGCCTTATACCAAAGGGCTTATAGATGTTTCTCAAGTATTTTGTTAAAAAATCGTTGGTGTATATATTATATATATTGCACACATGTATATGTGTGTTTGTAAATATTACATACGTATACATATTTGCATTAGAGTTCTGAAAATCACACACATTCGTGGGCCCATTCCATTCTGAGCAGTGGCAGAGGTTCGACTGAGTCTCATGCCTGGACCTCCCTTTTATCCCCACCTTCCTCTGCTGGGTCTGCAGCCTGGTTGACCCCTTAGCACCACCTGCTCTGTACCATCCTGTCTGAACTATTCATTCTGACTTCGGTTGTCTCCTAGGCTTTTCTGGTGTAACTGGGTTTGGCCCTTTGAGGGTGAAGGACTCTGAACTTGGGAACAGTGTAACTGGAGGTCCTTTGGAGGAGAGTGACCTGGTGTGCATAGGGGGTGGGAGCCAGGCTTCTCTCCTTTCTGTAGCTTGAGATGAATCTACCTCTTCTCCCCACATCTGCAAGATGATTCCTTCTTGGTTATTATAAAGAGATCACACTGAAATCTCAAGCAATTCCTTCCCCACCCACAGCCCTGACATCACTTTCTCTGCTGCTCTTCTGAGGACAGAAATGACATGACAACGTGGGTTCAAACTGAATTCGAGACATTGACTTTTTTGCCCACAAAGACCTTGTCTGTGTCTTCATCGTCCTATAGAACATGTCAGTCTCCCTTCTTTTCAGGGTCTGTCTGTTTCAGAAAAGTCATGCTGCACACAAAGGAGTTTGGAGCTTCCAACCTGCTCCTACCCTGGTATCCTTGATTTGAGCTGTCTTTTGTCTATCATTTTGGAACCATTTCTCAGTTATGACTGAACCCATGAAGCAGGAGTTTGGAATGTACAAGCTTGCACTGGGACATGCAAGCCCTTTTGGTGACTGGGTGTCCTTCTGAATTTTGCACAGAGCACATGGATTTCTGGGCTATTTGTACTTTCCAAGTGACCCTGGGGAGTCCCAGACCTTCTCTGACCTTGGTCCATCATCTGTCAGTGGAGCAGACTCTCCTATGCTGCAAAGTGGGTGCTGAAAGACACAGCAGATACTCAGTGACACTGCCTCCTTCTTGCCATCAGGGAAGGGGTGAGGGGAGGGGGACCCCATGTTCTCCTTCATGGTACTTATAGGGCAGGTATGGCTTGAGAAAGCTAGGGCTACTCAAGGGATTCTTCTCCTTATAAAACATGGTGTCACTTTGCAGTGTATGTTGTGTGGTGTTTATTTTTTCTTAACAAATAATTTGTTTATAAAATTGAACTAGGAGTCAAGAGAGGAAAAAACTAAAAAGAAACAGTCTCTCACTAAAACTGCACAAAAGATCACTTTTTGAGAGGGTTTTGTTCAACAGTTTTCCTTTTTTGTTCCCCCAGAGAATGAGAGGTCCCATTATAAATTAGAAAGGCCCGGTTTGGCCACAGCCCTGCCTAGCCTGGGTCCTATTCCCATCTGAAATGAGTAAAACAAGTAGAATGAAAGACTGGGGACTCTGACTATGCCAAATATCCAATTCTGGGTCACAGGGTAGGGGAAGTGAGTCAAACCAAGAACCAGGGCCTCAACTGCAGATCCTAGTTCCCAAGGATTTATTGAACTCCTGTTATACCCAGGGTCCCATGGCTGCTTCCTCATAGAGCATCCAGAGGGAGAAGTGCCCAGCCAGGGATGCAATGTGTGCAGCATGATGGGAGACTTGTACAAGTGCGAAGGATCAAAGAGAGAGGTCATGACCTCAGAGAACATGCAGTAAGTATTGAGGCAATGGCACACATATAAGGATGAGGAGATGTTGCTTCAGGTGCACTTGAGAAGAGAGCACCAGGCAGGAGCACAGTGAGCTCCAGAGGAAGGGTGCATGATGTGGTGCTGTGGGTTCCTGCACGTGGCATTTCATTGAGAAACCTGGAAGGCCTTTAGCTCCAAGCTATCTTATGAGCAACAGTGGGGTACGGATGACTTGGAGTGAAGAAGGGGATGACATGATTCTTTAAGTCACCTGGGGAAAATCAAGGCATATGACCCTTAGCTTTTAACAGCTACGGTTTAGAAGTTTTAAGTGATTTTTTCCGAAGTCATGCAACTCCCAAGTAGTAAAGAAAATCCTTATGCCCTAGTGTTCTGATTACTGATGCTAAGCATTGCTGATTCTGACTTATGGATGAAGTTTCTGCCTACAGGTGCAGAGTGTGTGCTTCTGCCTGGATCCCTGTGGAATGCCATTCCTAGGTCTAGGTGTCAACCAGTCAGTAGGGTTGCTGACTATATTCTCTGTATTTGGAACTTGTATGATAGGCATGAGGAGAAAAAGGATGGAAGGAATGGCTCCTAAATTCAGGAGGACAGAAGATGTGAGAAATCATTTATTTCTTTATCCCTTCAGCAAGGTTTTCCTAAGTTATTCTCATGTGTAGGAGCCTGAGAGAGACAGAGGGGACAACTTGGCCCTCCATTAATGCTTCATGCCTAAGGAGGGGGAGTCACAGGAAGCAGAGATAGGGACTCCAACCCCAGCACTGGAGCCAGTGTAGTAGGAGCTAAAATAGACTTGAGGATGAGTTCCAAAGAGGACCCCTAACCAAGTAGCAGGTGGGTTGCATTGCTTTGGGGAAAGTGAGAAATAGGACCAAGGATAACATGACTTGTGGTAAGAAGGCCAGGGCAGTCCAGGTCTGGTGTGGACATAGGTGCAAGGCAGTCTTGGGAAATATGAAAAGAAGGACCTCCAGCCTCCAGGAGGCAGAACCAGCATCCAGAGGTAGGTCTTTTGCAGGAAGATTGACTGGAAGCCACTCTCCCTACAAGTAGGATAAATTTAAAAATTTTCACCCAAACCAGGTCACTTTTGAGCATAAAAGGAAGTGTGAACAATTGCACTGGATCAACTTTCTTGGGCAAACATAAATTCATTGCCCTCTGTTTAGAAGATTCCTTGGATCTACAACAAGGCATTTTGCAGCTCTGGTGCAGGTGGGAACCTCTGTTGGTACTTACACGGTGACCTTCTGGGAAAGATTAGCTAGACTTCTTACTTCTTTGGGCCACAGATTGAATTCTAGTCCTCTCTGTACTTGAAGAGATGCTGTTGTTCACAGCCAACCATACAAAACTATTTCAAGACTGCACATGCCTGACATATTTCCTCAATCCTGGAATTTTTCTTACAATGTTCTTCCCACTTCCAGGAATTGTTTGGTGCTTGGAGAGTATCTAAGCACCAAATGATTCAACTTAAATTATTTATGAAAACTTTCTTGAGCACAGTGCCAAACCTGTCCCCAATTAAGAGTGTCCTGCCTCTGTGTCTTGTGTGTCTCTACAGATTCCACCTGGGGCATTTGTGAGCCTTATGCATCTTCTGGCCTTCCCCTAAAAGCCTCTTGCAAGTCAAGTTGCCGCCTTCTTCATGCTGGATCTCTCTACTTGTTCCTGTTGGATGGGTGGAGACCTGGAGATTTCCTCCTGTGACAGCTCAGTGAAAATGTACCAGGGTGGTAATGAAAAGAATTCAAGTGGAATCAGCCCAGCCATTCTTTGAGGTCAGAACTGTGTAATTTTGCATTTATATCTAACACATGACATGGCACAGAATAGATGCTTTCATAACATCACTGCTGAATGAAATGAGAGAATGAGGGGGTGGGAATCCCAGCCTCATCCCTGTTCTGTGTTTACCCTTCTCTGCAAGACCAGAGGATGTAAGAGCATCTTTTGGGACAATCCACTTTTTAAACAAGTGGAGCTTCACTAGGTTCTAGGAAAACAGCAGGTTCATCATTCTGTATTGGCTGATGTTTTCTGCTTTTAGAAGGATGCAGAATATTGATGTCCTCCTGGATCGAGGATGGAAAATTCAGGCTGGGAAGTATGTGCAACTCAACTACCTCAACCCTGCATACAGGGCACACGTGGTGCTGTCTACTGCTGAGCACAGACGAGGTGCAGAATCCTTCTTAACACAAGGTAGAGTCCATGGCTTCAAATTTGATCTCTTCCAAGAGTTTCCTAGATCAAATTTATTGGGCAGACTTGCTCCTCTCTCCTCAACCACCCCCTTTGCAGGTCCAGGAATGCTTGGAGATCATGCTAATCTGTGTTGGTTCTGCACAGGTGGTCCTCCACCGTGAAAGAGCTGTAGATTCTGCAGGACCACAGCACCACTGCCTGCCAGGGTAGGAAGACCCTGTATCAGCACAGCTCTGCTTCAGCTCCAGGGCATTCCACTCGGGCTTTCAAGAGCTCTTCTGGCTATTAAAACTGCAAACTTGGGATAACATTAAAAATGTTAATGTGCTGTAAAACTTTCTAATGTGTGAGAATCTCACCTGCAAAGAGGAGGAGATGAGTCTGTAATGGCTAGCTTTTCATCTTCTCGATGGATTTTATTACAACAGTAACAAGAGCAATTCCACTTAAAAGACTCTTGTCAAGTAACAGTTACAGTAGATTATAACTCCGGATGAGAAACAATCTCTATCCCATACAAATTTGGAATGACCAAAAGGAAAAAAAAAAAAAGAGCATCAAGAAATACAGTTCACTGGTAATACAGCAATGAAACTCTGAGAGAGGTGAAGTTGGGATGAACTGGGTGGAGGGGTGAGCTAATTAAGGAGGCAAATCACATAGCTCTGTTAAGTCATTTCCCAGCAGGGCACAAAATGGACCCTCAGAAGGAGGCCAGCAATTCAATTTTATCACTCAAAGATTGCATCCAAGACATGGCATCTGCAAGACCCACTATAAAAGCAAAATTGTCACTGGCGACTTTAAGTAGCCAGCACAGCCTTCTTAGCTTGGAAGGAGGAAGAAAGATTTTACATAGGCAAATGATTCTGGTACCAGATTAAATGATCTTGTGGAGGTGTCTCAGCAAGAGAGAGTCAGGGATGGATTGTTCTCGTGGTCTGTTTCCTGGCTATGTCAACAGTGTTTTCTGTGACATACCACAACCTTTCTTGATATCAAAGTTCAGTGTTAGCAGTCTGCAGCCTGAATTCAGTCAAGGGCTGGTTTCATCTCTCGCCTGCCTGCATTGCCAGGGATGGAAAGACTGATCTTATCGTGTACTTGTACTGAGCAGTGAGCAGTAGCAAAGGCCATATTAAGTGGCAGCTTTGCATGTGAAAGTCATTAATGAGAGGTATACAGATAACCTGGTTGGAGCCTTTGGGTTAAAGTCATCTCTTCTCCAGTAATGCCTGTGGGAATCTGACCCCAGTTCCAGGATTACTGTGCTGGGAGACTGATTGTAACGCAATATCTAAGTCAGTATCTGGCTTGATAAGAACAATACTCCATCTGTACAATGTGTTCTTTGGATAATTTTTATACCTTCTTTGGTTTAAATAACAGAAAGAAACCTCTGAGTACCATTGTCAAAGGTAAGCCAAATCACATGATACATTATAAGGAAATTAACCTAGATAGTAAAATCCAGGCCAAATTTACCATCAGTCACCCAACCTGAAAAGATCATTTGCCTCTGAGCATTAGTTAAGGAAGGAAATCAATCCTGGCTCAATGTGGGTCTCTATATAATCAAAGCTCTACCATGAAGCATTCTTTTATTATTTTGAAGTATCTGACATAGGAACATGTGCAATGAAACAATCATGCATCTATTTAATAATCATGATCAGGTCATTAAAATAATGTTTGCAAGTACTTTATAATAGCTGACTTTAAAAAGTAGTATTCAACATTGTACACACAACCTTATTTTAATTTTGAAAACTCAGTGAAAAGTATACATTAAGAAACTCCAAGGGAAAATAGACTATTTTCATACGAACTTTTTAAAATTTTAGAACAGTTTTAGATTCACAATGTTTAGTGACATTACAGAGTTCCCAAATACTTTTTCACCAAGTTACTCTAGTTAGCATGTTGCACTACTGTGATACATTACTCACTGCTAGCAAATCTGTATTTACTATGGTTTAGATGTGATTTCTCCCTACCAAAATTCATGCCCAGGTTTAACTTCCCTATGCAGCAGAGCTGGGTGGTGGGGCCACTGAGAGGTATTTGGGTCAGAAAGGGATTGATAAAGTTCCCAAGAGAATGTGTTAGTTATTGTGAAATCTGCTTGTTATATTAAAAAAAAAAAAAAAAAAAAAAAACTTACCTCCTTTGTCTCCTCCTCTCTTTGCACACACACACTTGCACTTCTGATTTTCCCCCATGTGTGGAGAAACCCAAGGCTCTCACCAGATGCCAATCAGATGCAGCCTCTTGATCTTGAACTCCCAGCCTCCAGAACTGTGAGTTAAATAAACTTATATTTATAAATTACCTGATCACATGTTTTCTGTTATAGCAACAAAATATGGACTAAAACAGATTGGATTTTAAACAAAGAACATGATTCAAAATCTCTGGTAGCAGCACAATCTGGTTTATTTCTGAATGAGATCCATGAATAAGACCCACTGCTCCATCTTGTCTACTCATGTGTCCTATTACAGAGTGGTCATGCATCCCACAGACATGCAGAGCTACATCTTTGTAGCCCTAGGCCCTTCTAGAAACATAGAAATTATTTAGCATTCTGGAACCAATGAGATAAACTTTGGCCCATCACAAAGAATTTTCATAGGGTTTGGTATTGGGGTGGACTAACAGGTTTTCTTTTCCATTCTTTTCTGGGTTTCTTCCAGGTCCTGGTAGGACTTCTTAGCACTCGCAGAACACAAGCACACATGCGAACATGGCCTCAGCCTAATTGACTCAGTTGACCTCATTTCTTTGGGTCCATGTTCAAGATGATCATTAGAGTATCAACTGCTGCTTTATCTACTTTGCTAAGAAGTGGGATTTTCAGTCCTAGTTTTGTGGTAGAGGCAGCAATACATGAGTACAGAAATGCCAAGGGGCTAGAATTAAGACAGGTGAGTACTAACCTACTTGCCTAATGAAATTTATGTTATACCAAAAAAATTATTCATAAGACTAGGGAACAAGACAGTCTCCAATCTCCCCCACCTCTGTTTCACTCCTCAAAATGTTTGGATAGTTAAATGTCCCTGGCATTAGATGTCAGGATGCCCTTTAAAGGTAAACCAGGCATGAAATTTTTCCTTACATTTTATTATTTACAACGTATTTATTTCCCCTTACATTTAATCAAATGCAGAAAAGCCCCACTTTCTTGGTGGAGATATATCTTAAAAGTGATATATTTGGTGTCTGTCCCATGGACATGCACCAGATAAAGGTTGAAAGGTCAAAGGACCCTATCTTCTATTAGAGATCATGTAGGAGGTGGAAGAACTTTCTTCAAAGTAATTCCACCTTTAAGTCAAGTATGATGACAATCAACAACCATGGTCAGGTAAACTAATTTATCAAACCATGCTTTGTCCATGCATTCATTTGAATTCCAGAAGCCAAACGTAGTTTGTTTCCAGACCTAACTCCTGCCTGACCAAGGGAAGTCTAACAGACCTAAAGGCCTGGAGTGATGTTTATGCTCTGTGCCCAGTATCACACACTGAGGGTGAAATCTCACATAATACCAAGTCATAGGTGTTGAGAGAGATCTCCGAATCAGTGCCCCACCAGGAAGGCCTGCTGGGGACTTGAGCCCTGGCTCAATGAGTCCTATTCTACCCAAGGGAAGAGAGATGTGCAAACTTTGTATATATATATAGTGAGAGTTTGGAGAGAAGTATAGAAAAGAAAGTGAAATAATCAGAAACTAGAAAGATCGTATGTAACAGAAAGACAAAGATGTTTTGCATGAAAGTGTTAAGGGTCAGCAAAGTCAATGGTCAGAGGCAAGTAAAATTTAACATGCTCACCATAGTAACAATGGTGATCCAATAGGAGCAGTGTACATGCCCTGGGTGCCTGAGCTAAACCAGTCTCTGTTAGTGCTGCCCATGTGCATTATCTGATTGATTAATCAGAGTTATTATGTGATTCAGTAATTATAATCTCTTTCTTGTTGAAGGGGAAGGTTAAGCACATGGAGAGGAAAATTGACTTGCTCAAAAAGCAAGCCACCTGCCTTACTTCAAAGCCCCAGCTACTGAGCACTGCACTCATCCATCAATGTGTCCATTGAACCACCTACTCATCCATCCATCCATTCATCCATCCATCCATCCCTTTTTGTGGAAGGTTAGTGGAACCAGCTAATGAGTTGAGCATTGGGTGTTTCAGAGTAACTTCTGGGAGACTCTGCTGAAGTGGATCCTGGAGAACCATGATGTGGGAAGAGTTTAAATAGAGGAGAACGTATTTCATGAGAAAAAATGTAGAAACTAGAACTGATGACAGGAGATAAAGGTTTTTTATTTTCTTTTTTTCCCCCCTCAGACTGACTTTAAAATTAGATTTTTACCTCACTCAATTAAATAATATTGAAGGAAAGTGGATAAAAGAAATGTCCCCATTCTTTCTCAGTTCTGAGATCCAGTGCTTTTTCTGAGAGTTATCCTTTCAGAACATTTCCGTGTGGAAGAGGTGCTGAGGGAGTTGTTTTTGATGTTCCAGTTCTTATTTTTGGTAAAGGTTAAGGTGGTTTAGAATTTCTTGCAACAGAGTAATCTAATGAACCAAATAATTTTTAGACCTCATAAAATGGTGTCACTTTTCAAATGGCTATATCAAATTGTTTTAAAATTTCAGTTTTTAGAGAATGTAACCTAGCATGACAAGCTTTATACAAGAACTTTCTTTTCTCATTGTCAACTTATAAACTTCCATGGCAGTTATACCCAATAAAACTGCCAGCAGACCTTAACTATAGTGGCACGAATGTTGTCGCTGTAATAAAGGGGATGAGGGTCTCATCGAACCTGCCTTTTTACATATACTTTGATGTCCTCGGTCTAAGAAAGGATACAGAACTGATTATATTCATGGAGCCTTAAGAGCTATAAAAACATTGACAAATATATAGCTGTGTACAGAGTACCTCAAATGAAATATTTTCACTCTGCAATTCAGTCCTGGCTGGTGACAGAAAGCTCAGGGCATGCCAAGTCTTTGCATTATTTATGATGAATGTTGCTGTTCTTATGAAGTGTGAGCAATATTAGGAGGCATCTCAGTGAAAAACTGATCATTTTGTTATTTGATGCCTTTGTTACATGGTATTCTTCATGTTGTTGATCTGTGATATTTCATGCTATTAAGACCATTTTTCCATGTTGAAAACTTTGCTATAGAGTCAGATAGTGATCTTATTAAACATCATGGATTTGAGTTCATTAAAAAGGAGTCAAGCATTTCATGAGTCATCCCAACTTCCCTGTGCTGGATTTTCAGACTCTATAAAGAATTGCAATTCATCCATGATGGTAGACCAGGCAGACATACATGAGTCCAAAACAAGAGGTGGGAAGTAAGCTGACCTTCTACTATGGCAAAAATTTGATATTGGGTCTTGCTTTTGGGGATGGAAAATGCTAATATGTCCTGAAGTCTACCAGATAAGGAAGTAGTTTTGCTTATTCAGCTTAAAGAGTGCAGCTGAAGAAAAACTTGATTCGAATCAGGTGGGGTTGGTAGGATCATACCCAGGACTGTGAGTCTGCCTCTGCCCTGGAACACAGGAAAGCATTTGGGTCATTTTGATGAGCACAGGATCTGAGCAGGGGTCCTCTGTGGCACTCTAGGGTTGGCATTCAGGACAGATCCTGAAAAAAGTAAGAGGATGATAAGGGCCAGTTTCAAGGGTGCTGTTCAGGAAACATGGCTCTTTGGTAAGTGCTGCCTCCCTTCATAGTGTACTAACTGCCCCCCACAGATGTTCTACTCCAGGAGAAGTTAAGCACATGCCACTGTCAGTTGACCTTCCTGGCATCATTAGACTCTGACTACCCGGAAGAGTAAAGACTGTGTTTTGTACATCAGCTTGCCAGGGCCTTTAGCAAAGTGTCTGTCACACAGTAAATGCTCCCCAATTACAAGTTCTCTAAACAATAAAATATTGAATGTAATAGGGACTCAATTACATTTGGTTTATCCTTAGCTCCTAAAGCTTTTAATGTGGCCTTCTTCCTAGCATATCATCTAGCACATAGTTACTTTTATATGTACATGAATGAGTACATTTGAACTTAATGGGACCTAAAGTGCTTCCAAGTGCACACTAAGCTCCTTAAAGGTAAGGGCTGTTACTTCTCAGTATTTGGTCCATCACTTAGCATAGTGCCCAAAATATAAGACTTTTGTAAATATTGCTGGGATGAAGGGAAAATAATAAGTTCATATTCTTCACTGATCTTTTAATACAGGCGATGTCTAAGAATACAACCATTTGGGTAAGACTTTGAAATAGAACCTCAGGGGAGCAAGCAGTTTAAATTGATTTTAGTAGAGTTTCTAAAATAAAAATGGGAAGACTACAGGAATAATTTTGGATGATATCCTAGCTTTGCACCGAGAAGCTCCTCCTGTTTCTGTCTCAAAGCATTTTATGAGATAGAGTATCACAAGTAGTTTAATGCTTTTGAAAATATCAGCAACACCTTAGTGTATCTCACTGAAGAATGGGTGAACAAGAAATAAAAAAGCCCAGGCCACAGAACTAGCACCCCTTGGTGACCAGCCTAGCCTGTGACCTTGAGCAAGTTCCTTTAACTTTGAGCCTCAGAATTTCTCTAATGAGAAATAAGATGCCATATTTACTTTGTTAATGAATGAATATCAGAACTAACTTAAATTCAGTCCTTCATATGCAGGAGATATTCAGCAATTTATTACTAAATTTTTTAAAAATTTTTATTTTGCAAAATTTTCGTCTATAGTTAGTTATTTCATTAATAATTTATAGAAGTAAGATGAAAATATTATCATTCCAAAACTTTAAAACACAATGACAGTGTCAAACTCATACTTCTCCACACCAAATCCGCTGAACAAATTTATCCCCAAAATATCTTTATTGGTATCAGACACAAGCTATCATCTATCTTTCCATCCTTCTATTTGTCTCTCTGTTTCCATATGTGTGTATTCTATAAATAAGGTCATTCTTCACGTTTCTACGTATAGCTTGTTATCATCTATAATGACTTGGAGCTCACTTTACCTACTGCTTTCTAATGGCTGCATGGTATTCAGGGAAGTGTCATGATCATTTACGGCTCTCTGGTCTGGATGGGTTTTTAGGATGCTTGTTTCATGTTACAGCAAACATCCTTGCACACGCTGTACTAGCCCCAATGAGAGCAATTCTTTGGGAGATACAGCAGTGTCTCTATTTCACTACATCCCCACAAGACAACCAGCTCCCTGGCTTTTTTTTTTTTTTTTTGGCTTCTCTATGCTAGGTCTTAATTCACTTGAGGATCTCAACTCCACACACAGTCCCTTCTTTATAAATAATGGGGATCAACTGACATAATTCTAACTGAATGATTCCTATACTTCTCCACTTCTGTGAATTTGGAAAAAGGTATAATGGCATGTACCCACTGTGGTTTCATTTACGTATGTATGCATGTATGTATATGTGTATTTATTTATTTACTTATTTATTTAGCAGTGCTGGGATCGAACCCAGAGTCTTGGAACACTTAGGCAAGCACTGTACCTCTGAACTATGCTCCCCAGCTTCAGTTACTTTTTAAATGACTTAAGCTCTGTGGGGAATGAGGAATAGGGTGATGTATTTTTAATAGAGACACAGCAATATCTTTTTGTTGACTCTGCTCCTGACTATGAGTAGCACTGGAAACAAAGTTTGAAAGATTTCTCTGAGGAAGAACCTTGGGAAGCTCAGAGGTGGAATGAACTTTTCTTGTAAGAGTCCATTTGAGTTTGTCTAGGAGCCTGTGTAAGCCATGCTGGGGACATAAATTCTGTCCTCTGCCCTGGAAAACTTGGCTATTTTAGAAATAAAATGCAATGGACTTGATCTTCACTTTGCACCTACCATGTGTGTGGTTTCATCCTACCATGTGTGTGGTTTCATCCTAGATTTTGGGCATACTGGAAAAGCAGGCAAAGAGCACTTCAAATTAAGGGAACCGGGACTGTATGTGTATGTGTGTGATTGTGTGTGCAAACATATCTGTGTGCTTATGTGCAGATGTATGTGCATGTGCCCATGAGTAGGGATGTGAACATATATATGTGTGTGTGGGTTCATGTGTCTATATGTGTGTGCATGTGTATATGGGAACAATGACACTATAAGATGACCTGGGGAATGAAGCCACTTGAGGGCATGCACATTTTGTACACCATCAAGTACCACATAGCACGGCTGTTAGCCAAATTCATGTAAGGCAGAGAGAGTCAGGGGTTGAGGTCAGGCAGGGTGGGAGGAGAGTGGAACTAAGTTAGGCAAAGCTTCAGATGAAATCTGGGAATCTACCGTCATGAGTAACTAAAAAGAAGAAATAAAACTTGGTGGAAAAATAAGATGGAAACTGGTTCTAGGCCCAGGTGACCCCAGGAATTGTGTCTGTGTGGCCAGCCCAGCCAGGGCAAATCTCAGCTCCGTCCAACTCAGCCTCCCTGCCTGCCCTGGAGGTAGAGAGATCAGCAAGAGAAGTGAGGGAAATGGAGAGAAAAACTGCATCTACGTTCAGGAAAAATAGGGAGGCTGAGGACAGGGATAAAGCCAAGCTGGGTTGTGATCTTCCCAGAGGTGGCTGTACCAACACTGGGAATTAATGGGAAATGAGAAGTGAACCCCTGGGCAAATTGAGGGCAGAAGGGGACTCTGGATACCGGGCACACAGGAACAACAGCTTGGTTTCTGGTGAGGAGGTGGACCAGCTGGAACAAAGAGCTTCCTGGTCTTCACATCCCTAGCACCCCTCACTCCACTGGACAACACAACTCTGAAGGAAGTGTTGCCAAATGATGGCATCTGCACCCAGGGGTGTAGATCCACGACCCGGGTTCTCCCTGCAGCATCTACCTTTGCTTTAAAGAACAAATAAAGCAGAAAAAGAAGGCTGAGCACTTTGAACAAAAAACACATTCCACAGGACCATAGTGCTGTCCCTTTCAAGGGCCCTGAAGCTTGACCATGATTCTCTTGAGTCTTCACTTCTTGCAGGTATGGGGAGGATATTAGTCTACCCGCCAGATACTCATTAGAGAGACATTTGTAGATCTGTCCTTGGGGTGAGGGGGCGGAGGCTGCGGCTCATTCCCTGCATTTGTAAGTTGCTAAGACAGAAGTGTCAAGCTGGCAAACAAAAACCAAAAAATTATGGTGCCCTAATTCCTCTGTATAGCAAACCCTCGACCCCCCTGAAGATAACAGATAAATTGCTTGATATGCCCACTTCCCCCATTTATATTTATTTCAGATAAAATGGTCCAAAAGAATGCATAGTTCAACTGATGACACTTTTGAGTTAAAACAGAATGGATTTTACCTTTTTCAGTATACATATATTACAAGAAATGAGTGATATTTCATTTGTGAGTCACTTGCTATTTCCTTTTCTTACCGACATTCATTTTGGGGATCATCACTGCTAGTATCTAGTGACAGTGATATAGCTGGTGAGATGAATAAACACACACGCACACACACACACACACACACACACACACACACACACACACACAATGAGCATCCGGTGGAAAGCTTGTGAATCAGTCAAAGACCCGACCACGTCTTGCAGCTGTATTTATTTTCCCTCCAGCTTCTGGCTGTGGTTTCTTATTCCTACTCTAGGCCACAAACACTGGCCCCTGCTGCTGCCAGCATCATTTATGCTGTCTTTGAAGTGATCACTACTGTGTCTATCTTGATGAGCCATTTCAAGGACAAACGCTATAAAAATGGAGGCACACACTCTAAGAAGGTTCTTTGCCAGGGGTGATGAATCTTCCCCATAAATATGACTCTCTGAAATCTTAAGAAGATAGTCAGCGGAAGCGTCTCAGAGATGGAGACATTGGAGCTCGGATGCTCTTCCCTGTCAATGGGGCATGTCCGATTAATCAATTTTCACTAGGGTGCTAATAACTAATAGTGTAAGATGTCATTTCCCCAAGAAAAACACATCCATTTTTTATTCATATTTCTAGACTTGCCAAAGAATAAATTTTTATGGCTTGACCTTTTTGAGTTATGAACATCTAAGGTGCAGGGCGTGAGCTTTTCAGCCATGTCTGAATGATACCACACTGGCGGTTTCTTTCCTCTTCCTCAAACTGGGACTAGGGAGCGCAGTGAGACCCATCGGTGCTGGGGCCCTGATGGTGACTGGAGGCTGTGTGCATAAGCATGGCATTTCTTCTGTTTGGAGCCTCCCCACCCTGTGCTCCTTGGGCTCCTAAGGAAACTTGTAACATGCAGCTGTGTGCATCTCTGGCTCCCCTCTTGCTTGGGGGTTCTCTGAAAGATGGAGTTTTTCTTAGCTATCTCTGCTTCTCAGCACCCACCTTAGGAACTGGAGTATCAGAGGTGCTGAGACAATGAATGGTTGAATGAATGGGAACTAACTAATGTTGCACACCTACCATGAACTGGGTCTTCGTCCTTGTCATCTCACCTGCAAACACACCATATGCATAGAGGTAGGGATCATGGGTCTTTCAGATGAGGAAATGGAGACTCAGAGCTCTTGGGTTGTTGTTCCAGGTTTCTACTGCTGGTAAATGAGGGAGCTGAGCTGTGGATTTAGGTCAGAGTGACACTCTGTCCTAGTGTCTGGGGTCCCCAGATCAGGCTAACCTCATGTACAAACCAGTGGAGCTCAGGGCTTGTGGGCTGTGGGTGATCATGGAAATAACTTCAATACTCTACCCAGAAGGGTGCTTTGGTGAGGTTCTGTGGTGACTCTGCAGAGGTGACTTCTACTGTTGGTGGGGTAAAGGTTTGTGACCTTAGAGACTTGTGGGGTGAGAATGTGTGCAAGCTTTGGATATAATAAAATAGAAAACAGTCTTATCCTGATAGAATTGAATCATGAGAAAGAATATGAAAAGCAGTCTAGAAGGCTGGGATGGGGGCTTCCCATCTCTGCAGCTAGCTCTGCCCCTTACTGCACTGACCAAGCCTTCAGCATCTAGAAATGTCTTCAGATTTCACATAGGTTAATCTGGATGACTTCAAAAAAATTATTTGCCAAGTGTATTCTGAAGGGTGTTTAGACACTTTACTAGTCTACTAAGCATAAATCTGGCCATATCCAAGCTCCCCATCTCTTTGCAATGTCCAAACACAAGGGTTTGAACGCCTGGCCATGCCCATCCCATACCTTGCTCATCTCCACTGCTCAGCTGCCTGCCTCATCTCCTCTCCTTACACTGAACTTACAGGTACTCACATTGACCACAGGTTTACTCTTCACCTTATTCAACCTTGGGAATCCACAGAACTGTGGAATGAATCCCAAGTTTTTTAGTAAGAATCAAAGTACCTTCTGTGCAGTGTGATATGACAAATTCCCAGGTCATCCCTGACCACAAAGAGAGAAAGAAGTCTATTTGATCTTGAGGTCAACATGTGTGCAGGGCACCTGGAGGACTGCTTAGAAAGAAAATCTCCATGGGGTAACCATCCAAAAAAGCTTTCCTTGGGTGGTGAAAGAGAGAGGGAGAGGCTCATGGATTTTCCAGTGTTTGTTTTTTTTTTAAACCAGCCCCATTTCAGAAAAGAGTGCTTAGCATAGGCTGATGTGCCTTCCACTGTTCCAGGTGCCCTTGACCCAAAGACAGTATAGAACAATGCCTGGCACTGTCTGAGTCTGCATCCTGGCCCTGCTATTTATCTATGCTACTTCGGGCATTAAATTATTGAGTTTCTGCAAGTCTCCATTCTCTCACATTTAATTGGGAAAAACAGAAGAATTTAGCTGCATAGATTTTGGAGACCAATGTTCAAGTCCTGATTCACTCTGGATTTGTTATGTGGCCATAAGGAGGTTTTCATTCTTCCCTGGTGATATCCCTAAAATGAAAAGCCTGGTTTATGTCTTCCTCCTGTCCTTCCCAGCCATGTAATGAGTTAACCATGCATCCTTCATGTACCTTGCTCAGTAAAGACAACACAAATGTAAAGAGCTCACTGCACTTGCAAAAACAAAAGCAAAAGGGGCTTGGCTCTCTTTCATAACTATTGTAAGAAAGGCATTAATCTCTCTTAATGACCTAATTACCTCCTGAAGATCCTCCCTTCCAAATACCAGCACAATCATGGTCAAATGTCAACATGAGGTTTGGAGGGAACAAACCACAGCATCATGACCCTCCAGTGAAGATTTCGTTTTCTTGTGAACCTATGAAGAACTGGATGCCTGGAGATGTTTGGTCACCTGTTGGGACAGGAGCTTAAAGTGTGATATTCTTGTCCTGGCACAGCTAGCCCCAGACCTTAGTTCCTTCTATTCTATATTCTCTTTCTCTTTCCCTTATATTTCTTTTCATCTCCTACAGTTGTGTCTCTGACACTTCATCTTTTAGGAGTTAAACCGAGCTCAGAGTTCAAACTTTATAGTAGCTTTAATTAAGCCCCAGGAAGGCCCCAAATAATGGTGCCATTGATGTGACCATGCAGCCTTCCAAGTCGTCCACCTTTGGGTGGAACCCTTAAGTGTATCTATCTTCACTATGGACTATGTGTGTTACTTGTTACTCATTTAGAAAATATCTCTTCCAGCCCTACAAGTCTTTTATAAAGCAATTATAAAGCACTTTTAATTGTAAAGCATTAGATCCCTTCAACTCCCAGAAGGTGGCTACTCATATTCCATACAGGTTGTGCAGCTAGGTCAAGCCCCACAGTGCAGGGACAGAGGGACAGCCTTCAGATGCCAGGCTTTCTCCTGACATGTTCTCTTCTTTTCCTACTAGTGCTCTGAAGGATGGAGTGGAATTCCTGAGCCTGTGAAACTGGTAAGCAGAAATGCTGGCCTCAGTGACAGGTCCCTGCCTCCAGGCTAATTTAAATGAGAAATTGCTAGGAGGAAGCACCGATGGTCTTTTGCCTGTTGTGTGGCACCTCAGACCCACACAGAAAGCCCTTACTGGTGAGTCAGAGAGCCCTTGCCCTTCTAATTTTCTCTAGCCAGAGTTTGGTTGAGGCTGACCTTCAGGACTTCTAGACCTCAGTTTTAGGCCATCCGTTTCAAGATCCCCCATTTGCAAGGTGGGGAATCTGTGAAAATTGGCTGAGATGACCTAAAGGAAGTGGCTGGCAATGAGCCTGGACCCAAGCAAGTCCTTAGGCTGTGGCTCTCATTGTTCTGGCTTGGACTCTCCCTGGAGTCCTATAAGCCACTTCCTGCAAGGTCATATTCTTGGTAGGTTTCATTCCTGTATTGCTCTCTGTAGTTGGGATTCATCATGAGGACCCACTCTGTTCATCTGAATTGAACGTGTTTTGCAGGTCACCCAGCCATCCTCTGGCAAAGCATCTGGGAGGGAGACAATTCTCCTTCCATAAGGCCACCTTCTCAGGGTAACTCAGAGTCCCTTGGAGGCCATGGTGTGTGGATTCAGACTATGAAGATGAGGGTGGGGTGCACAGGCTGGGGTTGTGGGCAGTGCTAGTGGCATTTCCAGGATGGTCAGGGTGGTGATCTTGGCACCCCGTGAGGAACAGCGCCTGTGATCCTCACAGTGAGCTTGCGGGAAGACATTAAGTGCCTTATTGCTGCAGCCTGGCTTAATGCTGAGCACTCTGACAAAGACCCACATGAGTCTATCTCCTCTGAGTCCTTTTGGTTTCCTGATGCCTTAATCCTTTGGTCTCTGTTTCCCTCATGGATTTTGAGACTGTTTACTGATGAGATAGATTTGTGTTGGCTTTACAGATCACTGGTCCCTGGAGCTGGTTTTCCTGCTTTATCCTCCAGCCCTCTTTCTCCATTTGGTGCAGTATCTGTGAGTACTGATTGCAAAATTGTAATGGAGTGAACTGTATAAAATCTGGCATGTTCCAGAAGTAGGGAGATTGTGTGTATGCACATGTATGTGCTCATGCACGTGTGTGTGTGTGTGTGTGTGCGTGTGTGTGTGTGTTTTGGTACTATCAATCTCCTTAGTTTGATTAGTATCCCTAATCCTTAAAATGAATAAAGAAAAATTTTCCATTGAAAATCAACTGTCTTTCACAAACACTATTTGTGTAAACATCCTATATACATATGTATCCCTTTATTTATTTTAGGTCATTATTGCTATTATTATTATTATTTTGGCACCAGAGATTGAACTCAACTGCCATGGGGATTATTTTCAGAATTCATTACTCTCATCTTGTGCCCTCACAAAATGCCACCAGGGTTCTCCTTTTTTCCAGATTAAGATTCCAATCCTTACTCTCGTATTCAAGACACCCAGAGTTCAACCCCACGTTTGTTCCAAAATATTTTTCAAAACCTCCTCCCTACTGTAAAAGAACATTTCCATTCTTCTCTCCCACACGTCTGCAGTTCATCTTTACCACTTTCATTTACTCCTCTAGGATTGTCAGGTCAAGTGCTCCATGCCGGGACTCAGGTCTCATTGAGGGAATGATCAATAAGACATTGAGTCTTTCCCCAGGAAACCCTCCTACCTGTTCAAGCTTCTTTTGCTTCTGGAGTGGTCTCCCTTTCCCCTGATAACCCACTCTTTTTGAAATCTCTCAAGGGAATGGGGTAGCCCTGACCCTGTGCAAAGCATTCCTTAAATGTGCCAGGTATTTGCAGATGATCTTGTCTTCTGACTATGTAATCGCACTTTTGGGAATATAAACATATAATCCAACGTGAATCTAAAGATGTAATCCAAAAGAAGCAGAAAACTGTCTTCTGCATAAAAATTCACATTATTTTCTTATTTTTCAGCTTTATGCATTATACTGAAAAGTAGAAATAACATAAATAATAAAGGATGGCATAAATAACATAATATAATAAGTTGAGACCATCACTAACAGAAGATCTCCAAACCCTACTGTATCCACTTAGGAGTATTCCACACCTGTTCAATTACAAAGAACAGAAGCTTCTGGCAATATGGGAAAAGACAGGAATTATTTGAAAAAAAAAAAAGTGACTAAAGCTATGTATATGTGTATAAGCACTTGTGTTAATGTTTCTAAATCTACTTAGCACACAATTTTAAAATTATAGATAGCAAAGAAGACTAAATGAATGCATCAATATGTTACTAGTGATTACTTCCAGAATGTGGGCCCGCAGTAACCTCTCTCTTCCATTTTTTTGTGTTTTGCACAATTTCAGTGTATCAAGCATATATTATTTTCATGTTTATTTTTGAACAACTATTCTTTGTTTCTTTTTTCTTTTTAGCCAATTCTATGTATGTTTACCACACATCACCTTCAGGCCACCACTGCTGCCTATCCCCTTCCCTTGAACTCCGATAACTCTCATAAGACTTGTCACTAGTCAGGTGTGTCCTGTGACATCTCCTTTATTCATCAGTTTATGTGACTCTTCCCCCCAGCCAAATTGAAGCAAGCAGTAAGCATGGCTTAGGCATCATTGTCCCCATTGACATCAAGCCAACTACCTGTGGAAAGAGTACTGGGTGAGCAATGTGTTAACACTGAGCTATGCAGTAGAGCCCCAGGAATACTAAGTCTCTCCTTCACTTGAGGAAGTTAGGGATGACAAAGCAAGGTTCTATTGGGGATTAATTAAATAAAAACACCTGGGGAGTGAAGAATATGCAAAATGGCATTATTTAAACTGCTGCGTGGCAGGAATTTTATTTCTTTGTCAAAAATCATAAAGGAGGGCTGGGGAGATAGCTCAGTCAGTAGAGTGCTTGTGTTGCAAGCACAAGTCCCTGGGTTTGATCCCCAGCACCACACACACACACACACAAAAAAAAAAATCATAAAGGAAAAACCTCCATGGCTGGGGGCAAGGTAAGAACAGAGGAAGATAATGGGCTCTGAAATCATGAAGGACTGAGTGTGACCTTTCACTTTTCCATTCAAAAGTTCTGTGACTGCTCACATGTTACATCACCTGTCCATTTCTAACCTTGTATCTGTCTGGTTGCAATTAATTGAGATACATCCTTGTACAAATGAGGTGTTCACTCAATCTCTGTGAACTCAAAACAATCCTAGGCCGGGTGCAGTGGTGCAAGACTGTAATCCCAGCAAGGGAAGGCTGGGCAGGAAGATCACAAGTTCAAGACCAGCAACTTAGAGAGATCCCATCTCAAAATAAAAAATAAAAAAGCATGGGTATGTAGCTCAGTTGTAAAGCTCCCTTAGAATCCATCTTTGAACTAAGAAATCCAAAAGTTTCTATCTTTAAATATAAATATAAATATATCTATTTTATTATATATAAATATATGATATTTATACATTATTTATATAAATAACTACTTACATTATTTATTATATTATATAATATTTACATTATTTCTTAGATATTATATTTATCATATTTATATACTAAATGTTTGTTATTTTTTATTTTATGTACATTAAAACCAGTAAAAAGTGAATATTTATAGAAAAATGAGAGAGAAGTCTTGCTGCAAATAATTTTTACCTCCTAAGTTTTGAAACAAGGGAATGTACTTCCTATTACAGTGATTAATTCTTATTTTTGAAAAAAATGAAAGAGAAGCCAAAAACAATCATCTATTTTTTTTTGACCATCTTGGGTGGGAAGAACCTCACAGCAGAGAAGAGGGATGGTGTGCTTGCTATCCCCATATTTACTTATCAAGCCACAAGTCTCTGATTTCAGTCCCCACATCTCCTGTGGTGCAAAATCAAACTTCCAAATGACTAGATAACAGAGTCCTGTCTCATTTCTGACTATGGGATGAGGATTACTGAAGGGCAAAGTTCTTTATGATACTTTTTAAAAAATAGCATTTTGTATTATGAAAGTACTGTATGAAATGCTTTAAAATAATTTTCCAAAATAAACAAGAAAATAAGATAAATTTTTCAAGGCGCCAATTCCATCTGCAAGATGCAAAAACAAGGGAGAAAAACACATACCAAGAAAGGACGGATCTAGAGAGGTGAGTAGGCAAAGCTGGAGCTGCCCTGGGGAACGAGCTGAGCCACTGTTTCTATTACAAAGATGGAAGAGCAGGTCTGCAGGCTCATGCAGGGGAAGTTGGATGGAAGATTCCTGCATAAACACTGGGCCCTCGAAGGAATAGAACCACAGCAATGACCAAGAAACAAAACCAAATAAAGAAACTCTCCCCACAACTGAACCCGTAAGCAAATTTGAACTTCTCAGCATTAAATTTCTGTTAAAGGGACAAAAATCGCCTTTCCTGACAATGCTAAACTAGAAGGTAGGGTGTTGTGTTGGAATTAGCATCTTTGTAGTCAAAATAAAGTGAGAGTTTGTCTACTTTTGTTGCATGTTGGTAAGCCCCCCCCCCCACCGCCCAACCCTAATAAAAGTAAAGTAAAATTCCTCTAGAAAGAAAACAATTTAAACTGAGGCACTAAACAATTCACAAAAATAATGTGTTAAGAAAAATGGTACTATGAAAAAAGCAAATGAAATCACCAAAGACCCAAGGAAATAAGACTCTTGGATTAAGAGTCCATAAAAACAATAAACAGAAGAATCAGATCCATAAAACTTCAGATATTAGGCTTATCTGGTATGGAAGGTATTGCACGTCTATGCTGCCTTAATGACTTCTATTTTCTTATGCTCTGCTTTGGGAAAATGTTTTAAGGGGAACTAGGAAGACAGTGGGATTCTTCAGGCACACGCTCCTATCTCCCAAGGACAATAGCTCTAACATAGTCATTGTGTAGTGTCTACAAATTGTTACAGCCTTATTCTATACAGATTTTATAGTTGTTTAGGACAGGAGCATTAGTTTGAAATGTTACCACTGGGATATCCAGTTGAAGTCCAGGTCCCTGGTGTCAGAAGCAAAGAATTGAACAAGACACGCAGAAGTAACAGAGTACAGTATTATTGAAGGTGAAGATAGCACTCTGTTAGGTTGAATGGAGTGGGCTGAGCAAGAGAGAGGCTCAAGGCCCCAATGTATGGAAATTAGGGTCTTATATCCTGAACTGTGGGGCATTTTCTTGCCTACACAGACCTGATTGAAGACCTTACCCCATTTTCTCCCTTTGGTTACCTTATGATACCTGATTAGACTATTTTCCAATTTTTCTCCCATTGGTTACTTTAGATAATTTAATCAGAATACTGACCACTTTACTTCCATTGGTCATTTTCATATCTGAACCTGTGGTGGGAGTCGTCATGGTGATTAGTCTTCAGTGACAGGATCTGTCATGATGACAGGTCTTCAGTTTTGGGAGTTGTCATGGTAATGGGATTTACTATAAACAGGGACAGGATTCCTCTCCTTGTCCTCCAGCAGCTTCTTTTTAATACTGTGCTTCCACCATCTTGGTGTCCCTAAACTCCTACCTAACAGTAGCTGTGACTCCACATGGCTATAATTGGATACCCTGTTGTGCTATGATAATGGAAGGGCTGTGATCCACTTTGTGTGGATTTTTGTGCAGGGTGAGAGATAGGGGTTTACTTTCATTTTGCTCCATATGAATTTCCAGTTTTCCCAGCACCATTTATTGAAAAGGCTATCTTTTCTTCAATGTCTGTCTTTGGTGCCTTTGTCTAGTATGAGACAACTGTATTTATGTCTTCTATTCTTTAACATTGGTCTACATATCGGTTTTGGTGCCAATACCATGACGTTTTTGTTACTCTGGCTCTGTAGTATAGTTTAATGTCTGCTATTGTGATGGCTTTTGCTTCATATTTTTTTTTGCTAAGGATTACATTGGCTGTTCTTATTTTTTCAAATGAATTTCATGATTACTTTTTCCATTTATATGAAAAATGTCATTGGGATTTTAATTAGGAATTGCATTAAATCTCTATAATGCTTTTGTTAGTGTGGCCATTTTTATAATTTAATCTCTCACCCTGCAAAAATATCAACTCAAAGTAGATCAAAGTCTTAGGCACTAGAACAGAAACCCTGCTGCAACTAACAGAAGAAAAAGTAGACCCAAGTCTCCACTATGTTGGTTTAGGAATTAACTTCCCTAACAAGATTCCTAAAATCAAGAATCAATAAGTGGGATAAAATCATACTAAACAGCTTCTTCATAGTAAAGGAAATAATCAATAATGTGAAGAAAGCCTACAGAATGGGAGAAAATCTTTACCACACCCACGGATCAGATAGAGCACTAATCTCACTAATCTCCATGATATATGAAGAACTCAGAAAACTTAGCACCAACAAAATAAATAACCCAATCAATAAATGGGATAAGGAACTGACAGACACTTCACAGAAGGAGAAATAAAATTGATCAAAAATACATGAAAAAATGTTCAAACCTCTAGCAATTAGAGAAATGCAAGTCAAATCTACACTGAAATTCCATCTCTAGTCAGAATAGCAATCATCAAGAATACAAGCAACAATAAATGCTAGTGAGGATGTGGGGAAAAAGGTACACTCATACATTGCTGGTGGGACTGCAAATTGGTGCATCCACTATGGAAAGTAATATGGAGATTCCTGTGAAAACTTGGAATGGAACCACCATTTGACCCAGCTATCCCACTCCTAGATTTATACACAAAGGACTAAAAATCAGCATACTACAGTAATGCAGTCACATCAATGTTTATAACAGCTCAATTCACAATAGCTAAACCATGGAACCAACCTAGATGCCCTTCAACAGTAGGATGGATAAAGAAACTATGGTATATATATACACGATGGAATATTACTCCATCATAAAAAAGCTATAAAATTATGGCATTTGCCAGTAAATGAATGGAACTGGAGAATATTATGCAAAGTGAAATAAGTCAGTCCCAGGTAGGGGAGTGGGTAGGAATGATAGTAGATTGAAGTGAAAATTATTACCCTATGTGCATATATGATTACATGACCTGTTTAACTCTACATCATGTACAACCAGAGGAATGAGAAGTTATGCTCCATTTATGTATGATATGTCAAAATACATTCTACTGTCATGTATAACTAATTAGAACAAATTTAAAAAAAAAGAAGTGCTATGAATATTTTCTTAAATTTTTTTGGTGAACATGCATAACTTTTGAGTATCTGCAAATATTGTCTCTGGTGCCTATAAAGATGTTTCTCTTGTGAAGTTGACCTACACTTCCCTATTATGAGTGAGGGATTGCTGGATCATAGAATTTATGCATGTTTACCTTTAGCTGTATTACCAATTTCTGACACAAACTAGATTTTTTTCTCCCTCTCAGAACTGTGGAACCAATGACAAACCTGAGACTTGATTATGCAGAAAAGGAAGGTTTATTCTTTGACCAGAAAATAAACACAGGCAGGAAGAAATAACTCAAATTAACTTCTCACCCAAACAAAGGATAGGGTTATTTTGAAAGTAAAGAGAGAAAGGGGTGGAGTTCAGTTAAGGAGTAGGAGGACTATTCATGACATCTTGGGGAGGGGTTTGTGTAGTCCATCCTAGAGGTGAGGGGCCCTTATTCTTTTTTTGTTTTTTTCCCCAAATCCTTATATGGATTTGTTTCAAATGGGGTCAGACGTGAATCAGATCAAAATAGTGCTGGAGAGTGGGAATTTTATTTGGGCCTTGTTACAAGATGGTCATGAGTCCAGGGTGAAGAACAGGTCTACATGGCGTCTTTTATGGTCCAAACTGGTTTTTCATGATTCCATTCTGCATCTGCTTTCAGAGTAGCAGCAGTAGAGGCTCCAGATATCTACATAGTGTGTTAGGTGGGGTCTGGTCTGGAACAGCGCTGGTTAGTAAAAGGGATTGCTTCCTAGGATTTGAGAGGGTATTTGTAATGACTGTTGGTATTACTAAGCTGTTGGCCAAATTAGTTGTTTCAATATATTCCCCTTAGCAGAGAAAGAGACTTTCAGGTTCTCCCTATCTTTAGTAATATCTGCTATTGCCATTATATAAAAACCATTTTAACCCCATTACTGGGTATGGGTTTATATCTCACTGGGGTTTTAAGTTGTGTTTTCTTGATGATGAGTGATATCAGGCACATCTTCTGTGTTCATTAGACATTTTAAGGGGTATCTGTTCGAAGGTTTTTGTCAATTTGTGTATAAAGTTGTCTGACTCCTCATTGATTTGTGGTTCTTTTTATTTTCTGTATAATAATATTTGATTGTATAAATATTCTGGGCATGTATCCCAATGTGGTTTGTTTTTCTCTTAGTTTTGTCATGATAGCTAGAAGTTTTTAATTTTTATGTCTGGCATTAATCTTTTCCTTTGTGGTTAGGAATTTATGTATTCTGTTAAAGCAATTTTTGTCTGCTTTTAAATACTCTTTCATATTTGCTTTTAGAAGCTATGGATTTACCTTTCATATATGACCCATGAAGAACTATTTTTGTTTCATAGAGGAAGGTAGAGCATCACAATTGTCTCCCATATGAATATCCGGGTGACTGGTGTGACAAGACCATGATTTCTTGCCAGCACTGCATTGGCACCTTTGTCATTAGTCAGGTTGGGGCTGCCTGAGGGAGCCAGTCATCAGGCACTGGATGTATGTGTGGATCTGACCTGTCGATCTGTTTTTCCCTCTGTATTAAAACTGCACTGTTTTAATTACTAAAAGTTATTGAAAGTCTTGATATGTTGTCATGTAAGTCCTTTGATTTTCTTGAAGACTGTTTTGCTATTTTTGTATTTTTGCTGTTTTTAATTTTTCATATCAATTTTGAATCAGATGGAAATTTGTAGAAATGGCAGTAATTTTATAAATCACTTTGTAAATAAGTGTGAGTGAGAAGTGACATCTTTTAATATTGTTTTAATATATGAACATGGCTATTACTCTGTATATTCACGTATTCTTTATTTTCCCCCAGTAATATGCATTTTCTTTGTAGAGTTATTACTCATCTTTTTCTTTTCATTTATTCCTAAGAATTTGAGATACGTACTATTATAAGAGAACTGTGTTTTTAAATGCTTTTTGTTAGTACACAAAATTACAATTGAATGTTACACATTGACATTGTACCTAGTATTATTATGTAATTATCAAGTTTTACCACAAGAATCCTGCATTTAAAAATATCACCCTAAAGTTCAGTGACAATAGGTGAACTGTTCTAGTTACCTATGAAGCTGTGAGATTGGGAATTAGCTGGGGCTTCTCTTCACAGTGACAATCTGCATGAGCCCTACTCCATATGCCTCATTCTGGGACACAAACTGGTGGGCAAACATTACCTGCTAGGTGTTCTTCTTAAGGAGGATGTGGGAACCTCCAAGACACCTGAATGGATTCATATGAACCTCTCAAATTCTAAGCACACTCTCATTTCTGCCCACAGCTCATTGGCCAAAGCAAGTTACATGGTTATATTCAGCCTCAATAAGGCAGGCAGCTCTGCTTCCCCGGAGGTGGGCAGAAGCAAATATTTGCTAAATAAATCTAATTTACATAGTTGCTAAATTTGATTATTAATTCAAATAATCTACATGAATATCCTTTTGGATTCCTGGTTTTACAATTCTGCTCTCTTCAAATAATCGCATTTGTATCCTTTTCCTTTTTCTTCTTCCCTTATTGTGTTGTCTAGGACAATGTAATAGTTGAATGGAAGATAATACCTTTGTCTTGGGTCTTATTTCAGGAAAATCTTTCAATATGTCATTCATAAGTACAATTTTGTTGCAGGCTTATTGTTGTTGCAAATGGATATTGGATTTCATGAAACGTTCTTCTGTAACCTTTGAGATGAGCATGTATTTTTATCTTTTTTCTATAGACATGGTAAGCTGTATTGATTTTTTAAATGTTAAAAGAGACTCAAATTTCTGGAATAAGCCCAACTTGATTGTTATGAATTGTATTTTAAAAACTACATTATTAGATTCAACTTGTGAATTTTTTGCTTAAGATTTTTTTATACATGTTCATTAGAGTTTAATGACAGATTTGTTTCTAATTTTCCTTTCTTATATTATTGTTATTAGATTTTTTTATTTCCAGGTTTTGATAGATTCATAAATTGAGTTTGAAAGGAATTCTTATTTTCTTTTCTACATTTTTTTGTAGAATTTGTGCAAGACTAATTTTTTATTTATTTTCTCTTTAATTTAAATATTTCAAAGAATGCATAGTTTTGCCATCTAGTGCTAAAATTTCCTTTATGGATAAGTTTTTAAAATAGGATTTTGGTTTATTTATTGGATATTAGGAGGTATGAATGGATATAATAGGACATAGAAGTATTTTTATTTTCTGTTTTGATCTCAATTGATGAGACATTTTTAAAAATGAGTTTATCCAGTTTATTTGGATTTTTAAAATTTTGTCAAAATGTTGTTCATAATTTCTGTTTTATCTATAGGAACCTGTCATGATGTATTCATGAATTCTTAATATTGGTCACTATATTTTCTTTCTCTAATCTTTCTCCTCATAACTTAAGATTTGCCACCTTTATTAAGTCTTTTAAAAAATGGATTTTTTACTTCACTGATTTTTTTGCCTATTTTCTATTTTTTTTTCCATTTCATACTTTTCTGCTCTCTTTATTATTATTTTCTTCCTTCTATTTTTTGGAGTCCAACTCGATGTTCTTTTAGCTCTTAGAATCACTGGGCTGCCTGCTCAGATCAGGCCTACTAAGGGCCTCCAGATTCTAACTCTTTTTCTTGCTCTGAACTCCAATTTCTAATCTCACGTCCCAGCACTGCTGAAAGATCTAGGCAGATTGCCTTCTCTTTGGTGTTTACGCCTCATAATGAAAATTTGCAAACACGTGAGGGTAAAATGCAAGTTCATATCTGTGGCTTGGTATGCTTCCCTCTCCTCTAGGATTGTGAACAAGTCCCAGGTGTCTTGGTGGCCTGTTTCTGCTTTGAACAGGTTTTAAATAGTTATCTAGCTTTTATTATTTTACTTAACGTGAGGATTAACCTGAGCAAACTGCTCATCATATCTAAAAGGAGAATCTTGCCCAATTTAGTAGGTTTAAATCAAGTAAGCTTTAGTCTATGAAATGGGATTTTCAAAAGCTCATTTATAATTTTACCAGCAGATTTCACCAGCAGGCTATAAAAATTCTCATTATTCTATATTCTCACCAACACTAGATTTTGTCAGACTTTTAATTTGCACAAGTCTGGTGGGTGGGAAATAGAATTTCACTGTGGCTTTACTATGTATTTCTCAGATCGATAATGGTGATAGGGCCAGGTACAATGGCACGTGCCTGTGCTCCTAGTGACACGGGGCTGAGGCAGGAGGATCACAAGTTCAAGGCCAGCCTCAGCAAATTAGCAAGGCTCTAAGCAACTTAGTGAGATTCTGTCTCAAAAGATAAAATAAAAAAGGACTGAGGATGCGGCTCATGGGAAAGTGTCCCTGGGTTCAATCTCCCATAACAAAATAAAAATAATAGTAGTAATAATAATAATATAATGTGAGATGACTTTTTTTTCATTCTTTAAATTAATTACCAAACTTAAAATCTGTGAATTTCCTATTCACATCTTTTGCTTATTTTCTGTTGCATTTCTTATCTTTATATACTTTATATTCATCAAATATTTATTAATATTCATCAATGTTCTTTATACATCACAGATATACTCTCCAAGTTTGACTTTTTGCTTTGTTATAACTTTTTTAAAAGACTGAGATCCACTTTCATAGCCATGGATGGACACTTTCCTGCCACATGCTTTACACTTCAGTTTTTAAAAAATGGACCTGATCTAGCTCATCCCTTTGCCACTAACTCTGCACACAGTAGCTCTGTCTAGAAAGCAGTGGTGCTGAGATGTGGTAGAGAGGTGGCAACATGGCCATCAGGCGATACCCTTCATGTGCCGGGTGCTGCCCTTGGTGGTTTGAGATCACTGCTTCCTCTCATTTTCATAACTCCGTGGCATGCAGTCTTATGCCCATTGTGTAGCGAGAGTTCAATATTAATTTTCCTGATGGCCAGTTAGTTAACTGTTCTCTACTCTTTTCCTCCAAATAGCATTTCTTACTATTCTTGGCGAGAATTGACATTTCTAAAGTCAATCTCTTCTCATTGAATCATAACAGAAAAATTTCCTCAATCAGAGACTCACTTGTGCCAAGAAAACAAGACAAAACACCGGGCAAGTGTCTGTGTCCTCTCAGCTGGGGCCCTCCCAGTGATTGCCCGACATATGGCAAAATCTGTCTGAGGGATTTCCTTGAGGCTGTGGCCAGTCGTGTGCACTTTCTTATTTCAGGTTTAACTCTTCTGTGAGTTTAATTTCCTCTCCTATAAAATCTTTATTCCTTTGGTTTAAAGCCCATTTGTAATACTTAGTTTATGCTCGTAACACCTTATTATTTTTCATACCTCTCTGTATCTTTTAGGCCATTATCCTACTTCACTTCCAATGTCCAAAGCTGCATTTCCCTAGGTGTGCCTCTTCTCCTCAGCAAAGCCTCCCGGGTCTTGCTCTCTCTTTCCACATTCTTTCATTAACTGACATTCTGACATCCCTGTGCTTTGCCTTCAGGTCTGACTTACCATAATTTTGTCTCTATGTACTTTGATCCCCTCTGTCAGTATCCTCATTACTTCTCTTATCTCCTTGGTGTCCACAAAAAGTGCTCCTGCTCTCCTGGGCCCTTTTCCTCCCTGGGATTGTCCTCCCTCAGCTCTGTGTTGCCTCAGCCTCCTGCTTTCACTTGAGTTTCTGCCCGTCTTTATTTGGTGTCCTCCACAGGCTCCAGGTCCAGCTGCCCTTGTCTCTGGCTTCACCTTAAGGACAGTTCTTTCTCTAAATCCTGTCTCTCCTCTCCCACTGCCTCCACATCCTCTCCAGATGAAGATTCCACCCGAATTGCTATCTCCAGTCCAGAGCATTTTCCTGATCTGAATAACCATTCCTGTCCAGTGGGGCACCTTGCCCAAGATGTCTACACCCAGAGATGCTGCTTCCTCCATGACTCAGCATCTTGGGGGTATCACCACTTCCTAGTGACTCAGCCCAGTACACAGAAAGCGGAATTGAGCCTTACCTTTCACAGCCCTGATGTTCGATCTCTAAGTTCCCTAATCTTAATGAATGTGCCTCTCAACCTTGTATTTTCCAGCTGAAGTGGAAGATACTGTGATTTTCTCAGTTTGGAAAATCTCAGTCTATGTTCGCCTTATGCATTACTGCTTAGGGCAGTGTTGGGTCAGAGAACCGCAAGGGTCTTCTAGCTTGATTTTTAAGATGTAGTTAGAATCGATAAGGACAGCTATCATCTGTGAGTCATTCATTAAGTAGCAACACTGTTCTAAACATGTCACCTTCATTGTCTGTACTTTACAGCACAGTATCAAGAGGTAACTGTCTCAGAAAAATAGAGGCTTGGAGAATTGAAACAACGGGTCTATACCGCATATTTAGTAAGAGAAAATCCCAGATTTGTATCCAGGTCTACCAGTTCCAAAACATGGCTTCCCACTGTGGCATATGCTTCATACATAAAGGCAGAATTGTGATTATGATTTATAATACCATATCTTCTGCTTTCCTGAATGCCTGGGGCGGAAGAGTAGCGTGACAGCCTTGGGGTGGTTTCTTCACTTCGGTGATGATGGGCATGTGCCTGGCCACTTGCTTCCTGCTCTAACTCCATGGCAGTACATAAAGGGTGGCGGTGGGGCAGCCAGTACACACACCTCAGGATTTAGCTGGCTTTTCAACTCCAGGATAAAGCGAATAGGTTATTTCTGTTATAGACCTCACTTTCAGATAATAGAATGAAACAAAAACTCTTTAAACTGCACAGTTAATGTTCCTTCTGAATCGTGCAGACAAGTGGTATTGACAATACTTAAGAAATGACTTCAACTGACATTTATCACATTCTTAAATGAAGAGACCGTGTGATGGCTTCATAGCAACCCTATAAAGAAGTCCCACTTTATAGATATTTTTATGAATAGTCACAATAGCTAATGTACATGCGCGTATTCTAAGCGCTTCACATGTATGAACTCATTTCATTCTTACTGTAATTCTGTAACATACATAATATTATTCTCATTTACAAATGAAGAAATTGAGGCACACAGAATTTAAAAGGTTTGCCAAAGGTCACATAGTCAGCAACTGGGGAAAGGAACTTAAGCGTGGGTGGTCCTACTCCAGAGCCTACCTTCATTCACAATACTGCCTCCACTTTTGTGTTTTCTGGAAACTTGGGAAGTGATCTTGAAAAGGAAAAGGACAGATGTTGGTAAACACTGAGGAAGAGGCATATTAACAGAGCTGCTGTGACACAGCTTGTGACGCACCTTAAACCAATGACCAAGTCATCCCTGTGGTATTTAGGGTGCTTAAGGGTTATAGGTATAATAAATCTGTGGGCTAGAGCCACAGAAGTTTCCTGAACTTCTTCCCAGGGTCCATCCATAAACGTGCCAAGAATTCTGCTTTGTCTCTGGAATGCAAAGGCACATAAATGACCCAGGTAAAGCAGAGAATGAGGGCTCAAAAGGGGGAATGGTCAGGCGAATGTAAACACAACCAAGGGCTTTGGCTGCTGATGGAGTATTGAGTATGGGCCTGGTGGAGACCCAAGTGATCCATTTTACCTGGATGGGATGAGGGCAGAAGGGGGATTGGTGTGATCTGACAAGCGCAAAGATGAATTTGATGGTTGAAGTCATTGGATTTACTAAATTGGGAGGGTTCCTTTTGAGTCTCTGATTTGAAGCTGTGTTGCCAGCACCAAACGGGAAGCTTCATTGCCTTGGATTTAATCCCCGGTACCACAAAAAAAAAAAAAAAACATGTCAAAGTAGTGGCCCACTCAGATTGAGGAAGGCACTTGCCTCCAGCAGCCTTCCTCCTTAGAAGATGTGTTCTCCGTTATAGAACCGTCCACAGAGCACCCACTATTTACCACCAGAGGTGCTGTGCTCCTTTTCTCCGCTTCCCTGAGAGCTCTGCTAACCCTAACCCTAAAGTGAGGAGTGCAGACTGCCATCCTCACACTTGGGAGACCCTCAGTTGCTCTCCCTTCTCGGAACCCTGTCTTCAGTTTGGAACCCAGGGTTTGTTCATTCTTGCTAGCCACCCAGTGATCCTAGACAGTACCAGCACCTGGGCAAGAACCTTGACAAGACTGGATTTCATTTAATGTTTATGGCGCCCAGGCCCATTTTTAAAAACAGTTCACATAGCATAAAACTACTTACCCATTTAAAATGCATGATTCAGTATGACATGGTGACTATAATTAATAATGATGTATTCTTGACTCTCTCTGAGAGTGGATTTTGAGTGTTCTTACACACAAAAAATGTAAACTATGTGGAGTTAATGACTATATCAATTAGCTTATTCTACAATGTATGCATATTTAAAAAATTCATTCTGTACAAGATAAATATGTACATTCCATCAATCAAAAAGAAGCTAACTTAAAAATAAAATGCACAATTTCAATGTCTTTTTTAATATTCACAGATGTATACAAACCTTACCACGATCTAACTTGAGAATGATTTGTTATGCCATAGGAAGCCTCTCCCTCACCAATGGTCACTCCCGAGTCCTCATTCTGTCCATGCATTCATCAGCTCTTTTCATAATGTATCTGTTATGAATAATGCTACAAGTTTTGGTACCAGTTTTTACAAAGATATATGTCTTCATTGCGCTCTGGATATGAACCTAGGAGTGAAATTACTGGGTCATGGGTTAACACTATGTTTAATATTTTGAAGGACGGCTTAAATGTTTTTTCCACAGCATACTTTTTCTAAATTAATTTCCTTCCTTCCTTCCTTCCTTCCTTTTTTTTCTTTCTTTTTTCTTTCTGCTGTAATTTTAGTATTACATCTAAGAAACTATTGCTTAGTCCAGGTCATAAAATTAACATCAATATTTCCTTTAAGGGTTTAGTTATGTTCTTAGTTCTTCTATCAAGGTCTCTGATTTTAATGTATATATGATTTTAATGTCATTCTTTAAATTCATTCTTTAATCCTTTAGTACCTGGATATCCAGTTGCTCCAGCTATTTTATTTTTTTAAATAGAAAGACTGTTCTTCCCCTATCAATTGATGTTGGCCCTATTGTCAAAACTTAGTAAGCCACAGATATATGGCATATTTTGGGATGACAGTTCTATTCCATTGTACTTTATGTTTGCTGTCATGGTAGCATTTCTTTGTCTTGATTACTATAATTGCATAGTAACGTTTAAAATTGGAAACTGAATCCTCTAACTTTGTTCTTCTTTTTCAGGATTGTTTTGTTTATTCTGGGTCCCTTACATTCCTATACTAATTTTAAGGTAAACCTGTGAATTGCTGTAAAAAATTTTCCTATTAGAATTTTGAAAGTTTTTTTTTTTTTTTTGAGTCTATAGATTAGTCTGGATAGTATTGACATCTTGAAAAAATATAAAACCTTCCAAACCGTGAAAATAGAATGCCTATTGATTTATGTAGGTTTTAAAAAATTCCTTTCATCAATATTTTACTCTGAATGTACAAACTTTGCACATCTTTGGATTAATTTATTTCAAAAAAAATTTTTTTTCAACTTTTGATGCTATTAGAAAGGAAATTACTTCTTTAATTTCATTTTGGATTGCTCATTGTTACCTTGTAGAATTTATAACTAAGTTTCATATATTAATCTTCTATTGTGGAATCTTGCTGAGCTCTAATAGCTGCTTTTTGCGATTTCTTTTCTTCTCTTTTTTTTTTTTTGGTGGATGCTTTAGTGTTTTCAATGTATAAGATCATGTCATTTAGAAATGAAGATAGTTTTACTTCTTTCTTTTCAATCTGGATGATGTTATTTCTTTTTCTTGCTTAATTGTGCTGATATGAACCTCCAGTACAATGTCAAGGAGAAGACATTCTTGTCTTTTTCCTAATTTTAGCAGGATGGCTTTCATTCTTTCCCCATTAAGTATGATGTTCGCTATGTGTTTTCATAAAGGGTTTTATCAGGTTGAAGAAGTTCCCCTGCCCTTCATTGATAGTTAAATAAATGCATTTAATCATGAAAAGTGTTGGAATTTGTCAAATGTTTTATCTTCATCTCCTAAGACGATTTTCAGGGTTTTGTCTTTTATTCTATTGATAAGGTTTGATACGTTAATTTAATTTTTTCTATGTCAAGCAGAATTTTGATTCTAGAATAAATCTCATTCGGTCATAAGTGCAAAATTTTTTATTTGCTACTGGATTCAAGTGGCTAGTAATTTTGGATGATTTTTACACTTATATTCATATGTGATAATGATCTATAGTTTTCTCATGGTGTTCTTGTCTGTGATATCAGGATAAAAACAGTTATACAGACTATATTTGGAAATGTTTCCTCATCCAACATTCTTTAAAAGAGTTTATGAAGAATTGGTTTTAATTCTTTAAACATTTAGTGGAATTTGCCAGTGAAGATATTCTTGTTCTGGCCTTTTCTTTGGAAGTTTTTCAACTACTGATTTTCTGTACTTGTTATAGTTTTCTTCAGATTTTTAGACTTTTTTTTTTTGGTCTTTTTTTAATTGTAAACAAATGGGATACATGTTGTTTCTCTGTTTGTACATGGCATAAAGGCATACCATTTGTGTAATCATAAATTTACAAAGGGTAATGTTGTTTAGTTCATTCTCTTATTTTTTCCCTTCCCCCCACCCCTCCCACCCCTCTTTTCCCTCTATACAGTCCTTCCTTCCTCCATTCTTGCCCCGCTCCCTAACCCTAACTCTAACCCTAACACTAACCCCTCCCACCCCCCATTATGTGTCATCATCCACTTATCAGCAATATCATTCGTCCTTTGGTTTTTTGAGATTGGCTTATCTCACTTAGCATGATATTCTCCAATTTCATCCATTTGCCTGCAAATGCCATAATTTTATCATTCTTTATGGCTGAGTAATATTCCATTGTATATATATACCACAGTTTCTTTATCCATTCATCAATTGAAGGACATCTAGGTTGGTTCCACAATCTGGCTATTGTGAATTGAGCAGCTGTGAACATTGATGTGGCTGTATCTCTGTAGTATGCTGATTTTAAGTCCTTGGGTATAGGCCAAGGGGTGGGATAGCTGGGTCAAATGGTGGTTCCATTCCAAGTTTTCTAAGGAATCTCCACACTGCTTTCCAGAGTGGCTGCACTAATTTGCAGCCCCACCAGCAAAGTATCAGTGTACCTTTCTCCCCACATCCTTGCCAATACCTGTTGTTGCTTGTATTCTTGATAATCGCCATTCTAATTGGGGTGAGATAGAATCTTAGGGTGGTTTTGATTTGCATTTCTCTTATTACTAGAGATGTTGAACATTTTTCCATACTTCTATCTGAAGTATGATTGGCAAAGATTTCCTCCCACTCTGTAGGCTCTTTCTTCGCATTATTGATAGTTTCCTTTGCTGAGAGAAAGCTTTTTAGTTTGAATCTATCCCAGTTATTAATTCTTGCTTTTATTTCTTGTGCTATGGGAGTCCTGTTGAGGAAGTCTGGTCTTAAGCCGACATGTTGAAGCTCTGGACCTACTTTTTCTTCTATAAGATGCAAGGTCTCTGGTCTGATTCCGACGTCCTTAATCCATTTTGAGTTTAGTTTCGTGCATGGTGAGAGATATAGGTTTAGTTTCATTGTGTTACATATGGATTTCCAATTCTCCCAGCACCATTTCTTGAAGAGGCTATCTTTTCTCCATTGCATATTTTTGGCCCCTTTGTCTAGTATGAGAAAATTGTATTTATTTGGGTTTGTGTCCGTGTCCTCTATTCTGTACCATTGATCTACCTTTCTATTTTGGTACCAATACCATGCCGTTTTTGTTACTATTGCTTTGTAGTACAGTTGAAGATCTGGTATTGCGATACCCCCTGCTTCACTCTTTCTGCCAAGGATTGCTTTAGCTATTCTGGATTTCTTATTCTTCCAGATGAATTTCATAATTGCTTGCTCTATTTCTGTAAGGTACATCATTGGGATTTTAATTGGTATTGCATTGAATCTGCATAGCACTTTTGGTAGTATGGCCATTTTGACAATATTAATTCTTCCTATCCAAGAACATGGGAGATCTTTCCATCTTCTAAGGTTTTCTTGAATTTCTTTCTTTAGTGTTCTGTAGTTCTCATTGTAGAGATCTTTCACCTCTTTTGTGAGGTTGATTCCCAAGTATTTTATTTTTTTCGATGTTATTGTGAATGGGGTAGTTTTCCTAACTTCTCTTTCTGAAGATTCATCACTTATGTATAAAAATGCATTAGATTTATGTGCATTGATCTTATATCCCGCTTCTTTACTGAATTCACTTATGAGTTCTAAAAGTTTTCTGGTGGAATTTCCTGGTTCCTCTAAGTATATAATCATATCATCAGCAAATAGGGATAGTTCGAGTTCTTCTTTTCCTATTCGTATCCCTTTAATTTCTTTGGTCTGTCTAATTGCTCTGGCTAGAGTTTCAAGGACGATATTGAATAGAAGTGGTGAAAGAGGGCATCCCTGCCTTGTTGCAGATTTTAGGGGGAATGCTTTCAGTTTTTCACCATTTAGAATGATATTAACCATGGGCTTAGCATAGATGGCCTTTACAATGTTAAGGAATGTCCCCACTATCCCTATTTTTTCTAGTGTTTTGAGCATGAAGGGATGCTGTGTTTTATCAAATGCTTTTTCTGCATCTATTGAAATAATCATGTGATTCTTGACTTTAAGCCTATTGATATGGTGAATTACATTTATTGATTTTTGAGTAAGTTTATAGTTCTCACTTTTCTAGGAAGTTTTATAATTCATCTAGCTTTTGTAATTTATTGGCATTCAGTTGTTCATAGTATTACCTTATAATCAATTTTTACTTACATAAGGTCAGAAGGAATGCCTTTCATTCACTTTAGTGACTTGAGTCTTCTCTCTTTATTCCTCAGATAGTCTAGCAAAAATTTCTCATTGTTGTTGATCTCTTCAAAAAACTAACTATTGGATTCATTCATTTTCTCTTGTGGATTTCTATTCTATTTTTTATTTGTTCTAACTAGTTATACATGACAGTAGAATGTATTTCTACATGAAGTAATCTATCCTTTATTTTCTAAATTTACATTTTTTAATACTTGCTTTGGTTTTTTTCTCTCTCACTTGTTTCTCTCTCTCTCTCTCTTTCTCTCTTTCAGCTGAAAGTTAGTATTTATTTTGAGATCATTTTGTCTTTTATAACATAATCATTTATATTCATAAATTCAACCCTAAATGCTGCTTTTGTTGCATCCCATAATTTGGGTTATGTTGTTGTTTTAGTCGGCTTTTTCACTGTTGTGACTGGCAGGACCCAACAAGAACAACTATAGTTGAGGGAAAGTTTATTTAGGGGCTCATAGTTTCAGAGGTTTCACATCCCCACCCTTTGACTCCTCAGGGACTGCCTGCAGGGACTCCAACCCTGCTGCACCTTGCCTGGTCTCCCAGGCCTTCCTTGGAAATCCTGGTTGAAGCCTCCATGAACTTCTAACTCCAGCATCCTACTTTCCTGCAAAGCAAGCATCAAATGGTTGACACAAATGTCTGCCACCATCTCAAGTAGTAGCCAAACCTCCAGGGACCCTTGCTGCAGCAGCGTCTGAGTGTCAGAGTGACTGAGCACATTGAAACAACTTCCTAGGCCCCCTTGTGCAGGAAGGGTGCCCCACTGGTCCCTTCTCAAGGGAATTTACACCTTTACTCCCTTGGGTATGGTCTTGCCAGCTCCTGAGATGACCTCAAGCCATCTTTCTTATTCTCTCTGGCAAAGTCTTAGCATTTCTTTAGTGGCAGTAACGTCTTTAA
Organism: Sciurus carolinensis; assembly: GCF_902686445.1. NCBI lineage: Eukaryota > Metazoa > Chordata > Mammalia > Rodentia > Sciuridae > Sciurus > Sciurus carolinensis. Next base: position 70,090,022 of record NC_062215.1, on the reverse strand, counting down.
CAACTGCAACTTCATTTGCCCCAGTTTTATTCCCACCTTTCAAGTTCAATTTTTCGAATCTTTCTACTCTGCTTTCTGCTCCTGATTATCACAATTAATTTGGCTAAGAACTACCAGCCATATCAACGCCACTGCCTAAATACTATGCTGCCTAGAAATTTCTTCCACCAGATTAAGAAATTAATTGCCTTTAAATTCAGCCTCACCAAAATCTCAGGACACAGGCAAAGTTCAGACAACTTCTCAGCCAGAACATCCATAGGAATGGACTCTGGTCCAATTACTAATATTGTCCTCCTTTTCCTCTGAACCCTTGTGAACCCACTCTTTACCATCCACAGTCCTACTGGCATTCTGGTCTTCTGAACCCCCACCAGAATCAACCACTGAGTTCCATTTACAACAACCTAAAGCATTTCTAACTTGCACTGTTAAACATCTCAAAATTCCTCCCATCAATTCCAAAAAATTCAAAAAACTTCTGAACCACATGACCAGATTAGGCATAGCAATACCCTACTTCTTGGTACCAATTTCTGATTTAGCCAGCTTTTTCACTGCTGTGACATAAAGACTCAACCAGAACAACTGTAGATGAGGAAAGGTTTATTTAGGGGCTTGGGTTTCAGAGTTTTTAGTCTACAGAAGGTCGACTTGGGGTCCCAATCATTCCTTGGGGCTCAAGGTGAAGCAGAACATCATGATGGAAGAGTATGGCAGAGGGAAGTAGCTCACATAGTAATCAAGAAGCAGAGAGAGACAGACTCCATTCTGTGGATACAAACTATATTCTCCCTAGCCATGCCCTGGATTCCCATCTCCTCCAGCCACACCCAACCACTTCAGTCACCACTCGGTAAATCTCTACCATGGGATTAATTCACTGATTTTATTAAGGTTCTTGTAACCCAATCATTTCTCCTCTGAACCTTCTTTCATTTTCTCACACATGAGATTTTGGGGGGCACCTAACACCCAACCCATAACAGTTATGTTTTCTTTTTATCTTGATTTATCTTCTAGTTATTCTTTTGATTTTTTTCTTTGACCTATTGATGATTTAGAACTATGTTCTTTAATAAACTGTGATCTTTAAAAAATTCCAATGATGTTCTTTATAGAAATAGAAAAATCAGTCATGAAATTCATTTGGAAAAATAAGAGACCCAAAATAGCCAAAGCAATCCTCAGTGAGGAAAGTGAAGCAGGAGGCATCATAATATCAGAACCTAATTATTCTACAGAGTTATAGTAAAAAAAAAACAAAAAAAAACAAAAACACAGAAAACAGTGAGATATTGGCACCAAAACAGACATGAATACCAATGGAATAGAATAGAACATACAGAGATCAATCCATATAAATACAGTGATCTCATACATGACAAAATACCATAAACATAAATTAGAGAAAAGATAGTCTCTTTAATAAATTGTTCTGGGAAAACTGGAAATCCATATGTAGCATAATAAAATTGAAATTGAACCCCTATCTCTCACTCTGCACAAACTTCAACTCAATGTGGATCAAGGAACTAGTCATTAGAACAAAGACCCTGTGCCTATTAGGAGAAAAAATAGGCCCAACTCTCCATCACGCCAGCTTAGGAGCTAACATCCTCAGCAAGACTACTAAAGTGCAAGAGGTAAAATCAAGAATCAATAAATGGGATGATAGCAAACCAAAAACTATCAAGAACATGAACAGAGAATGTACAGATTGGGAGAAAATATTGGCCACCTGCACCTCAGATAGAACATTAATCTCCAGGTTATACAAAGAACTCAAAAAACTTGACACCAAAAAATATTCAATAATAACCCAATCAATAAATGGGTAAAGGAACTGAACAGGCACTTCACAGAGGAAAAAATACAAATGGTCCACAAATACATGAAAAAATGTTCAACATCACTGGCAATTAGAGAAATACAAAATAAAATCATACTGAGATTCGAACTTACTCTAGTCAGAATGGCAATTATCAAGTATACAAGTAACAATAAATGTTGGTGAGGATGTGAGGGGAAAAAATAGGTTGCTGGTGGAACCACTCTGGAAAGAAGTATGGAGATTCTTTAGAAAATTTAGAATAAAACCACCATTTGACCCAGTTAACTCACTCCTCAGTATATAACCAAATGACTTGGAAAATCAGCATTTTATAGTGACACAGCCACATCAATTCATATAGCTAAGCTATGGAGCCAACCTAGATGCCCTTCCACAAATGAAAGAAGAAAATGTGATGTATGTACAAAATGGAATATTACTCAGCCATAAAAAAGAATGACATTATGGTATTAGCCAGTAAATGGATGAAACTGGAGATAATCATGCTAAGTGAAATAAGTTAATTCCCCCCCAAAAAACCCAAAGGCAGAATGTTCTTTCTGATATGCAGATGCTATCACACAATAAAATGGGGAGAGAAGGATAGTAGTTCATTGAATTAGAAAATGGGGAATGAAGGGAAGGGAGGGGATATGGGAGGAGGAAAGAAAGTAGAATAAAATGGACACAACTTTCCTATGTTCATACGTGAATAACTCCACATGATGTTTAACCACAAGAATGGAACAATGGATCCTGATTGGAACAAGTTATGTTCCATGTATGTATAATATGTCAAAATACATTCTACTGCTATGTATATCTAAAAAAAGCAAATAAAAAATATTCAAATATTTGTGAATTTTCTACCTTTTCTTCAGTTGTTTATTTGTATATTTTCCATTTTGGTCAAACATATATTATATGATTTCAGTCTTTTAAAAATATTGGGACTTGTTTTGTGGCCTGACATTTTATCTTTTTCTCAGATAATGTTTCATTTGTATTGCAGAAAGACGTATATTCTGCTGGTGTTGAGTGGAGTGGTGTGTGTATGTCCTTTAGATCTAGAGGGCTAGTGACATTTTTCAAATATTATGTTTCTGTGTTTTATCCATTACTCAGAGTGCAATACTAAAGTCTCTATTGTAGTGGAATTCTTTCCTTCCTTCCTTCCTTCCTTCCTTCCTTCCTTCCTTCCTTCCTTCCTTCCTTCCTTCCTTTCTCTCTCTTCTTTCTTTCTTTTTTTCTATTTTTCCTTCATTTACTTTGGTGTTCTAATATTAGCTGCATAGATGTTAATAATGATTATATCTTCCTGATACATTCACCCTTTTATCATTATAAAATGCTCTTCTTTGTCAACATTACCATATTTTTCTCTTAATGTTGTCTTTGTCTAATATTATTTGAGTGACTCCATCTCTCTTTTGGTTACTGCTTGCCCATATATCTTTTCCATCCTATTATTTTCAACATTGTCTTAAATTGCAGCTCAATGTTTTATTGTAGTTATTCCTTTGTGCAGTTTTTAAAATCACATTTAAATGTTGCATATAAAAATTAAGATGGATAAAAAATACAATATAAATTTATTTTTGTTCTTATATAGCTCCCTTCTCACACTCCTTTAGTAGTCCTTTTTGTTCATTCCTATTAATTTGAATTACTATGTAATCTTCCAGTTTAGAATTTCTTCTAAGGTAGATCTTCTAGCAACAAACTATTTTTGCCTTCTGTTTTTTTGAAAAATTTGGGATTATTTTTTTCTTTTGGAGGAATATCTTAAATTCTTTGTTGTTGGTGGTGGTTGTGTTATTTTAGGGTAGTTTTGCTGGGTATATAATTCTTAAATGATATTGTTTTCTTTCACACTTTGAATATTTTTTCTCTTGCCTTTTGCAGTTCAATTTTTTCAGATGCTACATCAGCTATTAATCTTGCCCTGATCTGAAATGACTTTCTTTTTAATCTTTCAGGATTCTTTTGCTGGATTTCTACTTTGTAATTATAATACAGGTATACATACATACATGTATATGTATATCAATCTCTTTGAGTTTAATATACTTGAATGCATAAGTTTTTGTTCATCAAATTTGGTAAATTTTCAGACATCACCTCTTCAAATATTCTTTCTGCATATTTCTCCATTCCTTCTGGCTTTTTGTTTCTTCTAGATGTTGATATGTTTAATGGTATCCCACATGGTGTCCCATATGTCTCATCAAATCTGTTTGCTTTTATTCATTTTTTTCTCTCTAAGTCACACTGGATAATCTCCACTGACATATTTTCTAGCTTTTTGCTTCTTTCTTCTTGTCTGTTTAAAACTGTTGATGAACCCATACAGTGATTTTTTTTACAATTCAGTTGTACTCTACAATTCCAGAATTTCAATTTAATTTTCATTTATAATTTGTCTTTAGTGATATTTCCTACTTAGTGAGAATTTATTCTAGTATTTTCCCTTCTCTTTTAGAACATGGTTTCCTTTAGTTCTTTGAACTTAAAAAAAATGACTGATTTAAACACTTTATTTGGCAAATCCAGCATCTGATCTTCCTCAGAGATTGTTTTTATTGTTTTCTTCTTCTTGTTTATGGACTAAAATTGGTAACATTTTATATTTTGTATGTGCTTGTTTTTGCTTAAATATGGACATTTCAAATTATATAATATAGTAACTCTGGAAATAATAGTCTCCCCTTTCCCCAGAGTTTGTTTCTGTGGCTGCATGTTGTTTTTTACTTAATGGCTACTCTAATCTGGTTCTGCACAGTCTCTATTCTCTGTTGTTGTGGCTACTGAAGTTCTTACTTGGTTAAATTGGTGATCAGTTAACGATGGATAGAGAATTCCTTAAGTTCCTTGAACCAAGAAATCGGATTTTCTATGTAGGTCTGTGCGTATGTTAAAATATAACTTTCATACTCAGAAAGGCAATTGACAACTCTACCCACTCTTCACTCCCTGATTACAAACAACCTCTTAGTCACAGGTGAGAGCTTAGGGAACTGTCAGGATTTTCTTGAGCATAGGAATGGCCCTACATATATGCCTTCTATAATTCCAGGAGTATACTGAAGATTTTTACCTCTCTTTTAACATCTTATTAGTTTTCTCTTTTAAGGTTTTTGTTGGCGTAATGTTTGCTACAACAATTATTAATTGCCTCATTTAACCATATCTTTAGGACAGTTATGGGTAAATATTTTAACAAATATTATTTTCCTTGAGAAATACATTTGGCACTGAATAATCAATCAACATGGGCATTTTATTTTTTAATTATTTTTGATTAATTGTACACAAATGGGTACAACTTTTCATTTCTCTGGTTGTACATGAAGTAGAGTCACACTTTGTGTGTAATCATATATGTACATTGGGTAATGATGTTTGTCTCATTCCAATATCTTTCCTCCTTCCTGTACCCTCCCCACCCCTCATTTCCCTCTACAATTCATCCTTCCTCCCTTCTTCCCTTACCCCCCACTTAGGTATCATCGTCCACTTATCAGAGGAAACATTCATCATTTGGTTTTTTTGGGATTGGCTTATCTCACTTAGCATGATATTCTCCAACTCAATTCATTTACCTGCAAATGCTATAATGTTATTCTTCTTTATGACTGAAAAATATTCCACTGTGTTTATATACCACAGTTTCTTTATCCATTCATCTATTGAAGGGCATCTAGGTTGGTTCCACAATTTAGCTATTGTGAATTGAGCTGCTATAAACATTGATGTGGTGGCATCACTATAGTATGTTGATTTTAAGTCCTTTGGTTATAGGTCAAGGAGTGAGATGGTTGGTCAAATCATGGTTCCATTCCAAGTTTTCTAATGAATCTCCATATTGCTCTCCAGATTGCACAAATTTGCAATCCCACCAGCAATAAATAAGTGTACCTTTTTTCCCCACATCCTCACCAACACTTATTGTTGCTTATATTCTTGATAATAGCCATTATAATTAGGGTGAGATGGAATCTTAGGGTAGTTTTGATTTGTATTTCTCCTATTACTAGAGATGTTGAACATTTTTCCATATATTTGTTGATTGCTTGTATATCTTCCTCTGTGAAGTGTCTGCTCAGTTCCTTAGCCAATTTATTGATTGAGCTATTTGTTTTCTGGGTGTAAAGCTTTTTGAGTTCTTCATAAATTATGGAGATTAGTGCTCTATCAGAAGTGTGTGTGGTAAAGATTTCCAACCACTCTGTAGGCTCTCTCTTCACATGGTTGATTGTTTCCTTTGCTGAGAAAAAGCTTTTTAGTTTCAATCTATCCCATTTACTGATTCCTGCTTATATTTCTTGTGCATTTTAAGGAAGCGTGGACCTAAGCTGACATGATGAAGATTTGGGCCTACTTTTTTTTCTATTTGGTTCAGGGTCTCTGGTTGAATTCCTAGGTCCTTGATTCATTTTGAGTTGAGTGTTGTGCAGGGTGAGAGATAGGGGTTTAGTTTCATTTTGCTGCATATGGATTTCCAGTTTTCCCAGCGCTGTTTGTTGAAGAGCTTATCTTCTCTCCATTGTATGTTTTTGGCCCCTTTGTCTAGTATGAGAAAACTGTATTTATGAGGGTTTGTCTCTGTGTCCTCTATTCTGTACCATTGGTCTACTTGCCTATTTTGGTGCCAATACCATGCTGTTTTTGTTACTATTGCTCTGTAGTATAGTTGAAGGCCTTGTATTTTGATACCTCCTGCTTCACTCTTCCTACTAAGGATTGCTTTAGCCATTTTGGATCTCTTATACTTCCAAAAGAATTTCATGATTACTTTATTTCTATCAGGTATGTCATTAAGATTTTAATTGAAATTGCATTGAATCTGTATAGCGCTTTTGGTAGTACGGCCATTTTGACAATATTAATTCTGCCTATCCAAGAACATGGGAGATCTTTCCATCTTTTAAGGTTTTTTTTTATTTCTTTCTTTAGTGTTCTATAGTTTTCATTGTAGAGGTCTTCCACCTTTTTTGTTAGATCAATTCCCAGATATTTTATTTTTTGAGGCTATTGTGAATGGGGTAGTTTTCCTAATTTCTCTTTCAGAGGAATCATCACTTATGAATATAAATGCATTAGATTTATGATATTGATTTTATATCCTGCTACTTTGCTGAATTCATTTATTTGTTCAAGAAGTTTTCTGATGGATTTTTTGGATTCTCTAAATATAGAATCAAGTTGTTGGTAAATAGTGATAGCTTGAGTTCTTCTTTTCCTATTTATATCCCTTTAAATATTTTGACCTAATTGCTCTGACTAGAGTTTCAAGGACAGTGTTGAATAAAAATGGTGAAAGAAGGTATCCCTGTTTTGCTTCAGCTTTTAGAGTCAATGCTTTCAGTTTTTCTTCATTTAGAATGATGTTGGTCATGGGTTTAGCATAGGTAGCCTTTATATTGTTCAGGTATGTTCCTACTATCCCTATTTTTTTTAGTTTTTCAAACATGAGATCGTGTTTCATTTTTCAAATGCTTTTTTTATTTCTCTTGAAATAATCATGTGATTCTTAACTTTATGTCTGTTAATGTGGTGAATTACATTTATTGATTTCTGGATATTGAACCAACCTTGCATCCCTGGGATGAAACCAACTTGATCATGATGCACTATTGTTTTAGTATGGTTTTGTATGCAGCATTTTGTTAAAGATTGCTGCATGTATGTTCATTAGGGGTATTGATCTGAAGTTTTCTTTCCTCAATGTATCTTTGTTTGGTTTTGGTATCAGAGTGATATTAGCTTCACAGAATGAGTTTGGAAGGTCCCTTCTTTTCTATTTCACAGAATACTTTGAGGAGTATTGGAATGAGTTCTTCTTTGAAGGTCTTGTAGAACTCAGCTGAGAAATCATCTGGTCCTAAACTTTTCGTTGTTGGTAGACTTTTGATGACTTCTGTTTCATTGTTTGAAATTGATCTATTTAAATTATGTATATTCTCCTGATTCAGTTTGGGTGGATCATATGTCTCTAGAAACCTGTCTAGATCATATGTCTCTAAAAATCTTCAAGATTTTCTATTTCGTTGGAGTATAGATTTTCAAAATAGCATTTAATTATGTTTTGTATTACAATAGTGTCTGTCGTGATATTTCCTTTTGCATCCTGAATTTTAGTAATTTGAGTTTTCTCTCTCCTTCTCTTTGTTAGTGTGACTAAGGGTTTATCATTTTGTTTATTTTTTCAAAGAACTAACTTTTTATTTTATCAATTTTTTGATTGTTTCTTTTGTTTCAATTTCATTTATTTCAGTTCTTATTTTAACTATTTCCTGTCTTCATAAAATGAGTTGGAAGGTTTCCCTCTTTTTCTATTTCATAGAATACTTTGAGGAATATTGGAATGAGTTCTTCTTTGAAGGTCTAGTAGAACTCAGCTGAGAATCCATCTGGTCCTGAACTTTGCTTGGTTGGTAGGCTTTTGATAGCTTCTTCTATTTCATTGCTTGAAATTGATATGTTTAAATTGTGTATATACTCCTGAGTCAGTTTGGTCGATCATATGTATCTGGAAACCTGTCCATGTCTTCAAGATTTTCTATTTTGTTGGAATGTAGATTTTCAAAATAACTTTTCCAATTATGTTTTGTATTTCAATAGTGTCTGTTGTGAAATTTCCTTTTTCATCATGAAATTTAGAAATTTGAGTTTTCTTTCTCCTTCTTTTGCTTAGTGTGGCTAAGGGTATCTCAATGTTGTTTATTTTTTCAAAGAACCAATTCTTGTTTTTCAATTTTTTGAATTGCTTCTTTTGTTTTAAGTTTCATTGATTTTGGCTCTGATTTTATTTATTTCCTGTCTCCTACTTCTTTTGGTGTTGATCTGTTCTTCTTTTTCTAGGGTTTTGAACTGTAATGTTAGGTCACTTATTTGTTGACTTTTTCTTCTTTTATTGAATGCGGTCCATGCAAAGAATTTTCCTCTTAGTACTGCTTTCATAGCACCCCCAAAATTTTGATATGTTGTATCATTGTTCTTGTTTACCTCTACAATGTTTATATCTCCTCCCTGATGTCTTGTGCTATCCAAGCATCATTCAATAACAGTTTTCATTTTTTTATTTTATCATTGATTTCTAATTTTATTCCATTATGATCTGAAAGAATACAAGGTAGTATCTCTTTTTTATTTTTGTATTTGCTAATAGTAGATTTGTGGCATAAGATATCTCTATTTTAGAGAAGGATCCATGTGCTGCTGAGAACAAAGTGTATTCACTCATTGATGGATGGAATATTCTATATATGTATTTTAAGTGTCTAAAATATTGATTGTGTTATTGAGTTCTAAGTTTCTTTCCTCAGTTTTTGTTTGGAAGATATTTGCAGTGGTTAGAGAGGTGTGTTAAAGTCACCCATTATTATTGTGTTGTGGTCTATTTACAGGCTTTCTATTTGTAAATTCTTTTAGCTTTGGTTTATCATGAACGGATTTTATTTCATCATCAAATCTGAAGGTAAATTTTGCTAGATATAAAATTCTTGGTTGAAATCCATTTTCTTTCAGAGCTTGGAATATTTTGTTCCAGGCCCTTCTGGCCTTTAAGGTCTGGGATGAGACATCTGCTGATATCCATATTGATATCCCTCCATACGTAATCTGATGCTTTTCTCTCAGAGCCTTTAAAATTCTATCTTTATTTTGTATGGCAGGTATTTTCACTATAATGTGCCTTGGTGTGGGTCTGTTGTAATTTTGTACATTTGTCGTCCTATAAGCCTCTTGAATTGATTTTCCACTTCATTCTTCAGATTTGGGAAATTTTCTGATATTATTTCATTGAATAGATTATTCATTCCTTTTGTTTGTATCTCTGTGCCTTCCTCTATCCCAATAACTCTTAACTTTGGTCTTTTCGTGATATCCCATAATTCTTGGAGGTTCTGTTCATGATTTCTTACCATCTTCTGTTTGGTCAACTTTGTTTTCAAGATGAAATATTTTGTCTTCAATTTCTGAGGTTCTGTCTTACAAGTGATCTAGCCTATTGGTTATGCTTTCTATTGAGTTTTTAATTTGGTTTATTGTTTCCTTCATTTCAAGGATTTCTGTTTTTTTTTTTTTTTTCAGAATCTCTATCTCTTTTTTGAAATGATCTTTTGCTTCCTGCATTTGCTCTTTTAACTGTTTATTGAAGTGATCACTCATTGCCTGCATTTGCTCCCTTATCTCATCCTTTGTTTCAGGGGTCATTTTAAATATGTATATTCTTAAGTTCTTTTCTAAAATTTCTTCTACCATGCCATCATTGGATTCTTTTTTTTTTTTTATTGTAAACAAATGGGATACATGTTGTTTCTCTGTCTGTACATGGCGTAAAGGCATACCATTTGTGTAATCATAAATTTACATAGGGTAATGTTGTTTGATTCATTCTGCCATTTTTTCCCTTCCCCCCTCCCCTCCCACCCCTTCCCTCCATCTATACAGTCCTTCCTTCCTCCATTCCTGCCCCCGTCCCTAAACCCAACTCCAACCCCAACACTAACCCTTCCCACCCCCCATTATGTGTCATCATACACTTATTAGCGATATCATTCTTCCTTTGGTTTTTTGAGATTGGCTTATCTCACTTAGCATGATATTCTCCAGTTTCATCCATTTGCCTGCAAATGCCATAATTTTATCATTCTTTATGGCTGAGTAATATTCCATTGTATATATATACCACATTTTCTTTATCCATTCATCAATTGAAGGACATCTAGGTTGGTTCCACAATCTGGCTATTGTGAACTGAGCAGCTATGAACATTGATGTGGCTGTATCTCTGTAATATGCTGATTTTAAGTCCTTTGGGTATAGGCCAAGGAGTGGGATAGCTGGGTCAAATGGTGGTTCCATTCCAAGTTTTCTAAGGAATCTCCACACTGCTTTCCAGAGTGGCTGCACTAATTTGCAGCCCCACCAGCAACGTAAGAGTGTACCTTTCTCCCCACATCCTCGCCAACACCTGTTGTTGCTTGTATTCTTGATAATCGCCATTCTAATTGGGGTGAGATGGAATCTTAGGGTGGTTTTGATTTGCATTTCTCTTATTACTAGAGATGGTGAACATTTTTCCATATGTTTGTTGATTGCTTGTATATCTTCTTCTGTGAAATGTCTATTCATTTCTTTAGCCCATTTGTCAATTGGATTATTTACATTCTTGGTGTAGAGTTTTTTGAGTTCTTTATAGATTCTGGAGATTAGCGCTCTATCTGAAGTATGAGTGGCAAAGATTTACTCCCACTCTGTAGGCTCTTTCTTTGCATTGCTGATAGTTTCCTTTGCTGAGAGAAAGCTTTTTAGTTTGAATCTATCCCAGTTATTAATTCTTGCTTTTATTTCTTGTGCTATGGGAGTCCTGTTGAGGAAGTCTGATCCTAAGCCGACATGTTGAAGCTCTGGACCTACTTTTTCTTCTATAAGATGCAAGGTCTCTGGTCTGATTCCGAGATCCTTAATCCATTTGAGTTTAGTTTCGTGCATGGTGAGAGATATGGGTTTAGTTTCATTCTGTTGCATATGGATTTCCAATTCTCCCAGCACCATTTGTTGAAGAGGCTATCTTTTCTCCATTGCATATTTTTGGCCCCTTTGTCTAGTATGAGAAAATTGTATTTCTTTGGGTTTGTGTCCGTGTCCTCTATTCTGTACCATTGATCCACCTTTCTATTTTGGTACCAATACCATGCCGTTTTTGTTACTATTGCTTTGTAGTACAGTTGAAGTTCTGGTATTGCAATACCCCCTGCTTCACTCTTTCTGCCAAGGATTGCTTTAGCTATTCTGGGTTTTTTATTCTTCCAGATGAATTTCATAATTGCTTGCTCTATTTCTGTAAGGTACGTCATTGGGATTTTAATTGGAATTGCATTGAATCTGTATAGCACTTTTGGTAGTATGGCCATTTTGACAATATTAATTCTTCCTATCCAAGAACATGGGAGATCTTTCCATCTTCTAAGGTTTTCTTGAATTTCTTTCTTAGTGTTCTGTAGTTCTCATTGTAGAGGTCTTTCACCTCTTTTGTGAGATTGATTCCCAAATACTTTATTTTTTTCGAAGCTATTATGAATGGGGTAGTTTTCCTAATTTCTCTTTCTGAAGATTCATCGTTTATGTATAAAAATGCCTTAGACTTATGTGCATTGATCTTATATCTCGCTACTTTACTGAATTCACTTATGAGATCTAAAAGTTTTCTGGTGGAATTTCCTGGTTCCTCTAAGTATACCATCATATCATCAGCAAATAGGGATAGTTTGAGTTCTTCTTTTCCTATTCGTATCCCTTTAATTTCTTTGGTCTGTCTAATTGTTCTGGCTAGAGTTTCAAGGACGATATTGAATAGAAGTGGTGAAAGAGGGCATCCCTGCCTTGTTCCAGTTTTTAGAGGGAATGCTTTCAGTTTTTCACCATTTAGAATGATATTAGCCATGGGTTTAGCGTAGATGGCCTTTACAATGTTAAGGAATGTTCCCACTATCCCTATTTTTTCTAGTGTTTTGAGCATGAAGGGGTGCTGTATTTTATCAAATGCTTTTTCTGCATCTATCGAAATAATCATGTGATTCTTGACTTTAAGTCTATTGATATGGTGAATTACATTTATTGATTTCCTGATGTTGAACCAACCTTGCATCCCTGGGATGAAACCCACTTGATGGATTCTATTAATATAGCATCTCATTTGTTTGGGACACTTTCTTTCCTTGGTTTTTTTTTTTTTTTTTTTTTTTTTTTCATATTGTTCAGTGCAGATCTGAGATACTGAAGTTTTCCCCCTATAGGCTTATAGTGTCCCTGCAGGTTTCCAGTACCTCACCTTAAAGTGGAAGATCAATATTAGCAGCAGACAATACAACAATATGCAACCTTAACCCAAATAGCCCCTATTAAGATATTAACAGTACTGTTGTAACATATAGAGATGATGAGTTTGATTATTATCTACAGCATAAACAATAGGTTTTTAATAAGGTCCACAATTTCTAATGGTGGACAAAGAGGATGAGAAGGGGCATAGTATGTAATGTTAATGAGAAAAGAAGTGAGTATATAAAGGTACTAGATCATAGGACGAGTGAAAGTGAAATCAAAGGAACTTGGTTGTTAGCTTAAGTTAACGGATAAAGAGACTCCAAGAAAACAGATAGATAAGAGGAAAATAGAGAGAGAAAAATAATAAAAATAGAAAAGTAGGAATAATAGTAATAATACTACTAAAAAAAACCTACAACAGATCTATAATATACTATTCAAACCTCCCAATCTTCAGTGGTTTGATGCATGAAAGGTACTTGATAATGTGATGTCCCAGGATGTGAATTGCCCCCTACTAAAGATGGAAGCACCCGGATCAGGAATAATCCATGATGAGGGGGCAGAGGTATACCCATGAGTTGGTAGATGGGGAGCCACGGCACAGTGCTGTGTCTGTGGGGGCACTGGAGATCCATGGGCTAGTCTTGGGCTCTGTGGTGCTGGAGTTCCGTGAGGGCAGTGCCTGGGTCCAAACATGGGCATTTGTAAGGAAGCCTTCAAGAATACCACTAAGCAGATCAAGCAATGAAAATTCTTTGGACATGATGTTCCTTATGTTCTCTCCAGGAACATTAAAAATAGCTCTTATCTTTAAGTCTACTACTGAACTGAAAGTGGTGATAAGATTAAAGTAAGTCAAAATGCCACAAAACTCAACATAATTCAAATATTTTTCTTGCATAAATGCTTCTTGGGCTTTTGTAAGTCTTTGGGTTAGCTTTCAGGATTTGGAAGAAAGTTGATTTTGTCCATGTTTTTCATTTCTTTCACTGCTTTAATGGAGGGAAAATATTTTAGTGAGACGTTACCTTCTATTTTTAAGTATTCCTGCATTTTTATATATTCAACTGTTAATAAATTTTAGAGTGATTAACACCTATATATGTATTTTATTGTTGCCTTCATTATTTCCTGCGATTGACTATTAGAACTAGAATACCTTATGAGGTCAGCAATCACACTTAGAGAAATATTGCCTTAAAGTCAAGAAGAACTTTTAGAAACAATGCAAAATTAATCCTAAAATGAAAATTTGCAAATTCCTCTTTATTCTCTTCAGATGTAGAATGATTTTGGTTTGGGACTTTGAACATACAGCATCTTTATCCTAAATGATCTCATTATTACTTCTTGGAGGAACTTGTGGGAAATTGTATCAGATACTGCAGAAACTGAAATTCAGGGCTCATCTCATCCTGTTAGATTTGTAACCTGTTAATTGCCTCATGTTTTCATTTTATACTGGAATAAAGAAAAAAACAGTTTTCATTGCTCTAATGGAGTGTCAATTATCAGAAAAATGAAATGAAGAATATTATCTTTCCTTTGGCTTGAGGTGAGCAAGATCATAGATAACTCTATCACAGATGAACTTTGAAAGGTTAAAGGAGTTAGGACTGTGGCAATTTTTATTAGCAAAGTTCTGTTGACTGCAATGTGAATACAAAAGTGGCTATAGTGTCCTTCCTGGAACACTTTCCTCTGGCTCTATGCAGAGGACTAACAGAATAAGACAAGCTGAGATTACTCAACTAATTGCCTAGAAGCTGAGAATAGCTAATCAGGCCAAATGATCCTCTATGGTCTAACCCTGGCATGAATAATTGGAGGAGTACGTGTTGAATAATGATTATCTTGTGGTGCTTATGTGTGTGTAATGATAAAATTTAGGACACTGTCTTTGGACAACAGAAAAAAGTCTAAAACATAATATGCCAAGATTATGTAACCTCAACAATCAGAGATGCAAACCTATGAGGCTAAGCTGTGTCTTCTCTAGATTTCCCTGACATGCACTTTCTTCAGAGGGAATGCATATGGATTTCTGAGTATTTCAGTTGAATGAAATGGCCTCAATAGTAGAAGTTGGAATTAGATTGACCATAATGTTTCCAGGCTCACAACGTCTGTGTGGGAGACATTGGTGGATATCAATGAGCTTTGTCAGCCAGGATTTCAGTATCCAGTGTTAGTGTAGCTTAGTTGCAGGCTTTGTCCAGATTGCTGCGCTATCACCCTCAACCCTGCCCAGGTCTCTCACTAGTCCCTGAGATCTGACACCTGCTCTCCCTCACTCTCCCACATCCTGTGTTCATTCACCTCATCAAAGGTGAAGCCTAGAACTCTTTCCTAATACTGGTAATAATGCCAGATACAAGATTCTCTCTGGCTCTCCTTTCCATGGGCCCTGGCAAAGGATAAGGCTGCAAAACTCAGTGGAACCTGGATGGAGTCAGGAAACTGATCTCATAAACCCTTCCTTATCTAAGTTCCACATGAAGAAAGTGTTAAAGTATATATGGAACAAAGGCAGGTTAGGGGCTGCTGAGCATGATGCTCCAAGCAGAGGCAAAAGAGGAATCTTGTGCTATGTAAAAGTATTGTACATGGACTTAGGACTTACTAACTTGGTGGGTAATATTGAGCAACATTCCCTCTCTGAATATGCACTTTGTATATGTAAAACTAGATGTTTGGGGTATGTTATTAAATTTATTCTTATCTGATAGTATTGAATGTAGTCTGATCCCTCATTCCCCACAATATTGACTAGGTTTCATGTTTGTGTTTTTTGAAGATGTTATTACACAGTATTTTATTCTTCCCTGTCTGAAAGCTAACCATCATAACTGGAAAACCCGTGTTAGCAATTTCCTCAGTACAGGTTGTGGTCCATCTTTACATAGTAGCATGCCTGGCAGACATATCACCTCCTTAGTCCCTCCTGGGGTCAGAGAGTGGACAAGAGTGAAGGTGATTGGGAATGTGCCTCTAAATTGCTATGGGACTCAGAAGCAATTGATCCTATAGGTCTGTCAACCATAGCAATTGGGTAAATGAACTGGGAACTTAGTTCATTCTCACAGGGTTGGTTTTTTTTTTTTTTTTTTTTTTTTTTTTTTTTTTTTTTTTTTGCACCCATCAAAACACATAGTTTGGTTTCTTTTCCACAAAAAGACAAAAACATTGTTTTGTAAACCATGCCAGGTGCCTAATTTACTCTTGTAGGGAAGGCATAGAGAAGAGTCCTAAACTTGCCAGTGTCTGGGAAGATAAAAGTATTGCATAGAGGTTAAGGTTAAGGTCAGGAAAGAGATCGAGCTCAAATAAGTCTTCTCTGTGAAATGGTGGGGAACAAGTCTCAGTCAGAATAGCAGAGTCCCAAGGAGAGTAGGGACTGAGAAAGGAGGTGGCTGGAGACATTTTGGGACAAGGGCTGGTATCCACTTCCTGCTGCTTACACTGCCACGGTGCATGGGAATGCATTCACAAAGCAAAGCCGGCCACGCCACAGGATGCTGATCCCTCTTCCCATTCGCCCCCTGCTCTCCTGCCCTTGTCTTCCCAACCTAATCTTCCCTGGACTGAGTCCAGCCAACCACACCTTCTTCTCCAGATTTCCTACATTGACCTCAAACTTCATTTATTTTATTTCAAATCTATTTTCAAAATCCACAGATCGAACACCCTCCAAACAAGATTTTCTTGGCACTGTTTTCACTCTGCACTGTCCATAAGCCTTGTCTCCAGGGCTTTTAAAAATACCCATCTCTTAGCCCACAAGCGAGACCAACTGAATCACAGTTTCTTGGAAGCAGAGCATCAGCAACAGCATTTGTTTTTTTAGTTCCCCAGTGTTTCTAATTTTCAGTCAGTGTTGAGAATTTCTGCCTTAGAAATCAGCACTTTGGGGAGAAAGGCTAGTTTTGCCTCATCATTGCTTCTATTTGATCTCTGCTGGCTCCTGCAAATTCTATGCCCATTTCGTGCTTCATTTCCCATTTATTCCACAATTTTTCCAGCTCTGCTTTCTTCTTTTAACAAAGAACAGGGTCCTGACAGATGGGGTATAAGGGAAGGTTTTGGCAGGTACACTTGCCTACTCAGCATCCTTCTTGTCACTAGCACTCTTTTCTAGGCCAGTCATCAGCACCCAGGAGCAACGAGTTCAGAATCCTAGCCAAGGCTAGGAAAAAGGCTCTTGAAAAAGGCTCTTGGCTTTTTCAAATTTAGCAACCTAATTTTGTTTTGATTATTTTTATATTTATCTTTGAACTCTTAGCTTTAATGGTAGTTCTTTGATCACTAAGTAAAAAAAAAATTTTATAAGTTCTTGGCTTAAAACAATGCTAATTTGTTATTTTACAGTTCTTATGTCATGACTCCTACATAGGTCCCCAGACCAATATGGCGGGATCAGCAGGGCTACATTCTTTCCTGGAGACTCTGCATGCTGTGCTGGGGATATTCATCCATTTTCGGGTGGTTGGTAGAATTCAGTTTCTTGGGGTGGTAGAATTGAACTCCATTTTCTTGCTGACTGTAAGCTGGGGCCATTCCCACTGTAGAAGTCACTGCATTCTGTGGCACATGGTTCCTTCCTTCTCCCTCAAAGTCATTAAGGGAAGATTGAATCTTTGCCATGTTAAATCTCTCTATTCAAGAAAGGATCAAGAAAGGATCTCAGCTTTTAAAACTTATATGGTTAAGGAGCTGGGGATGTGGCTCAGTGGTAGAGTGCTTTCCTAGCATGTGTGAGGCCTTGAGTTTGATCCCTAGCACTGAAAAAAAAAAAAAAAAAGGTATGTGATTAAACTAAGTCCACGTGTTTGATCCAGGATAATTTTTTCATCTTAAATTCTGTAACATTAGATACTTCTGCAAAGTCTTGATATGTAATTTGAAATTAAATATTCACAGGTTCTAGGGTTTAGGACCTGGGCACTTCTGGAAGAGCATTATTCTTGTCTACCAGTTTCAGCCTTGATTTTAGTCTTGGCAGAATTTGCAGCCTGGCACAGTTACTGATACCTAGTAGGGTCTCAGTAACAGCTTGTTAAGTGTAAGGATGGATGTTAGATGAGAATGCTGCCTCTAGTGCTTGGACCTGAACTTTTGTAACAGTTGGTTTTGCAAAAACCTGAGTTTTTGCTTGGTTCATGACTCCCTCTGCTCCCACAGATTTCTGTTCTAATCACAACTCCTGGTAACCCAGCCTCCACACCAAGGCCATTGTCTAATACCAGTGCACCCACAGGCAGTCCTTTTGGGCATAAAGATCATGTTCCGCATCAACCTGGTCAACCCAGAGTTACTGAGGGATGAGGCCTCACAATATGGATCGTGAAATACCAAGGTGATTGCATATAATTTACTACCATTCTTTGACTTCTTTCCTAAATTATGAAACTGGACATCACAGTTAAGTCTACACAGAGTTTAGAAATCCATCATTAAAGCTCACAATCTTCATTTCAGATTTATTGGAGGTCTTGATGCTATGCAGACAAAAAAAAAAAACTGGTAGGCTATTTGATTCAATAAACAATACAGGGGAAGAATATTGGCTTGTTCAGGCAGTTTGTCAAATGGAGCAATTCCAATTGCCTGTGGCAGGGTAAAGGGATTCTGGGAACTGCGGGGACTCACAGGGCACAAAGAAGCAGCTCTCCAGGAGGGTATGTTTACATGGTCTAAACGGAAAGGACATAACCTCCCCTCAGCTCCTCTTTCTCTTTCTTTTTAATGCTTTTCTCAATGTGTATTGATTTTTCCCTCCAGACAGTCATTCGTTCACTTAACAAACATTTACTGAGGATGTCCTGGATATCAGCGAGCCGGCAGACAGTGATCCTTGTCCCATGGGTGTTTTATTCTGAGGCTACCATTTCTTGCTAGATCACAGGGGACGAAAGGACACACCAGACTCAGCCCATGCCTCGCCCAGTTTATGTGCCTGGGTGGAAATAGGGCAGCAGGCGATCAGAATCCACGATAATGCCTGATATCATTCCATGATGAGTCCATGGGGCCTGGGCAGGCACAGGGTGGAGGTACACCCGGTTCAGCCCAAGGGAATCAGGATGATTGGTGGACAGCAAAACCTGAACTGAATCTTGAAAGATCAATGTTCTAAACCATGAAGAGGCAGGAGAATTCAGAAGGAAGGGATGCTGTGTGCCTGTGGGTGGAGGTGAATTCAGAATGAGTGTGGTGTCCAACACCTGCTCTCTGCCAATGAGGCAGGACTGACATGGATGGCTTGATGGCTACCTGATGGACAGCTGAGATGAGACACCACCACAGGATGGGGTGGATTCTTGTGTTTTTTAAAGACTTGGTTCATTTCTTCTGTGGCGTTGTGTTTATGAGTGTTAAATTGTAATATTCTCTTATTATCTCATTAGTGGCTTCAGGACCCTCCTCATATAGGTGAGTGGTATGGTCTCTATTTTTACCTTTGTTAATCTTGGTAGAGATATGCAATTATATTATTTTTTTGAAGAAGAAACAATTTTTTGTTTTATTTTCTCTGTCTTAAATTTTATTGATTTTTTAAAAGTTGGCTATTTCCTGTTGCTTGCTTTAGGTTTATTTTTCTAGGTTTTGTTTTTATTTTCTTTTGGGTTGAATCTTAGATCACTAGTTTGAGTTTTTTTTATTTCTAATGTAAACATTTTGTGCTATCAATTTGCTTTAGCTACCTCATACAATTATCACTATGTTGTATTTTGACTTAATTTAGCTCGATGCACAGTTTATTTCATTTGAGAAATTGCATGAAATAGGAAGGCTTGGAACTGTGCTGTTTACCTTACAAATTGGTGGTGGGATTGTAAATTAGTTGTCAGGAGAAACATCATGAAGTTGCCTCAGAAAATTAAAAATAGAAATACCACATGACACAACTTTCCTTCTCCTAGGTATATACCCAAATGAAATGAAATCAGAATGTTGAAGATACATTGGCACTCCACATTTATTGCCAATTGCCATGATATGGAATCAATCTAAGTGTCCATCAGTGATGAATGGATAAGAAAATGTGGTACATATACACAATGGAGTACTATTCAATCATAATAAGAATGAAGTCCTGTTGTCTGCAGCAACATGGATGGAACTGGAGATCACTATGCTAAGTGAAATAAGCCAGGCACAGAAAGGCAACACCACATGATCATGCATATGCAAAATCTAAAAATGGTGATCTCATAGAGAATGAGAGTAGAATAATGATTACCAGAGGCTGAGGAGAGTAGGTGGGAGGGAGGTATGGGAAAACATCTCAATGGTACTATTAGAGTTAAATAGGAGTAAGCAGTTCTGGTGTGTAATAGCACCCAAGGGTAACTATAGATAACAATTATGTACTTGATAAACTAGAAGAAAGGATTTGGAGGTTTTTTTTATGATAAAGAAATGATAAACATTTGAGGGCTAGATATGTTTCAACTGATTTAAACATGTAATATATGCATTTATCAAACAGCTATACTTCATTAATATTTATAAATTTCATGTGTCACATATCAGTTAAAATAAATTTAATAATAAATATGGAAATGAAATTTGTTTTTAAATTACTGTGTGTTTAATGTTTTCCTTTTCCTTTTTCTCTTGTTTTCTATCTTGATTACATTATGGTGAGAAATAAATTCTGCATATCTTCAGTTATTTGAAATTTTTTGAAGTTGGCTTTCTGGCCCAGTGTATGAATATACCACAGTGAATTCCACCTTTACCTATATCTATAAAGCACAAATTAAAAATAAATATATCTGGAAGACTGGTAGAGCAGAGGAAGAGGAATGAGAGGAACGTGAAAGTCAGGAAAAGTGGAAGAACTGAGGATTGAAATGGAGACGATTATATTCCATGTATGTAGAATGTGCCTAAATGAGCCCCATTATTGTGTGTAACTGTAAAGCACTAATAAAGCCATTTAAAGAGAAGACATGTGTGCTCCTGCTGTTGGGTATGATGTTCTATACATATGGATTAAATTCTGTTGCTTAGTTGGACTGTTCTAATGTTGTGCATCCTTGCTAATTTTCTGTCTAGTGCTTCCATCAGTTGCTAGCACAGTAATGTGGAGGTATCCAAATATAATTGTAGTTGTATACTGATATTATTTGTTGGTGTGGCAAATTTTCAATATTTATTGCTCACAATTATTTGTTCAGTCACAAATATTTATTTAGTATTTTCTATATATCCTTGTTAAATGTATATATGGTGTGTCTATTCTCATCAGTTTACTTTTAATCTACTTAGGTCATTGATGTGAAGCAATTTTCTTATGAGTCTATAATTGGGTCATGTTGTTTTATTCACTCTGTAAATCCCTTTCTTTTGATTGGTTTAGACCATTTGAATTTAAAGTACTTTTTGGTATATTAGCATTTACATCTTCCATTTTATTATTATTTTTTCAATTTGTTTCTTTTGATAATCTTTTATTTTTCAGTTTCCTGTATGTTACTTGGACATTTTTAAAAAATAATTTCATCTCAATTTAAGTTCTTCTGAGCCACTTTAGAGTGGCTATATGTAATTTGTTTTTGTTACAGTTGGTAGTTGCTCTGGAGATACACACACACACACACACACACACACACACACACACTTTGTCATTCTTACAGAAGGATGGCAACAAAAGAATATCATGTTCCTGAGATGCCCCTCAGTTCCCATGATCCCAACCCAAATAAAGGAATAATGAGAGCAGGACCTGACTAGAACACCTCCTTAGGTGCTATCTTGAAGGATGCTGCTTTTTCTTATTAATGCTGGGAACTAGTATAGAAGTTGGAATACTGGTCTTACGAAGATCAAAGCAAACTGAACAAGCTAATGATGCCATTGCTTCCACCACCTGACCTTCAAACTATCCTTCTTGTGGTAACTGAGGTGGAATTGAGGATGCTATGTAGAAGACAAGTGTTCCTTGTCGGGCCAGCTAACGCTGGACAAGATGCTGTGGGTGGTAGTGCATTATCTTCTGGAGCAGCGTGTTGATGGATGGAGGTAATGCTTGATAAGGCACCACACGGGACAGAGAGGAGCTACAGTTCACTGTGTCACCACTGAACTCTTCTTGGGACAAAGCTGTGAAGGGAAGAGAACTGTCACCACAGAATCTTTCCTTGTAAGGAACCTGCTGTCTCACATGTCATCTTGGGGTGCTTTCTTTAGCCTCTCAGCAATGTATGTGCTGCCTTAGCACAACTGGGCTGTGGACACCAAACACACTCCTCTCCCTCTTTCTCCTTTTCTCCTCTCCCTCTTTCTCCTTTTCTCCTCTTCCTCTTTCTCCTTTTCATTTTCCTCATCCACTGATATCAATATTTTATGTCTTCTAGTGAACTGTGAAAATCTCATTTTCATTTAGAGCCTTTTATCTTCCCTGCACTTAAATGTAATTGCCTTTGATGTATGATGATGCCACAATTTCTGTCAAATCAAGTATGATTTATAAAGCTCAGGAGAAGGACTAATCTATGACACACCCAGATTTCTGATCTTTCCATTGCTACTCTTTGCTTTCTCAGGGTTCGAAATTCCTTCCTTCATTATTTCTTTTCTGTTTGAAGAATTTCCTCTAGCCAATTTTTAAGGGTAAATCTGTTAGCAATAAGTTATTTTAGTTTTATTTCAACTGAGGATGTTTTTAAAATTCCATGAATTCCTGGAGGATAGCTTTACTGGAGAGACTATAAATTGCATTTGATCATCATTTCCTTTCAATATTTAAAAATGTCAAGTTTGTTTTCTTCCGGTCTCCATTGTTCCATATGACAAATCTGCTGTTATTCATTCCTATGTTTCCCTCTGTAGAATGTGTAATTTCTCTTTGGCTACTTTCTGAACTTTGTCATTGGTGTTCAAGTGTTTATTTATGATGTGTTCTAGTCATGGATTTCTTTGGATTTATCTTGTTGAAGTTCACTCAGCTTTTTAAAACTGAAGGTTTGTGACTTTTACCACATTTAGTAAGCTTTCAACCCCATTCTCTTTCTCCTTTTATCTTGAAATGTTTGAGCTTCCGTTACTATTACACAGGTGACTTAGACTCCTATCCTCCAGCCCAGTCTATTCTGTTTTCTTCTTATTCAGATTGTATGAATTCTACTGTTCTTAAGCTCACCAATTCTATTCTCTCTTATTTCTATTACCACTACTAAACCTATCTGGTGAGTTTTCTTTTACGTTTCCATTCTGTAATTTCAATTAAATTCTAATATCTTCTACTTCTTTTTTGTGATTTTTCTGTTATTTTCACTTGTTTCAAGGGTACTTATACTTGAGTATGAAGTATTTTTATGACCACTGCTTAAAATCCTTGTCAAATCATTCTAACATCTAATTCCTTTTGATGTGGTTGTTAGTTGACTGCATTTTCTTTACTCAGAATCAGTCTTGATTCTGGACATTTTTCTACAATTTTGGAACAGTTTTGCTTACAGATCTTCTCCTACCCTTGTTTGTATGTCAATGGCAGTTGGATTTCCTGAGCATCAGAGTTGCGGTCTTTTATGTCTTCTCCAATCTGCTGTTAAATTCACCCAGTGTCTTTTTTTTTTAATTACAAAACTTGTATTATTCATTTTCTACATTATCACTGGGTTAATATCTGTATTTTCCATTTGTCTCCTGAAAACTCCAGTCTTTACATTCATTTTGGGAATTCTTAACTTCAGAATTCTTCAATTCACTGATTATATTTACCGGATTGATTTTAAAACTTTGTAAATGAATTCCAAAAAGGGGATCACTTACACTAATGATAGTTTTTCTTGAGAAAGATTCACATTAATCTGGTAGTTTGTACACTGAATAATTTTCCAAACTATTCTCACATCATTATGTGGTACAGGTCCTTATTGCATACCTCTGAAGAGTTTTGTGGAATTTTTATTATTGTTGTTTATGAATTTATTGAGATCTAATTTATATTCTATAAAATCTATCCATTTAGAGTGTAGAATTCAGTATTTTCCAGTATAACCAAAGAGTTGTGCAACTATCATCACCATCTAATTTTAGAACATTTTTGCCATCTTCCATAGCCATTGCTGCCAATCTCCATTCTCTCCTCTCCCGGATTGATACAAATTCTAAACTACTTTCCTTATGGATCTGCTTCATCTGGAAAATATGATCTGTATGATATTTCACATACATGCAATTTTATATATATATATATATATATAATATATATAATATGCCATATATTATATACCATATATAATATGTGGTTTTGTGACTAGCTTCGTTCCCTTACCATGTTTTCAAGGTTTATCTTTGTTGTTTCTTCTGTTTCTTTTTACTGCTGAAAATTCCATTATATGGAATATCACATTTTGTTTATACATTTGTCAGTTCATGGGCATTTGGGTTATTATTACTTTTTAAGATATTTTGAAGCATACAATGACACACATCTTTGCACAAATTTTCATGTGGATATATCTTTTTGAATCTCTTGCCTATATACTTCAGATTGAACTTTCTGAGTCACATGCTAATTCTTATGTTAACCTTTCTGAGGACTGGCCAAACTGCCTTCTGAAGTGGCTGCATCATTTTATAATCCCTCTACCAATGTACAAGCATTTTAATTTCTACACAGTCTCATGAACACTTGACTTTTTCTTTAAATAGCCATCCTAGTAAATATGGAGTAACATTCCATTGTGGTTTGATGTGCACTTTCCTGATGAGTAATGATTTTGAGCAACATTTTGTACACTTCTTGACCATTAGTATGTCATTTTAGAGAGATGTCTATTAAGATATTTTCCGTGGCTTTTAAACTTTTAAGATATTTGACTTACTGAGTTCAAAAGTGTTTTTATCTGAATATGAACCATTTACCAAGTATGTTATTTACAAATATTCCACTGTTCTCTGAGTTCTTTTCTCCTGGTTATGTCACTAGAAGTGCATTTTTAAAATAAAGTTCAGTTTTTCTATTTTTGTTTGCACTTTTGTTTGCACTGTATAAGATTTCTTCTTTCTGCACATCCTTGCAAGTGTTTGTTATTTTTTGTCTTTTGGATAATTGCCATTATAACTAACCATTATGAGATGTATGTTTTATATCTTAATATTTGTGCATAAGTGAGTAACCTAGATACAACTTGGTGAAAGGATCTTTACATATTTTTACTGGTGCATAATAATTATACAAAACAGTGGATTTCTTTGGCATATGTACATGTACATAATTTGATCAATCTCAATCCCCAGTCTCCCTCTGTGTCCTCCTTTTCTCCCTCCCCTTGATCTCTTTCCTCTACCCTGCTAGTCTCTCTCTACTTTTGTGAGATATATATATATTTTTGGGGGGGGGATGTGACTACACATTTTCTTCCTTCCTTTTTCCCTCTAGCTTCCGCTTATGAGAGAAAGCATATGACCTTGGCATTCTGAGTCTGTCTTTTTATGCTTAACATGATGTGCTCCAGGGCCATTTCTGAGAACCTAATGCCTAGTCCAAGGTCATCAATGTGTACATCTATGTTTTCATCTAAGGGTTTATAGTCCCACTCTTACCTTCAGATCTGTGCTTCATTTTGAGTTAACTTTTTGTATGATATGAGGAATAGTTCAAATTAATTATTACAAATGTAGCTATATCAGCACTATTTATTTAAAAAGCCATTTCTCCATTTAATAGTTTGGGGACTTCTGTCAAAACTAATCGACCAGGGCTTGGGTTGTAGTTCAGTTGCAGTGTGCTTGTCTAGTATGCAAAAGTCCTGGGTTCGATTTTTTCTTTTTTTTAAGATTTCACATCACGTGCATTGTCTTTCTGTGCTTTTTGTGCCTAACTTCTTTCACTTACAAAACAATCTCTGGGTTCATTCACATTGTCACAAGTGATGAGACCTTATTATTTTTACAGTTTAATTGTATTCCATTGTGTGTATATGCCATATTTTTTTATTCATCTGTTGATGAATATTTGCACTGATTCCATGTCTTGACTATTGTGAATAATGTTGCAATAAATGTAGGTCTGATTTTATTACCTTTGGATATATACCCAGTATTCACATTGCTGGAATATATGGCAGTTCTAGTTTTAATTTTTTGAGGGACCTGACTAATGTTTTCCATTATGACTATACCAATTTTTATTTCTACCAACATCATGTAAGATTTCTCCTTTCTACACATCCTTGCCAGTGTTTTTATTTTTAACTTTTTGATGATTGCCATTCTAACTAGAGTGAACCTGTTACAGTTTAGATATGAAATGGCCCCCAGAAGCTCATGTGTGAGACAATGGAAGAAAGCTTAGCAATGAAATGATGGAATTATGAGAGTCTTAAATAATCAGGGGATTAACTTGGTGATAACTGAGGGCACATGGGGCATGGTTGGAGGAGGAGGTGGGTCATTGGGGTTGTGCCTTTAGGGTATATATTTTGTCTCTGTGAGTTGAGTAGTCTTTTGCTTTCTGCTTCCTGATGTCATGTTCTGAATGCTTTTCCTCCACCACACTCTTCTGCCATGATGTTCTGCCTCACTTTGAGCCCTCCAAAATGGAGCCAGCTGTTTATAGAGTAAGATTTCCAAAACTGTGAGCTCCAAACTAAACTTTTTGTCTAAAATTTTTCTTGTCCAGTCTTTAGGTCACAGCAGTGAAAAAGCTGACTAAAACAGAACCAACATACTAATGTAGTTTTGATTTGCATTTCCCTGATAATTAGTGATGTTGGACATTTTTATATACCTGTTATTTATATGTCTTCTAAAAATGTTGCATCATGGAGGTAGAGAAAAGAATAGTGGTTACCAGAGGCTAGGGAAGGTATGATAGAAAGCAGGAGAAGAAAGGTTGATCAGCAATTACAAAGTTACAGTTAGGAAGAACAAGTTCTGGTGTTACTTTACACAGGAGGGTGACGATAGTTAAATAATGTATTACATATTTTAACAGCCAAAAAAGAGGACCATGAATGTTATTATCACAAAGAATACTTGAGGTGATATGTTAATTACCCTGATTAGCTCTTTATACAATGTATATACTCCACAAAAACATGTAAAATTATTGTAAATTAAATAAATAAAATAAAATCAGTTGTAAAAAATAAAATCATGAAATAAAATAATAGACCATATACAAAGAGTTACCTATGAGCTCTCAGTAATATTTTATTGATCTATATTCCTATCCTTATGCCAGTACCACGGTGCCTTGATAATGTAACATTTAGTATATTTTAAAATTGTGAAGTGAGAAATATCTGTGTTTGTTTGTATGTTTCCATATTGTTTTGAGTATTCTGAGTCCCTTCCATTTTTATGTTGATATTAGAAGCCTAGCAATTTCTATAAAAATCAGCTGGAATTTTGCTTTATAAATAACTTTGGAGATTAGTAGTAAGTACTTTGATCTGTGAATATGGGATATAATTCCATTATTTGGATCTTTGATATTTTGGGCAACACTGTTGGATTTTGAGTACTTTCCTTGATTGGACTTGAACTACACACTCTCTTGGTTAGCAGCTCAGCTTTCACTGCTCTGGTGTTAGTGGGCATGGGCCTCAGGCTGGACCCAGGAGGAACCACAGATTTGGTCAGAGTTTATGCACAGAACTGAGTCTCTTCCATTCTTGCTCTCTCTTTTCTGTTGATTCCCTCTCATTTCCAGCAACGAAGGCTGCTCTGACCTCTGTCTTCTCATTCTTCCTGTGGAAATTTTGTGTTTGGCTTCATTTTTATCAGTTTTGATTGCTGACCATGGACCTGACTTCAATTTATTTTTGAACTGAAATCCATGAAAACGACTCACTCAGTGAACTTCCATTTTTTTAAATGTCAACCCCTCCCCACCCCCATCACTAGCAGGCTCACTCTCCAGTGTCTTTAGATAATTTATATTTTGTATTTTTCCCATTTTCTAAAATTTTCCTTCAGTGATGTTTTGGTTCCAGCAGGAACCACCTATCTAGAAATATAATTGGAAGTGTATGTTCTCTCTTGGTGAATACTCTTGAAAAGAATGCATTCTTAAATTGTTGGTGGTAGAGTTGTACAAATACAAACCAGGCTGTGTTGATCAAATCTATTTGCTCTTTTGTGTGCGTGTGTGCTTCCTGAAGTCTGGGAAGAAGAGTATTAGCATCTCCAACTGCAATTAAAAATGTCTATTTCTCCCTATTTAATTTTGTCTTTTTGTGCTCTGTTTTTAACATAGCTAATAGACTTTGTTGTTGTTTTTTTTTTTTTTGGTACTGGGGAGCAAACCCAGGGAAACTTTATCACTGAGCCATCTCTCCACTCCTTTTTATTTATTACTGTATAATTTTAAATTTTGAGAGAGGGTCTTGCTAAGTGGTGTAGGGCCTTAGTTGCTGAGGCTGGCCTCAAACTTGCAATCCTCTTGCTTCAGCCTCTCAAGTCAAGGGATTATAGGCCTGTAACACTTTATTTTAAATAAAGTCTATTTATTTTTAAATAAATAAATTTTGGGTTGAATGAAAATGTAATGATAAATAAAGTTCTCAATAGCTTCTTGCCTTCACCAGTTTCCCCTATAACTAACATCTTAGGTTGATGTGGTACACCTGTTATAATTGGTGAACCAATATTGATACATTATAATTAACCAAATTCCACTGTTTACATTAGGGCTTTCTTTTTGCATTTTACATTGTATAGATTTTGTCTCAAAGTCCACCTTGATATTTATAGTCATTCCAGTTTTCTTATAATTAATGTGTGCTTGCATATTAGCCATTTTTCCTAAATACTAAATCACTACAAAATTAACAGAAAAATAACACTCACAACTTCAGTACATGCAGATGAAAAGTCCAAGAAAGAGGTATCTGGGTTCTTTTATGAGAGTCCTGAGTCTAGAATCAAGGTGTGAACCAGGAATGGAATTTCATCTTGAGTTGGGGGAACTCTGAGTCTTTCAAACTCATCCAAGTGCCATGCAGAACTCAGTTCTTCTTGGTTTTATGACTGGGTTTCCTCTTTTCCTGAGGGCTGTCAGCTAGGGGTTGCTCTAGTTCCTGGAGGTGCCCTCAGAGTTAGCAATTCATTCCCAATTTGGCTGTGTTTTATTCCAAGCTAGAAGGGAAGGGAAGTCATTTCTTCTTATTTATTTTTTTTATTGATTTTTTTTTTGTGAATGTGTCTCAGAGATGAATACTTTGGTTCACTGAAAAATGCTTATGGGGAAGGTCCAGTGGTGGCAGGTTGGACAGATGGCACCTCCATCCCTCATAGTGCTTTGCCAGATAGCACCTCTGACCATCGCAGTGGTCAGAAAACTCCATGAAGCTCAGTGGTGGTGGGCTGTACAGATGTTACCTCTACCCCTCACAGTGCTTCATGAAATAGGACCTCTGTCCATCATAATGCTACACCAGAGTCCAATGGCGACAGTTTGGACAGATGGCACCTCTGTCCCTCGTGCTGTTACTCCAGAAAGTCCAGTGGTGAGGCTGCATAGAGATTATGTCCATCCCTCACAGGGCTTCTCCAAATAGTACCTCTGTCCCTCAGGATGCTTTGTCCACTGGTGGCTGGCTGGCCAGCTGGTTGAGGAGCTCTTCTCCTCCCATTGAGTCCTCAGTGCCACACCAGTTACTGCAGGGAGAGGGGTTAATAAGATAGGCAACAGAAATAGTGACAGCATTACTTTGCTTGCTTTTTTTCCCAGTATGATCAGTACATTTTTTTATGGTTAGATTTTTATGTTAGATTTACCAAACTAAAGTCTACTTTTTTATTAACTCAAAGTTACCTGAGTGGGACCTTAGTTACATCTGCAAAGTTCTTTTTGTCTATCAAAAAGATAGACATGGGGATGCTACCTCATCTGAGTCATTGGCTTTCCCCTTTACCAAGGGGAAAAATTATATAGCACACATACATACCACCTGACCATCTTGTGGCCTTCTCTCCACTGTTTTCTCTCTCTCTTGTTTATCTTTTCATGTTGTCTTTTGTATTAAATCTTGTGGTTTGAG
Source organism: Sciurus carolinensis (assembly GCF_902686445.1). Lineage (NCBI taxonomy): Eukaryota > Metazoa > Chordata > Mammalia > Rodentia > Sciuridae > Sciurus > Sciurus carolinensis. The sequence goes on along the minus strand of NC_062215.1, from coordinate 70,060,346 downwards.
TATTCCATTTTCCTCCACTGGCTGTTCATGATACCAGCTCTTCATTCTATTATTTTCCAGGTTGCTGTAGGGATCACCCTAGGTATCGTTAACTTATTTCAGCCTACTTTGAATTAATATTATACCACAAGAATTTTAGAACAATATATTTCCATACTTCTTCACTCTTTCCTTTTGCTGTTATTGGCATATCTTTTACATCTACATATGTCTCAAATACTTTTAAACCATCACTTTGCTTTTGGAGAGATTAAAAAATGAAAAAGACACCTTTTTGTTATTTGTAAGCCTGAAGAAAAAGGAAAAATCAGTAATACTTATTTTAAAATTTTGACATTTTGCATAATTGATTTTTATATTCACTTTAAATTTATATGATGTTGCATTAACATATTATTTATCTTCATCATTGAGTCCCCCACCGGCTTCAAATTTATACCCAGGATTAGTACATTGCTTGTTTCTCCCAGGTTCCACATCTATTGTTATTTTTAACCCTTAGGATGGATATTATAAATGACATATTTAAAGAGTCCTCACCGATGATCTTGCATTAAAGGTATAGAGTAGTTATTTATTTATTTTCAGGAAGGCATTTCATTTCATGGTTGCTCCCGTGGCTCTGCCAAGGTCTGATCCCAGGCTATGTTGGGTTGTTCCAGACAGCTCCTTACTCCTAAGGTGCTGCCTGGCTGGCGTCTCCACTAACGCTCAGTGTTCAGTGAGGTCTCTCCACGCTGGCTGATGTGGATTCCGGCATTTTCCATCCCTGCTCAACTGCAATTGTCCCATTCAGCCCTCGGTCACCAGACCTCAAAGAGCCTCATACGACTCATTCACCAATTCACCAAAGACCTCAGGGCCCTTCCTCAGATTTCTGTGGCTCTTTTCTGGGTAACTTTTATCTCCTCTGCACTGTCTTAGAAATTCCTGCTGTCTCAGTTAACCCCAAAGACTAATCTTCACTGTCTCTTTCCAGTTCCTGTTCTCTGTGCCACAGTTTGGAAAACTCCCCGGACAAAACGCTGCAGTGAACAGGAACCTCGGAACGAAGTGGTTCTCCTCTTTCAAGGAGATTCATGCCACTGCCCTGACACAGTCCTCCCAACCGTCCTCCCCTGTACTTTGTCAGTTGTTGTAGCCATTTCGTGTGGAATGTAACTGTCATATCTGAGTCTTGTCGTGGCTGGATTGATTCTCAAACTTAAGAGAGAAAGAACACACTGGAAAGCCGTGGTCTGCGGACTACACCATTGTTGCATAAGATCTCTTGTGTTGATCACCTGAGGTCTGATGACCCAGGAATGCAGAAGGAGACACTTCCTTTCCTACCACATCCCTGGTCAGCTGAGAAGGAAGTGGGTTGGAAGGGCTGATCTCCCTTCTTGGCTCCTCTCCATGCTCTCAGGAAGAGGCCAACTCCTAAAAGGTGAGCACGCCTTCCTTCTGTTCATTTCCCACCAACCCAGCTGGGGTCAGAGCCCCTGCTGGTTTCCAGGAAGGAGTTATGGACATTTTTGTGGAGCTTCCCCATTCACCTAGTTTACAAGCCAGCGTGTCCCCGCAGCCACGATCCTGCGTGGAGAGCAGCCTATGGGCCTCTTTTTCTGCATTCCAGATGGACTCAGTGGGTGGAGAGCACAGGTCAGTCAGGTCCTTTCCTGAGGAGATACATTAACAATGGGATTTGTCAGATAATCTCCCAAATGTGTGTCTCTCCCTTCCTTTTTCCTCTAATATTCTTTAACTCCTTTTTTCCTTCCTCTTTTGCTATAATTGTTTTTTTTTTTTTTTTTCTTTTCTCCTTTCTCCCAGCTGGTTCAATTCATTGCACCTAATATAATGTGATTACCCTGTCCTGGAGAGCACTGTGCAGTAGAAAGCATAGGAAATGGGTTATAATAATAGTTCCTTGTATGTGTGTAATACTTGATACTTTGCAAAATGCGTATACTTTATCACATTGATCTTCTCACCAGTAGAGTGAATATTATTATTCACTTTAGTAGATCAGGTTCAGAGACATGAACAGTCCATAAATCTCCTTCATAAAGCTGGTGGGTGTCCAAGCTAGGAGTCAAACCCATGTCTTCTGGTTAAAAATGTGATATTAATTCAGTGATGCTCCATGACCATTTCTTATTGTCATAGTAATTTTGTTACATTTTTCAAATCTAGTGTATTGGTCAAACATTAAAGTAAACATTAAAATACTTTTGCTTTCTTTTCTCAAGTCTATTCCTATTTAGCTCCATTGCACTGTGTTAATGGACATCCTCTTCATTTCTCATTAAGATCACTATAACAAATTATTTTCTTATTTTCTCTCCAGTTTGAGTATGTGCACATGCATACCCCTATCCTCCTAAATAGCTGGGTGTTCTCACCTCTTTCTACTAAAAGTTCCGGAAACAATACCAAAGTTAGAGTAGGCTGAGCAGCCTTAGCAGACAGCTTGATTTCTAAACACCATAACCTATTAGGAGGAAGGAGGGCTTTTGGAAGGATGGCTCACTGAATATCTAGGGCAAGGAAATGCAAAGGGAGCTTGAAAGACCTGAGAAAGAAAGCAGGGGAATATTCAAAGATGTGTGGGCCCCTGTCAACAGAACACAGGAGATAGAGCGAAAGGGCTCCCATTTGCCAAATTTGAGGCAAGTTGAATATTAACTTGCCAAGGAATCTAAAAAAATATTATAACATTAAGTAAAAAATGATTAATCCATAATAACTTACACATACACACACACATACAACCATTGTGCATTCGTCATTTAGCAATATAGATGTGTGCTAGGCTAACATGTCCTCATCTCTGTATGTGCCATATTTTGTCCCTCTTTTATGTATATGGAATGTGCAGATGGTCTGATCCTTCTGGAAGATGCTTATCTTTGAAGATTCTGCTCAAACCTTTCCTGTGAAGTTAATCCTGCCTCCCCGAGGGAATGCTGGTTGCTTCTCGCTCTGTGATCCCAACACACATTGAATATATTTCTTTTGTACGATATTTAGTACACTAGGAAATTCTCCCTGTCATCTCCTTCAAGATAGTAGTCATATTGACTTTTACAGTCTAGTTCTTGCAGTCTAGTTCTCAGTCCAAAGCATCTGCCTGATAATTGCACAAAGGTACAAATAAATCAACAAATACATGAATGTTGACATTGGAACTCTGGAAGTTTGCATGACTCACCAAGCGTAATATAACAAGGTGACAATAGAAACAAATTCCGTATCTGGAGGATTGTGGTTGGTTGAATGTATACAACACTTGCTTACATCTTCCTAGGCATGTGGGAGAAGCCCATTTCCCAGCCTCACTGTAGTGGTGCTGGGTTTATGCAACGGGACTGAAGTGATACAGGCCACTTCTAGGCCTAGTTCTTAACATATCTTCCATGTTCTTCAGTTCCTTCTGTTCCTACTGCAGCAATCTTGGAGTCATGTATCAGATGGAATGGTTTTAAAGATAGAGGAGGGTCACCTACACAAGGCTGCTTGTGTGAGAAATAAACCTTCCTATTGTTAAGCCACCGAGACTTGGGCGTTGGATTGTTGCTATGTGATTTTTTATTACACCTTGATGAACAATCATTCTCTAGTGTCCCTTTTAGTGCAGCAACTAGGAGACACTATCAAATAGTACCTGTCAAAATGAGGAAATGCACATAACTTCCTATGAGGACAACTGTAGGATGGGTGAGTTGGGAAAGAGGAACTGGTGCAGAGAAGATGTGCTCCATTAGCACTGGACAGAGAGAGAGACAACATGGACTCTGGCAAGCACAGAACGCAAATTTCATGGCCATGGGAACAAGAGATCCTTCTGAGAACATGCACTCAACTTGCGTTCCTCTTCTCTTTGCCTTCCGATTTCATCCACGTGTATATTGGATGTCTTGAAATGAATGTAGACAGTTCTAGGCATGGCCCACAGGATAAGGGCGCTGTGAGAGAGTAAGTTTCTTTGTCCCACTGAGACTTTTTAGATCACACTGACCAATGTTTGCCAGAAAACACAGTGACTCTTTACTACTCACCATGTGTCAAATATAAGTCCAAAGACTCCACTAGACACGAAGTGAAGGATTTGAAGGAAAAGAGGGAAGTAAGAGTTGATTTAGATGATTTAGAGAAGGAAATGGAATTATATTTTCTGGAAAAATAGTGTATAAGGGAAGAAATATAAAAGTGGCTAGAATTAATGCTCACGCCCTATCCACATAGTAGATGCATTTACAGTTAACATGAAAACAGTATCTAGAAATTAATAAAAATTAAGTAAATGCTTGTTGCAGGGTGAAAGCCAGATAGCTCACTGTTGGAGTGGAAGGTTGTAAATAAACTGGAGAGTGGCCTCTGGTGGCCCATAGGGTAATGGCTTAGAGTTGAAGACTACAGTATAATTCATACTCAGCTTAATTTAGATCCAGATGGTTACCTAACAGAATATGTGTAGACGTGTGTGTATCTCCTGGTCAGTACACACATTCTTGCTCTGTCATCATGGTCTAGCCATTTCTGTTTTGGGAAAGTCAAATTACTTATTCAATGTTTTTAATCAGTATAGCCTTTAAGATGATTTCTTCAGTGTATTTTTATATGAAGTAATTTAGATATTTCACCTAAGTTATCATATTTGTGGGTGTGATACTTTCTCACCTCTCAAAAGATTGGTAGAGATGATTTCCCGTTCATTTCTAAAGTTGATAATTCATACTTTCTCAGTTTTTCTGGCTATATGCTAATCATTTTTTTTAATCTTTTCAGGGATCCAAATTTAGCTTTCATTGATTTTCTTTATTGTTTTCATGCCTTCAATGTCTCTAATTTCAACTTTGATGTTTTTCTCTTTTATTCATCCTTTATGCTGAAGTTCTTCTTTCTCTACTTTCTAAAGATGGAAACTTAGATTATGAATTTTTAAGCTTTCACCTTTTATAATATATGCAACTAATGCTATGATTTCCATCTAAGCACTGCTTTCATTGCAACCTACTGATTTTGATGTTATGTTTTTATTTTAATTTTATAGAAGATATTTTAAAATTACTCATGAGATGTCTTTTATCCATGTTTTAAATTATAATGTCCAATTATTTAGAGAAATGCCAGCTCTGTTTCTGTTACTGATTTCTGATTTAATTCCATTTTAATCAGAAGCATGCCTTGTATTACTTCCATTCTCTTAAATTTCTTAAGATGTATTTTAGGGTCCAGAATTTATTTTATCACTATTTTCATACTGAACTTTTGCTTGCTGGATCTATCAATTACTGATGGAAGGATATAGAAGCCTCTAACTATAATAGCAGGTTTGTCTGTGTTATGGGTCTGAGTTTTGGCTCACATACTTTGATGTGCATCATGTCCATTCCCATGAAGGTCTGGTGTGTTTTCTTGAAGAAGTGACTACAGTATCATAATGTAATGCTCTCTAGCTATTTTGATTTGAGTCAGCATGTTATATCTTTCATTATCTCTTTATTTTAACCTGTCAGAATCATCACATATAATTTAGGTTTCTTACAGACAAGCTATAGTTGGGTTACTTTAAAACAAAAACTTTAAATGATTTTTGAGACAGATTAATTAATATCTATCATGTTCTGACTATTTTTGTTAGTTGAGTTTTATTTTTTGTTTTTGTGTTTTCTTATTTTCTTCCTCTTTTCTTGATTTCTCTAATTATCTAATTCTCTTAAACCATTTAATTTCACCTCCTTTCTTAGAATATCAGTTATGCTTAAATTTTTCTTTTTGTAAAAAAGTCATTATTTTTCCTTCATATGTGAAGGATGATTTTTCTGAATTTAGAATTTAGGCTGTGTAGCGATTTTCAACAACATTTCAGTCCATTCTCTTCTCACTTTCATGGTTGCTAACAAGAAATCCATACACAATGGAACATTATTCAGTCATAAAGAATAATAATATTATGGCATTTGCAGATAAATGCAAGGAATTGGAGAATATCATGCTAAGTGAAATAAGCCAATCCCAGAAAACCAAAGGCCGAATGTTTTCCCTGATAAGTTGATGATGATATAGAATAGGGGTGGGAAAGTGGGGTTGAGAAAAGAATGGAGGAAGTTTAGATTACGTAATGGGAAATGAGAGGGAGGGGTGTATGAAAAATGGTGGAATGAGATAGACATCATTACCCTATGTACACGTATGATCACATGAATAGTATGAATCTACATTGTGCACAACCATAGAAATGAAATGATGTACCCCATTTGTGTACAATGAATCAAAATGCAGCCTGTAAAAATAAAAAAAAATTAAAATTAAAAAAGAAATCCACTGTCATTCTTATGTTTGTTCCTGCATAGATAATTTGTTACTTTCCTCCTCTGACTTCTTTCAAGACTTTTCCTTTGTCTTTATATTTTCTCCATCTTGGGTATTTTATAGTTTTTTTTGTTTTGTTTTGTTTTTCCTGTGTGAGGGTGTTACCCTGCTTAGTATTTCTCTGAGCTTCCTGGATATGTGATTTGTTATCTGTCATTCATATTTGGAAACTGTTTGGCTATTCTTGCTTCAGATATTTTTTTCTGCTTTGCCTTAATTTTTCTGGTTTTAGTAATCTAATTACATTCATGTCATACAATTTGAAATTATCACACAGTTATTCTAAGTTCTACTTTGTTTGCTCTTGTTTTTATTTTACTCTCATCTATTTCATTTTAAGAAGTTTATTTCAACTTTTTTTCTAAATTTCATTTTATTTTTATAGTAAATATTTTTTTTGATTCATTGTACACAAATGAGGTACAACTTTTCATTTCTCTGGTTGTACATGAAGTAGAGTCACACCATTTGTGTAATCAGACATGTACACAGGGTAATGATGTTTGTCTCATTCCATTATCTTTCTTTCTCCCGCCCCCTCCCCACACCTCATTTCCCTCTACACAATCCATCATTTTTCCATTCTTTCCTTAACCCCACCCACCTCCTTAAGTATCATCATCCACTTATTGGAGAAAACATCTAGTCTTTGGTTTTTTGTGATTGGCTTATCTCATTTAGCATAATATTCTCCAACTCTATTCATTTACCTGCAAATGCCATAATTTTATTCTTCTTTACAGCTGAGTAATATCCCATTGTCTATATATATCACAGTTTCTTTACCCATTCATCTATTTAAGGGCATCTAGGTTGATTCCACAATCTAGTATTGTGAATTGAGCTGCTATAAACATTGATGTGGCTGCATCACTATAGTATGCAGGAGGTATCACAATACCAGATCTTCAATATATTACAGAGCAGTAGTAACAAAAACAGCATGGTATTGGCACCAAAATAGACAGGTAGACCAATGGTACAGAATAGAAGACACAGAGACAAACCCATAGAAATACAGGTATCATATACTACAAAAAGGTGCCAAAAACATACAATGGAGAAAGGATAGCCTTTTCAACAAATGGTGCTGGGAAAATTGGAAATCCATATGCAGCAAAATGAAATTAAACCCCTATCTCTCACCCTGAACAAAAATCAACTCAAAATGGATCAAGGACCTAGGAATTAGATCAGAGACCCTGCACCAAATAGAAGAAAATGTAGGCCCAAATCTTCGTCATGTCTGCTTAGGACCAGACTTCCTTAACTAGACTCCCAAAGCACAAGGAATAAAGGGAGGAATCAATAAGTGGTATGGATTCAAACTAAAAAACTTTTTTCAGCAAAGGAACCTATCAACCAACCTATCTTTAAGCTTACTTGTCCTTTTCTTGGCTCTCTCCTGTCTAGAAATGAACCCGTCAGAATTGACCTTTATTTCTTTTGTGTTGACACTTCCCTTTAATTCATTCATAGTTTTCTCTCTCCCATTAACTACCTATTCATGCATATTGTCTTCTTTTTCCATTAGAGGACTTAGCATATTGAGTATATTATTTTAAATTCCTGTCTTATCATTGCAACATCTGTGTCATAGCTGGGTCTGGTTTCCATGCTGGCTTTGTTTCCTTGTTTAGTCTTTCCTTTTGGCACTATTTCTAATGGACTGTTGAGAGCTAGGCATGCTGTACTAGAAACGGAAGTACTAGAAACCGAGGTAATGGTGATTTAATGTGAGGATCTATGTTCATTTGGCTAGGAGTCAGGCTGTGTTTAATGCTTCTGGTAGACGTAAATGCCAAAAACTTCTAAGTTCTCTGGTTCCCTTGGTTTTAACTTCTTCTCTGGGTTTCCCTGCGTCCTTCTCTCAGACCCTGCATCCTGCTGTTCTTTCAACTGTCACTCTCTGTTGCTGAGACCAGGCTGGTTTGGTGGAAATGCGTGAGTCAGGGAAAGCATTCTGTCATCTTATGCCTCAATTTCAGTCTATTATTGGCCTTGTTTTTCTAGGCTTTGAGTGCTCAGAAGTGTTTCTCTAGGTGTATATTTTATTTCTTCTCCTTTGATGAGATGGTCAGTCTAGAGAGAGAAGCAACTGGATCAAAGCTCTTTCCCTAACTAGAAAAATGCCCTGGAAAGTTAATTCCTCTGGATACCAGGTCTTCTTTAAGGAGAATGCTCTGGGTATATTTCACAATGATTACTCTTTCCCTCTCCTATCAAAGGCAGAGAGGGTTCTTTCTCCAGTCTTAACACTGAGTTACCAATGGGGTCCTTGAGGTAAAACCCATGAAAGTGTGGGGGTGTTCCTAAGATCACATCCCCAAGGGCCTCTTGTTCTCTAGTCAGCCCACCCTCAGTCTAACAGCGTTGTTTTTTTTTTTTTCCTTTTTAAGTACTAGCGATGGAACCCAGGGCTTCACATGCTAGGCAAGCACTCTATCCTCAGTCTTACTTTTTGTTTTAATCAATATTTTCAGGACTCCTTTAGCTCTTTTTCTATGACTTATTCTTGAATTAAATTTCTAAATGGAGCAGACAAGTTTGGAAGAAATTTTTCCCCTTAGAACTTGAAACTGTGTCTCTTTCTTTGATGACAAGTTACCTAATATTAGTCTGTGGTCATTTCTTTTTCAGCAGTCTATCTTCTTCCCTGCATATTCTGCTTCTTTTCCTTTTGCCTTTGCATGATGTATTTCACTCTGATCTGTCTAGCTGAGTATTTCTTTGAATTATTCTTGTAAAAATTAAGCACAAGTTCATGTTTCGCTGAGCTTTGAGTATTGATTCTCTACCTGTCTCTGATATTCCTACTAGACACGTGCTGAAGTCCTCTGATGTCCTTCATGTCCTCCCTTTCCCCATCTTTCTGTTCTGTGATCTGATGAGCTGCAAGATGCTCATGATTTCCTCAATGTGTCTCAGTTAGGTTTTATTCTGTCTATTAATATGGCATAATTATATTGACAAATAGTTATTATCAAAACTATAATATAATTATTAATGTTTCAATGGCTATATTTTACAAATGTTGATATTTGTAACTCAAGATATAAAATTGCTTCTTCTGTCTGTTGATGGACTATTCATTGGTCAATCTACTGATGTTTATTATGGTGAGTATTAAAATGATGTCTATACTTTGTAAACATTAGAAAATATAGGAAAGCATAGAGCAGAAAATTAAATTCATTAAGAATCCTGCCTCCTAGATAGTCTTGTTTTCATCTGACTTATGTTTTCCTGTCTTGATTCTGTACATACTTGGTTAAACATCTGGAAATATTGCATTTCAACTTTGTATTTCTTATTAATTTATATAACAATATGCTGCCATAAATTGGCAACTAGAACATCCCCAAGCTATATATCTTGAATGCCTTGAGCCTCTCTGTCCTTCTTTTGTCTTTTTTTTTTTGTTTTTTTGTTTGCTAGAACAAATCCAATTGTTGTTTTGGATCTGTTCGCGTTACCCAGGTCACTGTGCACAACTGCACAGGTTATGAACTATACAAATCTAGATGGTGTTCTTTATATGTGCAATGTGGCAGCCCTGTGTTATCCTGACTTCCCTGATTGAAAACCTTCTGTAACACTTGATATTGCATCATTGCTACCACCCAGAATTTCCAAAGTGAAATACACATATTTATTTCATGCTTGGTGTTCTAAAAGAAATGTACTAATAGCTTATGTTGCCTTCAGAGGAACCCTTCCCTGGCATCCTGTTATTTTCTAATTCCTTTCACTGCACAAGGAAGGGTATGTGGGAACATCTTAGGTTTTTTCACACTTCATGAGGTGTATCTGCAGCAAATGGTTGGCCTGTCCTGTGCAAGAGTTTTGGTTTCTCCTCTTACTTCTCCAACAGATTTTGCCTTTGGCTTCTGGGTGCCAGCAAGGCTTGTGGCTGGCCCTTGGAGTGAGTTCTGCAGGCCCTGCTGAGTGACACTGGGGATGCACACAGATGTGACCCTCTGCTCCAAAGGACCTCAGTCGGGTGCTATGGGATGAAGGTGGCTTGGGGAAGGGGCTCCTTTGTGTTGTAGGACAAGATCTGCTGCAAGGGCAGAACAGAACACACAGCGGCAGAGCTGGATTCAAGTAGAAACAAAGGCTCCCCCTCCAGAAAAGTTTCATGGAGGTTCCTCTCCCATATGTCTTCATGCATTTTTTCAAGTTTGGGGTCACAGCTTTGAATCCAAGGCCACGGAAGGTTCGCTTGCATCATTCTTCTCTCTGAAGTTTGGGGCAGTGTGCCTGCCTGGAGCAAGTGTCTGATCGGTCAGGATGGGTCATCTCACTGGGGGGAGCACAAGTCTGTGGGTAACAGGGACTACCTACATAATGTAGAGGGAAGCGAGGCACATGAAAACACTATTTGGCCAAAGAGACAAGCTACAAGTACATTTACTCATTTTGGAAAAAAAAAAAAAAAAAAAAAAAAAAATATATATATATATATATATACAAGCATCAAAACAAAAACAAAACCAGGTTCTACACTGCTAATATTGGTGAATCAGAGAATATTATGTGTGCAGTAATTGCCAGTGACTTCCTGCAGTCCTGATCTGACAGGTCCAGACAGAACCAATCTTCAATCCTCATTTGATGCTTTAGACTTTATTTTTCCAAAGGTAGTTCTTAAGTCCCGCGTAGAATGTGAGGCACACAAATTGCTTCCATTCCTTGTTTTCTGATGTACTTATTCACCCTGAAGTTTTTCTTTGCTCTTTATGTCAGGTAAATTCAGATTGGCTTTAATAGTAGCTTTGAAATCAGATAAATTAGGGTCAAGCTGCAGTCTCAACTTCTTCACGAAGTTAATTCTTTCAAATTTCCAGGTTTTCCCTTCCATAAAGTGCAGAGATTTGAATACCTATTTTGAATATTTCTTTCTTTTTTTTTTTCCCTGTGGTATGAAGGATTGAACCCAGAGATACTTTGGCTGAGCCACAGGCCCAGTGTTTTTTATTTATTTATTTTAAAAATTTGAGCCAGGGTCATGCTAACTTGCCCAGGATAATCTTGAATTTGCCATCCTCCTGCCTCAGCCTGCCCAGTTGTTGGTATTATGGGCATGTTCCACTGCTTCTGACTTTTAATTTGAATATCCTTGAGAGAATCAATGATGTCATAGGTTAAGGGCCCAGCACAAAACAGAGCCTGACTTTATGATATTCATTAGTTGCTGTTATCTTTATTTTTGCAATTGCAAAATTCAATCTCTATTCTCTTTTCTCCCTGCTATTTTTGTTGGTGTGTTATAATTATGTGTAATAGTGAGATTTGTTGTATATCTGAACATGCACATGGCATAACAATATAATTTGATCAAAATAATTCCCCCAGTATTTCCCTTTTCCTACCCCTTTCTCCCTCTCTGGTCCCTTTCCTCTGTGGAACCAACTTTTATTTTCTTCATGGAGCATGCCTTCCTGGATTATAGGATCCCTGATTGTCTTAAAAAGATTCCTTAAGAGCCCATGTTAGGAACTCTGGGTGGAGCATTGCAGTGACGGACATAGTGTCTGTCTCCAATCTGTTTGGGAAGAGAAGCCAAATATCTTCTGGTGCTAACAGCACAAGGTCTCACCAGCTGTCTGAGCTGAGCTAGTGACTGGGAATCCGGGCAGTACAGAGAGTAGGGAGCTCTGCACTGTTAGCTTCTGAAAAGTCATACAGTGGCCTCAAAATTCCTCAGCTTTCTCCATTATTTTTTTTTCTGCTTTATGTGTTTTATAGAAGAGGTCCAAGACCAATCAAATTTAATGAAGTTGCCACTTGTCTATCTCTAGATGCTCAAGAAAATTTTACCTTCATTATTGCAATTGAAAAACGGCCAGGATTTTAATCCTCTGCTCTCACTCTCCACAATTCATCCATAGCTATTAGTTATTATGACCTGTTTAGAAACCTGCACTGTTTCTCTAAGGTCTTTGGAATAGAATCTGGGTTCCTCTCCCTGGCCAGGCGTATGCTCTGCAGTGTGGCTTCTGTTTTGGCTCCTTTGACTCATGACAAGGTAATCCCTCCTGCATGTGTTCCTGGCAAGCTGCCACTTTAGAGACCAGCCTGTTGCCTTCGCCTGGAGTGTTCCTCCCCTAGATGACCTGCTAGAGTCGAACTCCAAGCCTGCCTTTCCCGAGAGACCTTCTCTGCACAGTTTCTCTACTCCACTGACAGCCCCCTTTACAGCCTTTTTTGTTTATCTTTTATTTTTTTCCTACCACTGGTCACCAGCACTTATATTCAGCTTATATTATACTGGAACCAGTGAATCGAATTGATTGATTGATTTTGAGTGTGTTGAGAGAGAGAAAGAAAGAGAAAGCGACCTGTCCTAGATGATCATAGCTTTTGCTCTGTCATGTTATATTTCACTGCATGCTAAACATTTACATCCATATCCTAGCTTATTACTAAGTGGAACATCTTGCTCTTTTACTTGCTCATTTCTTTTCTCTCACACTACCCATGAGTTGCCTGGGAGAAGGACACATAGATGGAAAATGTGTCCAGAGAGTGTTGGACAGGAAGCACCCACTAGGTATCTCCCAGGATGAATGGAAGACCTAACATTGTAATGACGTAAACAACGAGTCTATATAATTGAAGATTTTTTTCTAAATCAGGAAACATATTCTTCAACTGTATCTCAAATTATTGCTCCTATAATTCCAAAATAAACATTACATTTCTTAGGTTGAATGTCCCTGTTCAGTTCTCAGTTTCTATCATGTTCTCTGTCATTATTATCTCTTTGCCTCTTTTACTCCTGGAAATGATTTTTAACTTTGTTCTTGACATTATTTTAAGTTTTCACAATGCAATTGTGTACTCTTCTGCCTCCAATACAACTTTTTTCTATTCCCCAATGTTTAATGTTTTTCCATTTTGTATATTTGTTTCCTGCTTCTCCCTGGCCACTTACTTTTCTGATATAATTTTTTTAGACATATAATTTCATACTGCTGAGGACACCAAATGATACTGTCTAAACTGATTTCAATTTCTTGAAGAAAATAATTTTCATTATTTATTCTGCTTTATTGAGGCATAATCCACAAGTGAAAATTTTATATATTTAAGATGTACAACTTGATTTTTTGGTGTTCATACACATTGGGAAATCACTACAATCAAACTATTGAAAATACACATTACCTCACAAAGTTACTGGGATATTTTTTCTTTTCTTTCTTTCTTTCACTATTTATTTATTTATTTATTTATTTATTTATTTATTTTGGTGTGGTGAGAACACTTAATATGAGACCTACCATTTTAGCAAATTTCAAATATAAAATAAAATCTTGTCAACTGTAGTCCTGCAATATAGATTAGATCTCCATGATTTATTTATCTCACATAACTAAGTTGCCATTAACTTTTTTCTTTCTTTTACAATGTTGAGGATTGAACCCAGGACCTCACGCATGCTAGGCAAGAGCTCTACCACCAAACTACATCCCAAGCTCTTCATTTTACTTAACTGAAACTTTGTGTTCTTTCTTCAACATCTCCCCATTTTCCCCCTCTCCAACTTGTTAATAACCATCATTCTGCTTTCGGCTTCTATGAGTTTAACATTTTTACATTCCACACATAAATGTGGTCATGCAATATTTGTCTTTCTGTTTCTGGCTTATTTTGCTCAGCATGAGGGTAACCAGGTTCACCCATATTGTCACAAATGACAGGCTCATTCATTTTTTTCTTCCTTCCTTCATCTCTATGGCTGTCTTTTCTTCTTCTTTTCTTTTCCCTCCCTCCCTTCCTTCCTTCCTTCCTTCCTTCCTTCCTTCCTTCCTTCCTTCCTTCCTTCCTTCCTTCTTCCTGGTGAATTGTATGCTACTATGTACATATACTACATTTCCTTTATCCATCGATGGACATTTTGATTTCACATCTTCACTACTTTGAATAACACTGCAATGAACAAGGGAGTGGAGATTTCTTCTTGTGATACTGATCTCATTGCATTTCAATATATACCTAGAAGTGGGAATGCTGGGTCATACAGCAGTTTTGTTATTCCTTTTTTTAAGGAAATGCCATACTGTTTACCATAATGGCTGAACTAGTTTGCATTTCCACCAACAATGTGCAAGGCCCCCTTCTCCCCACCTCCCCACCGGCACTTGTTTTGTTTAGTCTGTTTGATAGCAACCATTCTAAAAGGGGAGACCCGATATCTCTTTACAGTTTTGATTTGCATTTTCCCCATGAGTAGTGATGTTGACACCTTATCATACTCTTGTTGGTCATCTCTGTGGTTTCTTTTGAGAAATATCTATTCAGTCCCTTTGCCCATTTTTTAAATCAGATTTATTTATTTATTTATTTTCCTATGGAGTCATGTGGCTTGGACGTGAATCCCTCATGAGGCATGTGGTTTATGAATACTTTCTTCCATCAATAGGGTGCCTTTTCACTCAGTTGATAGCTCCTTTTGGTGTGCAGAAGCTTTTTAGTTTGATACAATCTCACTTATCTACTTTTGCTACGGTTGCCTGTGTTTGGGGGGTTTAGAGCCAAAAAAATCATTGTCCACATCAGTTCTTACTCTTGAATCATCATTTCTGAGGGAAGTTAGGAAAGGCAAAGTCAATAGCACAACAGCCATTTTAAACAGGAAGAATCAAAGGCTTCTTCCCCTCTGTGATGAACTTTATGAACACTTGTATGTAATACTCTCACATCTTTCTCCTTCAGCCACTGCACTTTCCTTCTTCTTCCCCTTATTGATATTTGTCAAAACATTAATCTGTATTTACAAACTCTTGCCCTCCCCTCCCATGTACTTCCCTGCAATGAAAATGACACCAGCATTTTCTGAAATCAGCTTTCCAAGGGGACCTGTGGCCTTCTTCTGCATACAGGTATGTCTCCCTCTCTCCTTTGCCCTTGTCCTGATTCTTCTTCTCCTGGAACCTTCTAGCAGGTTCTTCATGAGCAGAGCATCTTCAATCACCCCTGAGTGCTCCCAGGCTGTGTTCAGGCTTCATCTCCCATTGCACACGTGCTCCTGGGAGCACCTTTTTCTCTCATTGTTCTTTTGCATTAAACTTGTCTGCAGGCTCCACTCATGGGACATGCTCACCCATCTCCAGGTTGCCTCTGCCCCCAGGACACACAGGGAGACATGTCCCAGTCCTCAGTTGTTAGGGGAGGTGGAACCCTGGAGTTCCAGGGTTCTGGCCAAAGTGAGGTGAGCTAAAGTGACATGTTTCACATCACCAAAATATTTAAAATTCAGTTTTCTGTTTTAAATTTTAAAATTCTTTGAAATTTCCAAAATACTGTGATGACACTGCAGAAAGCGTCCATATACCCCTTACCCAGGATCTCCTGTTGTTAACATCTTATATTTGCTCGGTGTTTTTGTCACAGCCAACAAATCAACATCAACTCATTATTAGTAACTGAAGTCCACACTGTTTAGAGTCCCTTCGTTTTTACCTAGTGTCTTATTACTCTTCCAGGATCTCATGCAGGATACAATACACTTAGTATCTTGACTTTAACACTTTCTCTGACTTTCCTTATCTTTTGTAAACTACTTTAATAAAGTAGAATTGACATTAAAAAGCTGTACGTATTTAATATATACGACTTGTGAAGTTCAGAGTTAAGCATTTACTGGTTAAAAACCCTACCACAATTTATGCCATAAGTACTTCCATCACCTCCTGAGATTTCCTTTTATTATTATTATTATTATATTATTATTATTATTATTATTTTGAATGGTGATTGGCATGATCTGGAGGGTGGGGGGAAAGGCAGGTAGTAGTAAAAAAGGAGTTCAGTTTACAAGATGAACAAATCATGGATGTCTACTATGCAGTACAGTGCCTGTAGTTCACACTACTGCATCGAATACTTAAAAATTTGCTAAGAGGGTAGATCTTATTTAAATGTTCTCATCACCAAATTACTTTTTTTTTTTTTTGAGACATCTGCTTAGGCATTCTGTGGAAACTCCTTTAGTTGCGCTTTGAATGATAATTTTCTCACAATGAGGCTGAGGAACGTGCTTTCAGGAGGTAAAGGGGCCTTTTCATGACATAATATGGGCAGCACATGCTGTTGGTGTGACTTATCACTGCTGATGTCAGCATTGTTCCTCTGGCTGAGGCAGTATTTGTCAAGTGTCTCCATTCTGAAGCAACTCTCTCCCCTCCTTCCATGTTGTGCCATTGGGAGGAAGCCACCATGTGTCCCCCAGTTCGTTCTTGCAAAGAGGGGAGTTATGCCACCCAATGTTTTCAATATGTTATGAACCCTTCCTGCCATGGGCAAGGGGTAAAACTGCTGCAACATGACATTGGGTCTTATTTGTTCTTACGGCATTGCCTAATCCATCCTGATTAATGTCAGTCTTTTCCATCAGCCTGAATGGTATCCTGGGGTACCTCAGACGTAGCATATCTAAGACCAATTTTGCCAAACTCTCCAGCAACTCTTCTAAACTTCCCCTTTTTTAATTAAATAAATTACTCTTATTTGGGAAGTCCAGGATTCAGAAGCTTAACATTCCTTTAGCCTACAAAAAATAGCCCACCATTTATAAAATGACTTCATGAATAATATATATTTCTCATTTGTATTCTGCATTAGTTAGAGTCCTTAGTTCCAACAAGCAACAGTAAATGGCTGACTGTACCTGATTAAGAAGGAAAAAAGAAAAAACCTGTTGGGTAGCTGCCCACAAAATCACTGGGGAGGATAGAGAACCACGCTTTCAAGAGAAGCAGGAAATGCGGTGGGCTGGTAGGCAGTGGACTATGTAGGTCACAGCACAGAATAGATGACCCTGGACATTTGATGTCAATGCTGGGGAGCTATGCAAAGGTTGCTGTGCTGTTTCCACACTGCAGCATCTGATGGCTTCTCCACATTGCTGCTGCCATGAGAAATTCCCCAGCTCCTCCAGACTTGCATCCCTCCACAAAGTCCAGAGACCCAGGTGAGATTGATGCTGGATCAAACTTGGCTCACATGCTTACACTTAGTTGCTAGCAGACAGGATGAGAGAATATCTGGCACTGTCTTCAACCATGAGCTGCACATTTGAAAGTCTCCAAATCATAGGAAAAAATATATGGATTCTGATATCATAAAAAACACCTGTCTGCTCTAATCCTTCCTTAAAAGTTGAGGTTCTAGAGAACCTGAGGTTCAATACTTTGCCTTACATGAGGTTAGTTAGCAGCAGAGCTGATTTCAGAATTGAAGTCTTTTCCTTTAGACCTCTGCAGTATTTCTAACATTATTTGCTTCCTTTTTAACCTTGGTGATAAAGCCCTGTTGAAGCTCTTATTACCTGCTGTCAGAGCCAATGCCGTAGACTTCCATCTAGTTTCAAAGTAGCAATGATTCTCCAATTACTTGAAGTTCAACTCTACCTGATATTATCAAGATTTCCTGTCCCCACCCTCTCCTCCTTTTTATCTTTCTCTTTTTGCCCTTCAAACATATTTGACCTCACAGTTTCTCAAAGTGAACAGTTCCCTATGCTGCCCAGTGACACTCTGGGCATTCTAATAGAAAAACAGATTTATAATTGACTTCTTCTCTAGACTAAATGCCTTGCAGGGTAGCCTGAACCACTGTGTTTGTAGCAGCATTGCAGATGATTCTCATTGTTGAATGAAAATCTGGCCTTAGCCTAACCATACCAGAAACAACCCAGTTAACTTAAACATGCCCTGGAGGTCTGTAGCTCCACCTTTGACATGCAATGCAAAATAATAATAATAATAATAATAATAATAATAATAATAATAATAATAATAAAGTCTGTCGTCTTACCCTGTCTTTGACTCAAAGTCCCAGCCACCCTTCCAGCACTCTTTCCATGCCACTTCCTCCAAGAAGCCTTTCCAGACATGTGAGCTGCCTCCACCCGCAATGCTCTCAGGTCACCTGCTGCACACTGTGGCCAAGCAGTCTCTCTGCCTCTCCAGCTGTCTTTGATTCTCCTAAGGAGAGCAACCTTATCTTATTTTTCAGTGAAACCTTTCCACACAGCAGTTTCTCAAAATGTTTCTTCCAGCTTGAATTGTCCTGAAGTAGCTAGAATAAAGAGAAAAGGTTACCCAACCAGAGTAAGGCAGGGTCACTCTAGCTTATTCCATCTCTTCCAAGAGGACAAAGAAGTTGAAGCACAGAGCTGCATTTCACAGTGGGCACACAGCCCATGGTGTGATCAGACCCTGTCCTGTTTAATCAGGAAAATGAACCACACTCACACGGACACTGCATGAGAGATCAAGGAAAATTCTGAACATGCTGTCACTCCCAGGTTTGAAGAGCTGCTTCACTCTTAAGAATCTGACGAGATTCTTCTTTTGGGTTTATACGTGTCATGTCTCCATTCCTGTTCTATAAATAACCTGCCTCCACAGCCAGTTGACTGCGGTCACTTTCAGCACCCTGCACGACTCCGAATGTGGAGGGGGGACAAGATGCTGACCTGAGAATCCAACTCAGAGGAACCCCGAAACGTAGAAAGCCAGTTTCCAAGTGGCAGAAGCCAGTGCTCCTAGGCTAAGCAGGAGGATGTGGTACCAGAGGTTCCCTACACTCAGTGTGGACTCCATGATGCAATTATCTGCAATAGTGACACAGGTTTCTAGCAAGTGCACAGTGCTGACCAGGGACTACCTTTTGATTCATCTCACATTAGTTTATCTAAGATCTAGTCCTTTTTTTGTTCCTTTCTACACTCCCTCCCCTGTTCTTTTTAGAAGCCTGCTAATTTCAGTTTAATAGAATGGTAGGCAACTGGGATGTCTGTCCATGGCTTCAGGTTCTATGGAGAGAAAAGGCTTGATCCCTAGGGTCAGATTTCTCTAGAAAAGATGGCTCAGAGGGTGGAGGCCCCCGTGGAGGAGGCCTAGGGCTGTGGAAGAGTAAGCTGGTCCCCTATCAGAGGCACCTGCAAGGAGTCCTGCCCCATGTCCAGCTCTCACTTACTCTTCTTGAGCCTCTCTCTTCTCTGAAATGCATGTGATCATTCTTATTTCATACAGTGCTAAGGACTTGTTAACTGTGGTCTGTAAAAGTGTTGTCTTTCAGCTGCTAACCTCAGCGACCCATCTGGACAGTTCCAGAGAACAAGAGCACAAGTAGGAAAGAGAAATCAAAATGTCCTGCCATGAAAATGGGAAGAAGCAGCAGAAATTGGATTTCTCAACACGAGTTCCTCCCCTGGTTCCCACATAAACATTTGAACTGGGTTAAAAATTAAGGTTCACAACCCAAAAGTCACCTAGGTAGTGCCATTTGGCTGTGGTAAACTTTGGACTTTGGGTCTGAGCACACATCCAAACCAGAGCAGAGCAGATGCCCCTCACCCCACCCCCTCAGTACCTGTTCAGCTCACCATCAAACCCACACTGTCCTTTGTCCCCCAAACAAAACATATTAGCATCTTATGTGGAATTAAACACATGAGTTTTTAACCATATTTTAGTTTAGGCTAGATAAATATCCTCTGACCCTATGCTTTTCTAGAAGTCAATTTTCTAAGAGATTAGAAAGAAGGAAGAAATCCAATGTTAATTAATAGTCTGTGGAAACACTAACCATACCAGAAAGGCTCCCAAACAAGTCCTTCTCTATCTCTTCCAAAAGACACACAGGTCCCCCCTTCAAGAAATTGTACAATTAGCCTGCTTTGTTAGAGATGGGCATACTTTTATAAAATCTGATATAAAAAAATTTCAAAATTGGAAAACAGGTAAATGAGGGATCCATTATTTGCAGTGGGGGATACATTTTCCTTTGCTTTAGTGAAAGCTGCAGTGTGATGTCACCATGGCCTTGGGTTCAAATCAGTCGCCCACACATTAGTTACATGGCCTCAGTCAAATGACTCACTTCCTCTGAAATGCAGCAGCAAGGGTTTAAAATATTGTCCCAGACTCAGTAGAGTGGGCACAGAAAATTCATTCCTACCCATCCTAGGTGAAGCTTCTCTATAGCTCTCTAGTGGGCAAAATGCAGAGTTTAGTTTTAGGGAAATGGCATCCCTAGGACACAACCAGAGTCAAGACAAGGCAGGCAGGAGCATCCTAGAAAACCTTACGTAATGAAAAGCATTTTGTGCCTTTTGTGCTCTACAAAGACCCATTCATCTCCCACGTTCCTTCTGATTTTTTCAAGAATGATTTTACACAGTACCTACAGTTAATAACATGTCATTGTGCACTTTTAATATATCAAGAGGATAACTTATGTGAAGTATTCTTGTGCTCCCTGGCACCCTAATACATGCCATCAATATTAGAAGATAAGAAATAACAGATATATTTAGTGTTTTGGTTGTGTGATGGTATCAGAATTGTATGCATATATCCAAACCTATCAAAATGTACATGTTAAATATGTACATTTTTTTTTGAAGTTCAGGGAGTTGAACCCAGGGTCTAGTGCTTGTGAGGCAAGCACTCTACCAACTGAGCTACATCCCCAACCCTGTACAATTTTTGAACATGTCAATTATGCTCAATAAAACTAAAAATAATGATTCTGCTGATTGTAGGAAGAAACTTTTGAAACCTTTGAACTTCTGACTAGGACAAGATAGATTCTTTCTTGATGCTCCTCCTTAGTAAGGAAGGGCAACTGTAAACCCTGGAAAGAATGCAGGAGACAACCAAGGAGAACTCTGTGAGGTGGAAGAGAAAAGCAAACTGGACCCCAGAACAGAGGGACAGCAGCACCACCACAGTAGGGGAGGGACCTTGTGCCCTGCCCAGAAGAAGGTGGCTCAAATTTAATATTTCCAGGCCCCCAGGCATAAGTGCCACTACTGCGGCTAAATTTTTCTTCACAGACCTAAGCGGAGTTGCTGTAGCTCCTCCAGATCCTTCTACTCCAGCAGAATGGAAGATCCATCCCCTGATGTCAATAGTCAGGAGGGCTCTCCCTCCACATCTCAACCCCCATCCCACCAAGAGTCCCTGAGCCAAGAAGGAGGGGGCCAGCCACAGCAAAAGTGTTGCAAGAAAGCATCTTTGGTTTCAGGAACCAGTGGTTCTCCCATCTCTGCTTCCCACAGAGAGCAGAGGGGACAAGCAGAGCTGGCAAGAGAGGTCTGGCATAGCCAGCAGCCCAGGAGCTTCCTTCACCTCTCTTTGTGGACCTAAGACCTTAAGACTCCTTTCCTACCAGGGCACATGAGGCAAGTACAACACAGACAGTCCAGATACAGCCAGCTCTTAGGCCCAAAAGTCCAGAAGTACCAGGGACACATGAGACACTAGACAGGGCATCACACCAAAGCCTTTCCCCTCTAAAGACACCAGTTCCTGGACCTGGGGTCCCTTCATCTGCCCCCGAGGCAGCAGTGGGAACTGTCCAATCAACAGGAGAAAAAGCAACCAGACCAAAATAGCCCAGCAGGTCTCTGAGCCTCCAACTGCCATTGGAACCACGGGCCACAAAAGACCTGTGGACTACACCTAGATAGGTTGCAGAAATAAAACGCTTAAGCCCCTAGTGTAAGAGAAAAGATATTCAGGATACAACTGAAAATTACCTGTCATTCCAAGATCCAGGAAAATCATGACTTGAATGAGAAAAAAGCAATCAATGCATGTCAATCTTGAGATGACTGAGATGTTGGAATTACCTGACAAGTGTTTTGAAGCAGGCATCATACAAATATTTCAACAAGAAATTACAAATTCTCTTGAAAGAAGTGAAAAGTAGAAAATCTCCAAAAAGAAATAGAAGTCATTTTTTAAAATAAAAGTTATAGAAGAGAAAATTGCAACAAGATATTTAAAAAACAAAACTTACTGGCAGACTCAGTGGTACAGTGGAAAAGACAGAACATTGTCAGCAAATTTGAGATCAATTTGAAAAGAAAAATAATTTACTCAATCTGAGCAACTCAGGGAAAAACAGACTGAAAAGAAGATTGAACGGTGTGTCCAGGGTCTGCTGGACAATAAGAAAATATCCCACCTTCGTTCCATTTGCCTCCTGAGGGGGAGAAGGGCTGTGGGCTAAAGAGAACTTGCAGAAACATGGCTAAATCCTTTCCAAATGTGACAAAAGACATTGATTCATGAATTTTAAAAAGCTGAACAGACCCCAAGTAGGATACACACAAAGAAATCCATGCCAGGACACATTGTAAACTCACGAAATAAAAACAAAAACAGTCTCACAACTACAATCTAATTTTCTACCTCTAGAAACCAGAGTATGAAGCACAAAATAGATGCAAAATGAATAGAATGAAGTCCAAGGAACAAAAGGCATAAAGATTGGCGAGGAAAATGTAGAACTCTCCCTAGTTGCATTCTTTTTTTAATGGAGAAAGTCCTGAAGATTTTAAAGGAAAAGAAAAATAAGACATAAATAGTGACATCATCAAGGTTGCATTATTTGTAAGAACTGCACACAAAAGCTAATCACACTTGTGTATGCTGACCTGAATATGTGGAAACAGAAATACATAATACCATTTATAATTTCTCCAAAGAAAATTAAATACTTTTGCATGCCTCCTTTACAAAACAATCTAGATGCTGAAAATTATCAAATATTAATGGTACAAATCAAATACATAATATGTCAATAAATATAGATATTAAATTATAAAATGTATTAAAAATAAAATATATATAAATATATAGAGATAATATATTCACATTGTGAAAATGGTGTGGTAAAGGTGTCAATTCCATACAAATTAATCTCTATGCAATCACTCTACACAATACTGAAGTTTGCTATAAAATTGATGTAACTATGACTGTGATATCAGTAGACTTGGCATCAAAAGTGTGATACCATCAGGCATGGTGGTTCATGCCTGTGATCCAAGTAGCTTGGGAGGCTGAGGCAGGAGGATTGTGAGTTCAAAGCCAGCCTCAGGAAATTAGCCGACGATCTAAGCAACTCAGCAAGACGCTATCTCAAAATAAAAAAATATTAAAAAGGACTGGTGATTTGACTCAGTGGTGAAGTGCCATTAGGTTCAATTCCTGGCACAGAACAAAAACAAACAAACAAACAAAAACAAACAAAGAACAAAGTGTGATACAAAGAAGTAATAATTGGAATAATTGATAAATTGGATCTCATCAAAGTTGTAAAGTTTTGTTCAACAAAGCTCCTGAGGAAGGGATGAGGGTATGAAAGAACTAGCTAAAGACTGGGAGAGAATATTCAAAAACTACATATTCAACAATGGACTAGTATCTAGTACATATGAAGAGTTTTCAAAATTGAGAAGTAAAAGCATAAACAAGTCAATTAGAAAATGGGCCAAAGATATGAGCAAATATTTTTATAAAATTAGATACACAGATGGCAAATGAACACATCAAAAGATAATCAATATAATTAGTCATCAGGGAAATAAAAATTAAAACCACAATAGGGTATCACTCTACAGCAATAGAGGAGCTGAAATGTACAAAAAAGGGACAACACCAAATGCTTATGGGAATACAGAGGAACTGGATTACTGATACATCTCTGGTGAGAATGGAAAATAGCACTGCCACTCAGGAAAACATTTTGGCAACTTTTGCAATGCAAAACATGTAATTACCCTATGATCAAGTAATTGCAACCTTGAGTGTATTGCAGAAAAATGAAAAAAAAAAAAACTACAGTCACCTAAAAACGTGCAAATGAAAATTTATGGCAACTTTATTTGTGAGAGCTAAAAACAAAAACTGGAATCAGTCCAGAGGTCATTCAACATGTAAATGTTTAACAAATTGGTACCTACATATCATGGAATACTACTCAGCAATGAAAAGGAATAAAATAGTGATATATGCCACAATTTTATGACTTTACAGGGAATTTTTCTGAATGAATAAAAGCTAGTACCAACTGGTACTAGCATTATACTGTATAACACAGCATTTGTTCTGCACAAATTTTATTTCTATTTTCTTTTAAAATTATAATTATTAGTGTATTAATTGTACAAATTAATGTGATTCACTGTGATATATTTCCATGCATGCATACATTTTGAATTGGTCATATCCATCCACCCTTCTACTAACCTTCTTCCCCTTTTAGTTTCCCTCTTTTCCCTCCACCAGCACCCCCACACCCTTCCTAATCCCTAGTAATCCCTCTTCTACTCAGGTATCTTTTTTTTCTTTAATTTTCCACATGTGAGAGAGAATATGTGATATATGGTTGAGATCACCTGATGCATCACTGGTGAGAGCAAGTAAAACTGTTTAATCTGAACACGATCAGTCAATGTCAATGTCCTGATCGTGATATTACATTATAATTTTTTAAAATGTCACGATGGGAAAAACTGGATAAAGTCCACAGAGAACTTCTCTGTATTATTTGTTACAACTATATGTGACTAATTATCTCAGTAAGAAGACAACATTTTTGAATAGACCAAAGGAATTTATGTTAAGAGCTGATATTGCTCATTCCTTTTTTCCTTGTATCTCAGATGCATCGAGGAGGAATGGAAACGCCATGTCATTTGAACTCAGGAGACCCAGATTTGATTCTGACTCCTATTTCTAGCTCCAGTTTTTACAGGCTGCAGGACATGGGTGAGCCATTCAGTCTTTGAGAACATCAATCTCTGTTATTCTAAAATGTGCTCAAGACACCTCCTTGTCCAGTTGTTAGGAAGGTTAAAGGAGATGCAGTTGCATCCGGAGTAGATATTCAGAAAGACTGATTCCTGTGTGGTCCTCCCAGCCTCAGCCACTGAAGGACATTAAATGGATGTTTGCAATTGTTTCCTGGTCCATTCATTCATCCATATGACATGTATTTATTGATCTCAGACTGCAACAGGCATTGTGTTCAGAGCTGGGGATATAGATGTGATCAAGAGATGTATAATCCCTGCCCTTCAGGAGACAGACATTGAATAGCCAATTCCTTAAGTCAATTCAGTTTTAATATAATGGTGAAAAGCACTGGGTTCATCATAATCCTGGGACTTCTCTGGGGTATTCATCCTATTATCTACTCAGTTATGCAATTGAGTACTTATTCTGTACTAAGTTTTGGAGATGAAATGTAAAAGAAAAATAGCCCAGCATCCTTAACCATCTCTCTGTATGCTTTCAAATTATCTTCTTCCCTTGATCACCACTGTCTCACTTTATTTAAGTTGAAGCTAATAAAAGTCACTTTTGATTTTATAATATCTCAGGGAAGTGTCCACTGTTTCCATTATCACTGAATTACAATCATTCCTCCATATCTTTGGGAAATTGATTCCAGGACTCCCAAAGAGTACCAAAATCTGACAATGCTCAAGTCCTTTGTGTAAAATTGGGTAGCATTTGCATATAAACTACACATATCCTCCTGTACTTTAAATCATTTCTAGAACATTTATGATACCTAATACAAAGAAAAAATAGAGAAAGAGAGGGAACCTTTAGGGAATAATGAAAAGAATTGTATACATTCCATAGAATAATAATCTTCCCCCAAATAATTTGATTCTTGACTTATTGAATCTGTAGGTATGGAGCGTTGACTGCAAACTGTATTAGTCAGTTTGGGCTGCTGTAACACAATACTATATACAGTTTTCTTTTTTTTCCTTTTAGATCTGGACGTTCGTTTGGAAGTCTAAGATAAAGAAACCAACAG